>NC_138049.1:64636987-65099487 GCF_964194185.1 Rhinolophus hipposideros | reverse complement strand
TGGAGATACACACTGTCCCCCAATGAAATTCAAAAACAGGAAATGTGTGAAAAAAGTATTTCCCATGAAAATAATTTACTCTCAAGTTTATTCAGCATCTGTTATTGTTATTTTATACTCAATTCATAAAGGCCCTGTTCCAACTGACAAATAAAAATTGCTATTCTCGTTCGCAGACCATTTTGTTGGGCTGTGCTGATTGTCTTAATAATTGGTAAATCATCTTTTTCTGTCTCTAAATAATACAATAGCATGCAGTCAGTCATGCAGTGATTCTGAACAGGGGATAAATTTACATACACACACACCCCACCGCCACCCCCTGCTCCAGGGGACATTTGGTAATGTCTAGAGACATTCTAAGCTGTCCTAGCTTGGGGGGAGAGTGTGCTACTGATCTCTAGTGGGAAGAGGCTAAGGACACTGCTAAACATTCTATAGTGCACAAGACAGTCCCATAAACAAAAATTAACCAGCACAAAATGTAATTGTAGGGGCAGCCGGTTAGCTCAGTTGGTTAGAACGCGGTGCTCTGAACAAACAGGTTACCGGTTCAATCCCCACATGGGGGCCACTGTGAGCTGTGCCCTCTAAAACTAGATTGAAACAACTACTTAACTTGGAGCTGATGGGTCCTGGAAAAACACACTTAAAATTAAAAAAAAAAAAAAAGGAATTGTAGAGACTGAGAAAACCTGGTAGAGTAGATAAGAGTGAAAAACTTGGGGCCAGACCGCCTTGGTTCAAATCCAATTCTATTTAACTAGCTATGTGACCGACCTTGGCCAAGTTGACATCTGTGCCTCAATTTCCTCATCTCAAACTGGGGAACAGAGTACTCAACATAAAGAAACACAATTAAGAGTTAAGTAGGAATATGTGCTGTAGTTTTTAAATATAAAAGGAATCAATGAATGACTACAGCAAGTTCAAGTGCAAGGATCACATGCAGTCTTCCCTTTTGGCCTGTTCTTTTCAAGTATTAACAGATAAACTGACTTTCCCCACCTTATATTTAGTATCACCCTCCATCTATCAAGTCATAACTACAATTCCTGTAATCATAGATCAGATAATATAATCTCCTATACTTACATTCTGCCACTACACTAGTAAAGTATAATCAGTTAACTGTGTTCTGAAAGACCTGAAAGTTATTTTCACTGCATAGAGTATACAGGGGTTTGAGATATAGAGCATTAGCTCCCACTTCAAATCCTAGCTCTTTGTAGCTTGTTTTCTTTTATACTTACCACCAAGCCTATAGATAAAGCATTTGTTTCTTTATTCCTGGAACAAGTATAGATAGATAACTTGGATAACAACGGTACAAGACATCTTACATAATTTAATCGGATCATCTTTTAAAACTGAAGAAATTGAGGCTCAGAACTCGCCAACTTGCCTAACTGCACATGCACAGCCAATTGCAGAAACTAGAATTTGATTATTTTCTCTGATCATGAAGTAGAAATAAGAGCATCCCACCTCTTCTTTTGTATCCCACATATGGCAATGGACAGAAAACTGGCCTGATATAGTTAAGTACAGTGATTATTGTTCTTACATCAAATAGCAGTTATCCCTCTTCCTCCTTAAAAACCAATCAATATTTTTAAATTGCAAACTTTTCTTACCCAGCTAAAAGTTTCCCTCACTGTCTTACTCAGCAGATATCCCTTCACAGATGTTAAAAAAGATTCAACTAAACAATACAACACATTACATACTTGTTTTCTTACCTTAATAAACTATGTTCATGGCTTACATATCTATTCATTTCATTTTTCAAAACCTATGTATAGCGTATGAAATCTTTGGGGTGTCAAGAAACAATGTGTATTGGTAAAGTAGCCTCTCACTGGTACAAAGGAACTGAGTTCATCATAATTGGATGTCCCACCTGTGAGAAATAACTCTCTACCCTTTAACCAAATGTATTATTAAGACTTTTGGATAGCTAATACTTAAAAAAAACACATATTCAGCAGCACATTTTGTAAAATATAGTAGCAAATATCCTAGATTTTCATTTATTACACAAAATTCCAATTATTTAAAATTATGAATATTTTCAGATTATGGTCAAAGAGCTCAATAAACATTTCTAAACATTCTTAGCATTTCTCTGTGCCTCAAAGCTTTCAAGTCTTTGAAAGGTAAAGGCATTTTATGGATTTGACAGGTTTGAGCAACACCTGTTATTCACCAGTTAATCTACCAACATTAAAAACGTATACAACTTTCACTTACATTTGATTCTTTGCTGCTTGCCTCTGAGCTTTTCTTTCTTTCCTTTTCTGATCTGGTGGCTTAGCAAAAACAATTTCAATATTTTCTCCCTCCAAGTCCTTGCCATTCATTTCTTCCATAGCCTTAAAAAAATAGGTGTTAATTAATAGAAGGCCATCAAAATAAATGATTCACTTAAACATAAAAAATCATTTATCATTAATGTTGGAAAGATGAGATAAAATAGGGTTGTTAGATTTTATTTAAAGATCCAGCTCTTCTTAGTTATGCAATTTGCTAAGGCCTATATAAGTTAGCTTGAGTAGATTATCTGGCCCGAGTGTCCTTCAATTTGTTAAAACATCCTGATTCTAGAATGTTTAGTCTAATTCAGATGCCTGTAATTCCCCGTTATTTACCTTGACAGCACCATCTCGCTCATCAAAATGAATGAAAGCATAATCTTTTAGTTTCTTCACTCGTTCCAGTTTCCCAAACTGACTAAACGCCTTTTCTAAAATCTCTTCTGTTACAGTATTGGCAAGGTTGCGTACAAACAGCACTTTTACCTGAAATTTAAGAAAAAAAAACAGAAACTCCCTGTATATTTCCAAAGGGTTCAACTTCCAAAATGCAACCACCCACCCTACAAAATTAACTTTATTTACAACTCATTAGAAGAATATCAGAAATAAAAAGATAGACGAAGTTTTCATTTGGGTAAATACCAAGAAGTGTGACTACTAGATCTAATGGGTAAAAAACCTGGACAGACATCTCACCAAAGAAGATATACAGATAGATGCCATATAGACATGTGAAGAGATGCTCAACATCTTATATCATTAGGGAAATGCAAATTAAAAGTGAGATGCCACTACTCACCTATTAGAATGGCCAGAATCTAAAACACTAACACAACCATATGCTGAGGATATGGAGCAATAATAGGGATATTGCTGATGGGAATGCAAAATGGTACAGCCAATTTGGAGAAAAGTTTGGCAGCTACTTACAAAACTAAACATACTTTTACTATGTGATCCAGCAACTGCATTTCTTGTTATTTACCCAAATGAACTGAAAACACATCCACACAAAAATCTGCATGCAGATATTTATAGCAGCTTTGTTCTTAATTGCCAAAACTTGAAAGCAACCAAGACATCCTTTTGTAGATGAATGGATAACTGTGGTATTCCCAGACAATGGAATATTATTCAATGCTAAAAGAAATAAGCTATCAAGCCATGAAAAGACACGGAGGAACCTTAAATGCATATAAGTAAAAGAAAATTAGCTTAATCAGCTATATACTATATGATTCCAACTACATGACATTTGGGGAAAGGCAAAACTATGGGGATAGTGAAAAATCAATAGTTCCAAGGGGTTTGAGAGGAAGAAGAATGAATAGGCAGATCAGGGAGGATTCTTAGGGCAGTGAAACTATTATATATAATAGTATAATGGTGGATACATACCAAACATTTGTCAAACCCACAGAATGTACAACACTTTTAAGAGTGAATCCTCATATAAACTATGGGCTTTGAGTTATGATAATGTGTCAATGCAGGTTCACTGCATTTAACCAACATACCACTCTGGTGTAGATGCTGATCATGAGGGGAGGCTGTGTATGTGTATGGGCAGGTGATACCCGTTTCCCCGAAAATAAGACCTAACCAGACCATCAGCTCTAATGCGTCTTTTGGAGCAAAAATTAATGTAAGACCGGGTATCTATTACATAAGATCCAGTCTTATAATAAAGTAAGACCAGGTCTCATATTAATTTTTACTCCAAAAGACGCATTAGAGCTGATGGTCCGGCTAGGCCTTATTTTCGGGGAAACGCAGTATACAAGAACTGTA
Organism: Rhinolophus hipposideros; assembly: GCF_964194185.1. Taxonomy (NCBI): domain Eukaryota; kingdom Metazoa; phylum Chordata; class Mammalia; order Chiroptera; family Rhinolophidae; genus Rhinolophus; species Rhinolophus hipposideros. The sequence goes on along the minus strand of NC_138049.1, from coordinate 65,095,378 downwards.
GTTTCTGCTCAAAAAAAGAAAAAATTTAAAAGCCCATATGCTTAGTAGTTTTTATTAGCCATTATTTTGCCATCAAAATGGAGGTGGTTATTTCCTAACAATATGAATACCATACCCTTTAAGAAAGGTGGTCAAAACTAATCAGGACCTAAATATATGGTGATGGAAGGAGAACTGACTCTGGGTGGTGAACACACAATGGGATTTATAGACGATGTAATACAGAATTGTACACCTGAAATCTATGTAAATTTACTAACAACTGTCACCCCAATAAATTTAATAAAAAAAGAAAAAAGAAAAAACAACTAATCAGGACCTGCTTTTAAAATCTTAGATAAAGTGGAGAAAGAGTATTCAAAATATTGTTAAGGTGAATTCTTTCAATCCTGAAAGCTCTTCAAGAGCAAAATTATAAAATGACCTTCGGGCTAAGAAACATTATGACTTCCTCCTAAAATACACAAAATAGCATCCAAATTTCTTAATCTAAAGTGCTAACCCAATGAGAGCTTAATAGGCGAGAGGAAAAATAGAATCTTAAGAATCTTCTGTGCTCAAGACCACTTATCCTTTCAATCACAGTTCTAGCATTTCACCTTCTCTTGATTTAAGTGAATTTGTTGTATCTGCTAGCCTATAACCATTAAGGGGGATTCTTAAAAGACAAAGGGTAGAATAACTTAACCGCAAATTGCACTACTGAGTAAAGTGTTGACTCAAGAGCTATTTGTTCTCATAGGATGTCTCAACTGACTGCTGAAGCAGGATACCTAATAATAGCAAAACCTTGTAACTGCAGCAGCTCTGCTCTGGCCAATACAGTTCACTATTTTTAGTAGAAATTTTAACACAAAAACCATGTAAGCTAATGGCGCCATTCTCAAAAATTCAAAGAAATTGCTTAGAATCCACACAAAAATGGGAGTGAACCATCTCCACAGCATGTAGGCTAACATCATCATGAGTATGACAGCTACACAGTTATGGCCAAGTGTCCACGAATAAATTTCTATATTCACTCTCCAAGCACATAGTACTATTTCTGGTGTGTGGCCTTAATAAAGAACATTTCTATCTTACTTCTAAAAATACGGTTTAAAAAAGTACACAATCTTTTTTATAAGTGCTTTTTTACCCCTCTCTAAATCCTTCCCCTTCCCTCCCATCAACCCCTTAAAAAATTTAACTTGACTGCCATTACCTTTGCCATAACCTCGGGATCAGGATCTTCTATGGGATCAGCCCACTCAACAGTTCCAACGTTTCCCCAGACCTTGACTTTACCACTCATTAACCTACGCCTTGCCTGAGCAGCTGTTTTGTGATCTTCATATTCGAGGAAGCAAAAACCTCTGTTTTTTTTCTTGTCGTCTGGTTGGTGGTATAAAATGACGTCTGTAAGACCCTCTGAAATTAAGCAACCATTCCGGGAAATTAGATAAAATAACAAGCCAAGAACAAGTAGATCAAAAGGTTTATTTTTCTAATACTTGAGTATCGAAATAAGACATAATCGCTTATCTTTACAAATTTACCTAATCTATACTTTCAAGTGTTCCCAACACAGAAATTTCCATGAAAAGATATTCGTTTTAATTAGACCTAAGGACTATTCTACTTCCATTAATGGCAGAATAGCATCCAAATTTCCTTAAAATCTTTAACTGCTTTTAGAAACTGGCAGTATAGGTCAGACAGGTTAAGCATTTTTCTTATTATGCAAGTAAAAACTGAAAATTTTTAATGACACTTCTCTAGCCTCAGATATCAACAGCTTTATTTCAAATGAAATAGTATATTACTTATTACAGAAGAATTTCAAATGTTCCTGGATACTAATAACAGGCTGATAATTTGCTAAATATTCTAGGCAGACAAAAACGTTTTAATAAAAGCAGACTGTCATTTGGAAACTTAAAAAAATGCTTTACACTTCAAAGAAATTGCACCATATTAACAATGTATAATATCTGCTCATAGCAAGAGTACTTATTAATCCCATAATGTAGAAAATCAAATCATTACACAACAAGCAATCCGACTAAGAATGTCAACTACCACCTAGAAATGCATACAAATACAAAAAAATGAAATCTTCCAAATCAAGGGATATGCAACGGTGATTCTACAGACTGAATTCAAATCCCAGATGCATTCCTTAAAAACTACGTAACATTCAGCAAGTTAATTCCCAAAATCCTTTGTGCCTGTTTTTCTTAACTGAAAAAGAAGTTACCTATCTCACATATTTGAAGTGAGAGAGAATACAATGAGTCAATAAATGTAGTGTTTAAAAACTGTGTTTGTTAGGTTTTAGAGAAGTAGGAAATTAACTTCAGTATTAAAAGATACACCTCCATCCAAATAAATCCAACTTACCTGTTACTTTGCTAAATTCTTCAAGAATCTGTTCCTTGGTTTTACTCTTAGGAATAGAGCCCACAAAAAGCCTATTGTTGGCAACCGAGATGCAGACACCAATGTGTTTTCCAGAACGAATTTCATGATTATTATACTGAAAGGGGAAAAAGTACACCATGTTTTTAAAATACTTATAATATCCTATAAGTGACTATAGGAAGATATGTATGTCCCATATGCAAAACGCAACACTTTCTCAAGAATTTATCCTTTTAAAAAATAGTTACCCTTAAGGCACTGTACAAGGGAATTGTAATCTGAGACAGATACGAAGATTGTACTGACAAAACACACTGAACAAGTTTATGTATTAAACTTATGCAAAAAACTGTCAAGACCTTGAAATTTAGGAAACTTGATAAACTAGCAATCAGGTCTGGAGCAGACCTGATTCAAAATTCAAAATGGCTGATTCTACTTTACCTTAATTTCTACTTAAATCCATCCTGCCAACCAGTTATCCTCAAGCAAGGGAAAGTGATTCAAATACTCGTAAGCTTTCTTTCTGTTACCCAACACCTAAATTTATTTTTCAATATCCCCTTAACCTCTTACACAAAGTTGCAATAAGGAATTTTCGGTTTCAAATACTTAAGTCTAAAAAGGAGAATCTTGTAGTCTGAATCCAACCCTACTTTTTCGCGCATTTCATTTTCATGAAGACTGCAATAAAATTGGAGAAAAACAAGTAGATTATAGTGAAAGTATAGAAGTAACTATAAAACTACAGTAAAATGCAAACTTAATCTTCATGTAACCATATCCTATAGAAGGGTGAAATACTAAAGAGGAAAAACAATCTGTCCAAGTGACAAATCTACTGATCAGTATTTACAAACTGAAGTTCAAAAGTAGTCAAGTATCTGGAAAAGTGGAATATATATACATATATGTGTCAGTTAAAACCACCTCAAAATTTCAAGGTAGTGATAATGGTGGCGGCAGCAGCAATTATTGATTAATCCCCCCCATATCTGGCCTCAAAATCTATCTTGAACAAACATACAAATGAAGCTATACAAACTAAAGAATCAACATGAACTTTCATACTACTTACAAACCAGCCTTATGGCAAAAGTTGGCAAAATTAAAACCATCCCTCTCCCTATTATTTCTATTCTTGCTTAACAGGTACATAAAAGAAAACATACATTTAGTCAGAAAATTGATTCCTCCCTGTCCCTCTCTCCATCACAAGATATTCAAAATTAAACATAAAGCTCAAATACCCTTAAACTGGTTCAGAAATAGTTGTACTTTCTACCCCATTGACTCAGTTCACTCTATCCAAGTCTCTGGTCATCATGATCCCAGGATTTTCTATTCTCTACACTTATGCCAGAGACTTTTTTATTTAAATGACAATTTTGCCTATTAAAAAAAATCTCTCAAAAGCTTCCCATCACCAAAAAGATAAAGTTCAACTACTTGGACATCACTTAACTCTGTCCTAAAAATCCCTACTACTTCCCGTCTCTCCATAATACTGTAATCTTAGCTATTTATATCATTTCTCAGTTTTCATACTGTTAAGCCTCTGAATAAAATGCTTTCCCTGAAACCTCCACCGTCCAAACTCCTCTGCATACTTGTAGATTTGTGCTCAACCATCAAAATACTCTACAATCCCTAAATCCTATAAAGGTCAACAAAAGCACACTTCTATTTTAACACAGAGCAATAGTTCTCAACAGGATTGATTTTGCCCCCAAAAGGGACATTTGATAACATCTAGACATTTTTGGTTACCAACTAAGGGTGGGAGGCTTGCTGCTGGTATTTAGTGGGGAAGTAAAGGCCAGAGATGTTACTAAACTATAATTCACAGGATGACAAAGAATTATGTTGTCTGAAACATCAATACTACTGTGTAGTTTACAGGCGGGAAACTACAAATTTATAAATTCCGGGCAAGAATTCCCACACTTTCTCGGTAATTTTTTTTTTTCCATTTTTCAGTTCCCGAATGCCGAGAAAAGTTGGTCGGGAAATAGGGAAAATCGGCTTCTTGAACTCAGGTGGTTGGTAGTATTGGCTGTCACTTTGTGAAAACGATTCATTGTGGAGAACAGAACAGTCCGTATCTCGGGATTCGGGAATGGGAAAGCGAAAAAATTCCTGAGAACGGGCAGGAATTCCCGTCTGGAAACCCTCGTACTGAGTTTGAGAAATTGTGCCACAGACTGTTTTCTCATAGGATTTATATTCTACTTACACCAAAAATCTCTTAAAACTTGAAATATACAGATTACCTGCAAACAGTAGGGCTATATGGTTGAATCCATCACTGCATGAAATTATATGGACAAGTAGACCACAACACCCATTTCACAAACTAACGAATTGTTTTAAGACGTGCATTTCCTAGATTTTTTTTATAACCTAGTATCAAATAAATTAAGCAAAAGTCAATGGCTTTCAGTTTGGTCATCTACTCTGTAACTCCAGGAATTGACAAAAACAAAATATCAAAAAGAGAATGGAAGGTAATACAAGTATTTTGAGAAACAGGAGTTATTTTGAATTTGACAGGATGTGGTGTCATTTTCTCTTTTTGTATTTTAATCTTCCAAATGTTCTAAAAGCAGGAGCTGTTTACTATAAGAAAATACATGTTTAAAAAAAAAACTTGTAAAACATAAAATTCTTGGTAATACCACTTCCGTCAATATTAACAATGCTGCTTCAAAGTAGTAATGACTATTTCCATTATTATCTACAGCAAAGTTCTTCCTTTCTAACGCGTTATCATTAGCCCTGCGATGGTTAATCAAGACAGGGTACGTAGAAGGTATATTTAGGAGGGCTGTGATCTTTGAACATTAATAACACTAAAGATTTGGCAGGATTTATAAAGTAAACTGTGACTCTTCATCCCTATTTTACTTGAAACTATAGATAACCCATAAGGAGTAAACTGGCTCGCCAATGAAAATAGCCATTGAAGGAGCAGACTTTTTGAGCATATTATCCAAATAAAGCTAAATAAAGTACCTAGAAATAAACATTTCTTGAAGCAATGCCCCATCTTCCATCTATAGATTAACCATGCACTTTCTTATGTATATCTGAATTGTATAACATTCCTCACTCTTTAAAGGCCAATCACCATAAATTAAAAAATAAACTCCGTATCCCAGGAGGTGGGTGGTTGACAATGAGTTAGATGGTACAAAGGCATTACAAAAATTGTCCTGAACTCTAATAGAGATTCTCATTTACTGACAAACCCTAACTCTCTCAAGAGTTAGTATATCAAAATACTATCATTAGATTTCAAAATTTGTAAAAAGTGATGCCTTTTCAAACTCTAGGAAGGTGGGCACTGATGTTAAGAAATTTTAGAAATACACCGTATTTTGCTATGTGCTGTGTATAATGCACACTTTTGGTCCCAGATTTGTGAGGGAAAAATAAGGATGTACATTATACATGGGTACCACTAATTCCGTTATCTATATAAATGTTTTTAATTCTTTTACTTATGCAATAACATCTGTATGCAAAATAATACCCTGGAATACGATAATCTGTTTTGTTGAACTTACAATGAACTTGCAACAACGAAGAGTTCTTGGCCTTCTATGATGTGTAAGTAACATAAATTTGTTACCGGTACATAAAATTTCTTGTACCATAATATGTCAAAAAATAAATGTTAAAATTCCTTTATAATACCAAAAACAAGCACTTGAATGTAAATAAAAATTTGAATTAAAAAAATAACATGAAAGATTTTTTTGCCCTCTGAAAGTCTGGTCCAAATACGTAGGTGTGCATTATACATGGCAGAATATGTAGCTTTCAGATCCAGTACCACAGTGAGGTGACCATATAAAATAAAGATGAACTTTGAACATTAATCAATGTAGTTTCAGTATTTCAAACACCAAAATAGGAGTTGTACAGTCTAAAACATTTGTCATCTAGGCTCAAAATACCAAGTCACTTTTTCCTTCCCTCCTAGCCAATCACCAAATCCCCAGAAATGTAGTAATCTCAGATCTGAAATCTGATCCAGAAGTGCCTGCTCAATCCTAACACTTCTTATAGCAGCAAAAACCATTACCTGCCAAGCCTGTCCACTTCATTTTTAAACATTTCTTAATTACAAAGTGTTTTTTACATTAAGTCAAATTTTACTTCCCTAAAAATTCTACAATAAATCTATTTTCTCCCCCCAAATGACAGCACTTCATATACCTGCACACAATGCTCATGACTCAATTGTTCTCTACGCTTAGCTAATCATTCCTTCCCTGATATTAGCAAACTAAAGTACTTCCAAGGGTAACCAGTGACATCCATAACAGAATATTGCAGATGCAGAATGAGACTGAGGAGTCTACAATTAAGCTGGAGACTATTACTAATATTCCACTTCTAGACACCACGCCTCTATAACCTATAGTCCATGATTTTCTTAGCTTATTTGGCAACGACACCACACTGCTGACTCACTCTACAGCTTACCTGTGATATTAGTTGTGTATACAACTTGTCTTTATCCCCTCTCAATTCCATCTTGCTGATGTGAACTATCTATCCCAGGCTATCAAAATCTTTTCGTATCCTATTATGCCATCCAGGGCATTTATCACTACACCCAGATTCAAATCACCAAACATTTCAAGGGCAGTCCAACTATGCCCTCATTTGAATCACTGGTAAAAAATGGAACAGAATACAAGACACCACAACCTATCATTTCTCCCTTCAAAATCTTTAAGCTCTGTCCTTTCTACTGCTGCCTCTGCTGGCCTTTATTCTCTTCATCCAAACATCCTACATTATTCTACAGTTTACATCATGCTACCCACACTAAAGCTCAACATTTTAATGGCACCAAGTTAGCCCAGCAGTCATGACTAATGCCTCTGGCACCAACTTGACACAAGTTTTATCTCTTCTTTCCACAAAACATTGTTTCAACTAGTCACCTATTTCCTTCAATGTCCTGCTCAAATCTTTTCATCACAAAGCCTTCTCTCACAACCCCAACTCAAAGCAATCTATCCCTTCATCTCTCCGTTACCCTTTGAACCATCTGCTTCCACTTTAATTGTAATTAGCCTCTCATGTCCTATAAAGGCTAAAGAGCTGAATCAAATTACCTTATATGCCCATAGTAAAAGTTTTCATGTTAAAAACAAACTAAATATTTAATAAATAACTCCTAAAATATTTTGTGGACCTCCCTTGTCAGCTGCATTCATCAAAATGGCGGTACACATTACACTGGTGTATGCAATCACTTTGGTGAACCATCAGTAGCTGTAAAGTTAACTTTTAATGTGCAAATAGAGATCAACCATTCCAGTGTTTGTAACACAGGTACTATTAGCATTTTCAGTTGGTATTTCCACTACATGGGACTCTAATGGGCATTGCAGCACCAGTGGCCAAGCTTCAATTCCAGCAGCACACCACACAAATACACACACACACACTTGCCTGCCCTTCCTCCTGATGACATCATCAAACACTACATATGCTTCCAAATATCCGGGGGGGGGGGGGGGGGGAGGGAGGGGGAGAGAGAAAGCTTCATCCCCCATTAATCTACCATAATCCCTTTGACTGAAGGTAGCACAGAATAACTGCAAATGGAAGCTAGAAAAGTTTGAAGTAGCAAAATGGCTCTTGGCTAATATGGGAATATTATAAATTCTTGTGTCAAACAATGGATTAGATGGCACTGGTCAGCCAGTCAGGTTATTTATCCAGTGCCTACTACACAGGACACTGTTGTAAACATCAGAGAATACGGGGAAAAAAGAGCTTACATTCTGATGGGGAGAGAGAAGCAAATTATAAAGTCAAGAAATTCTAAATACATCTAAGAATTCTATTTTATCATATTCGGGATACTGTCACAGGGCAGTGGGTGCTGCTCAAAGTCAGAAAAGACCTTCTAAGATTGATAAGGCAGCAGCCATGATAGCTGGTTGCAGTGTTAGAAAGCAGAAGAGCAGAAGGCAGCCTTGACATAGAACTGGTCACAGCTTAGGTGGAAAACAAAAAAGGCAAAGTATGGATGGAAGGGTAATACAAAAGAGTAGGAGAGAGGTAATAAGAAACTTGATCAGATAGGGCCTCCTTTGGAAGGCATTAGAGCTTTCAGCATGGGAATGTTGTGATCTAATCTATGCTGCTGAATGGTAAGACTGTAAAGGAGCAATGGAGAGCAGTGAGAATGCTCTCGAATGGTACTTTAGAATGGTGGCAGTGGTGAAGATGGTAAAAAGTGGCTAGATGCCAAAAATATTTTGGCAGTAGAGACAGGACTTCCTGAGCTCCTTTTAACACTACCTAAACCACTACATAATTTAAAGATTCAGGCTATCAGGTGACATAACTTGTACTGCTGGCTTAATTTGTTATGTCTGCTTAATAGGCACTCCTAAACAAACGTGGTAGGTATCAAACTAAAGCAGTATGACCTCAGGCAAGCCACCCAGCCTATTTACTCTTCTGTAGAATGAAAATAATTTCACTTACCTTGAAGAACAGATTGAGGTAGTATTTAAAGGTAATAATGTAGCACCTAGAACAGTTCCTGTACCTTAACAAGCACTCAAGTGGTAGGATTTACCTATTCATAAATTTAGATCCTGCTTTCCTAGATTATCACTGTTTAGATTAATATTTTTGTTCCCCAAAATACAAGGCAGGTATTTGCTGAAAATAGTCATTTTAGAAGTTTGCAGTTGCTTCTAACTTCATGCCCCTTCTTCGGCTGTTAACATTGACCCATTTTTTTTACAAGTAATTCAGATACATATTTAAAGTCTATAGCTTTTAATCTAGGGGAAAAATTAATGCTAATCACATCAAAAAGTAAGGCCGAATACATAACCTATTTCAATAAAGCATTCAAAGCACAGGAAAGCAAGAGATGGTGCTTCAATCTTGACTGATCTATAAGAAATGCAAAAGTCATGTTCTCAACATTTGATTATCTACTAGAATGACAGTTCTATTAGCATATATAAAAATTCACCTTGGATAGAGTTGTAATTTGAGTAGACTCTCATGATATGACACAATTAGGGATAGTTTTCAAAATATGTTCCCTGAGGAATATATTTAGGAGAGGGTTACTCATTTTTTTTAAAGAATCTATTCTTCCAAGTAGCATACTTTCTAATGTTAATCCCTTAACATGTTTACCATTTCCACAAATATAAAGCAGCAAAACATCAAAATCAACTTGAGATTTGTATTTCCCTAGAACGTTTCATTTCTTCAAAAGTCTAGTCTTTTCTTTTACTGTTGAATTAAGGCAAATCTCCCAATTCTACTGTCACCATAATCCTAGCCACAGTGAATCATCTTTTTAAAAAACAATGATACATTCACTTCATCCCATTTTATGTATACCACTACCACTAAGAATATCTTTTAAGGACTCAAATCACAAACCCAGAAAAAAAAGTTTAAAAAGTTTAGGACAACAGTTAGTCCTATACCAGTCAAAATGGCCACTTGGTTATCTATGGAAATTTTCTGTATTAAAGTTAAAAAACTTAACTACACGAGTAAGACTATACACTAAGCCCACACTAATGCAATGTTGGATTCTACTATCTGCTAAACAGAGGCAATTGTCCAAACTGAAACATGTTTCATAATGCATATTTACTGAACTCAAAATCATCACGTTACAACTGAATTATGTATCACCTTCCTCTAATGAAGTATCTTTACTAAAAAGTTTCTGGAAATCGTCTAGAAGTTCTAGTTGAGGACCCCATAATTAGTGCATTTTGGTAGCAAAGATTAAGTGGCCTACAAATGTTGGTGTAACGATTCCTTTTAAAACTGTTAACAAATTACTTGTAACACTAAGTAACTATGCTTATTAAACAAAATTAAAACTTCATATAAATAACCTAGTAACTGAAATGGGTCTGACATCACTGTCTAGATTCTGTACTAGCTTTTTATAGGTAAGATACCACCTCACTGCCTTCGCAATCATTCTACATTTCTGCATTAACACTGCTATTTTATTACTACCTGACAAAAATGTTCTATTCTTATAGATTAAACCGAATGATTTCTAAACTATCTTTCCAGGACCCTAAAAAGTCCTTAATTATACCTGCACTGCTAGAACTAAAATTTGGACAGCTCAAAAGTTACCAGTGAATGGCTCCCTATAGAGTTATATCCCCTCTGAAATAGGAAGCATTCTTTGAAGAAGAGAAAAATTAGCCATGATTTAAAAAGTAAAATAACTTTCTACTTTTAAAGAATTCAAAAGAGTTTATATTTTAAAGAAATATATATTCTCCCAAGCAGCATACTTCCTAAATGTTAAGCTTTTACCATATTCAATTACACACACCAATGGGAGAGATTCAAGCAATGTAAAAAGGAAAACAAAGTATACTTTTATTTTTCTCAAGGTTTCCCTTAATATGCAATATGTCTGATAGTGAGGGAAAGAAAAATAAAATTGAGGAGAAATCTGAGGATTGTAAGTTTACTTAGAATTACCCATAAAATACGTAAGGTAGATAAGGCAATTTTAACAAGTAAGCGGCTGCCATAGTGAACCATTTACATTTCTTGGTTTGAAATTAACCTTCAGCATCAACTATAAAATGTAGAAATTTGAGTCACAAAATTTAGTACAATTAGTTTCAAATAGAGTTATATGAGCCATAATTTGACATATTAAAATTCTTTTATAAAAGTTGGGACAATAACTAGGTCCTCACCTAACATCTGGTATTTTTAAATCAAATATTGCCACTCACCACAAAATCATGTTTCGTTAACTAAAAATTTATCATCACAATGTCTTTGAAATATTTTTGAAAAGGGGATGGCCCAGTTATTACCAGAAACTATGGGAGCCCTATCTACTAGTTACTTTCTTAAACCTTTTAACATTCCTATAAATTAAAAAAAAAAAAATCACTAAGCCAGATACTTTAAAGAACCAATCAATAACTAGGAATTCTGCCACACTACCATAATATAGATCCTGAGTTTGATCAACTAACTATACATGCAAAGAATACTGCTACAATGTATACACAGAAAATGTGAAAGGCAGTGCCTAATCAGCACAGCACTGGAAAAATGTTTGGTTAACCCTTAGGCATATTAAGGAAAAAATCCTGGCCTTAATTAAAGATAGTGAATATGAAAACTGAGGGGAAAACACTTACCAGTTTAACAGCCTCCTGAGCTGCTTCTTTTGTACAAAAAGTGACAAACGCATAACCTCTATTGAGACCTGTGAGTGGATCCATCATTAGACGAAGATCCCATATAGGTCCAGCTTTCTCAAATAATGGAACAAGTTCATCCTCAAATAGATCTCTTGGGATCTTCCCCACAAATATCTGTAAATTAAATATGAAGTAAAAACCATGGAGAGTTTCTTTAGGAAACCAGACACGTGTGCATTTACTACAAAAGGTACAAGTTTTTAGTTTCTTTACCTCAGTGCCAACAGAAGGCTGCTGACCTGAATAAACGGAATCTGGAGGTGGTCCCCCATATTTCCTCTGTCCAGTGGTTACATCAAGTGTGTAGCCTGTTCTTTCCAAGAGTGCCTTGAAAAATTCAAATGTCATTAATACATTTAACTCACAAGACCACATCCATGCATTTAGCAGTCAAAAATCATAATCAATCTTGTTCAAACCATTTATCTTGACAACATTCCCTACAAATAGGTTTCTAGTGTCTGTTTTAGAATTTCCACTTAAATGTACATTTGTAATAGCCCTAATTTATAATGAAAAATCCCAAGATCCTGTTCAAATTATTTGCTGGTCAAATTATTGAGTAGTGCTTAGCAGACAACAAGCTAATACTGATTCATCAACAATTTTCAAAACATGGTGTAGCTATTCTGCTAACATCTCCTTTAAAAAAAATGACTACACCTAATTTCGTTGGGTTTAATTCTCACCTGAAGAAGGAGCTAGATAAATTACCTCTCCTCCCAAGTCTGGATTTCTTGACCAATAAATTCCCTATGTCCCACTCTCCTAGGTACACATTGCCATTCTGGTACATTTCGCTAACCTTTATATAAATTACACTCCTCAAACGAAGTCCAGAAACTTAGGAGCCATTCTGCACATTTCGCCAACCTTTATATAAATTACACTCCTCAAACGAAGTCCAGAAACTTAGAAGCTACAGGAAAAATAACCTTCTTCATTTGATATTCAAATACCATGCTTCACTGAACGTGGATCATTAAAAAAAAAAATTAAAGCAAAAATGACTTTGAAAACTTTATGAAATTGCAACAATGTGATATGATTTCTACATTTTATCTCCCTGAAAGTGAAGTTAAAATTTACACAACTTCTAATCAGCATTTGGAGTTTCTCTTCATCCCTTATTATATGCAAAGTGCTAGAAGAAAAGTAGTCCACCATTTAGTCTAAGGAAAAACCCAAGAATTATTCCCCTACTCTGCCATCTCAAACCTCCACAAAGCACAAAGCCAGTGTTCTAAATAAAACTAATGTATTATAATAATTAGCTGATAAATTCTGAAATAAAAATAAACACCAGACATAACGACAAAACTTAATCAAAGTGTTGTTCAATGATTTGGGGGGTCACCTCACTCTCTAAAAATGAAAATGACTAGACAGATTTTAAACATTTTCTACTCACAAAACATTATCTATGAAAAAACACTGTAAATGACAGAAACTCTATTCCTAAACTCTGTAACAAAAAGACCAACAAAGCACTACGTATTTTAAGTCTTTTTCTGTTACACCCAAAGGTTTGCAAATTGTACAACACTGGGTTAGTAACAAAAATAAACTTAAATCTATTGCTATCACATAAACTAAACCATTAAATGGCTCATTTTCCCTTTTTCCCACATGTAATCCCTACGCTTTTTTTACCGTAATCTTTATATGACCCAAATAATACCTTTCAGTATGTCAATCCCTAAAAACAAAAAGGAAAAACTTACTTCTTCTGTCAAACCACCTATAAAAATGTCTCTGCCTTCTTGCCACAATTTAAGTCACACTAACACTTTAAGCCACTCCCTTCCAAAGATAGAACTGAAACTCACAGAAATTAAACTAAGTTTTTAATAAAATGTTAATAATTCTAACTCTCAAATGTAGATTTAATTACAACTGATAAAATTAGATTGATAGTTCAAACAATTCTTTCACAGCTAGACCTATGAAAGCCTCAAATTTATGAATGACATTAACAGCTAGGTATGACTTAACAGCTAACTCCATATTCCAAGCTTCACTCTTCCCATACCGTTTTAAAATACCACCCAACACCTAAACTGTTCTTAGTAACTGATTTTCTTAAACTGTAACCCTTGGCACACTGTATTAAGGGCACCAGGCTAAAACCAGCATGAGTACCATATTTTCTATGAACTAAAAACACAACTGAAAACCAACACAAAGATCAAAATGTAGTTGAATTTGAGATCATTTACTGTTCTACATGACCTTCCACTCCCAGCCTCAGTTTCCTCATTCACATTTCCACACTGCTTTTAAAAATAAACAAATTAGTCTTAATAACCCATGCTAATGGAGAGGGCAAACAGCACTGTTAAAATTCTAAATCCATTTAATTTGAGGGCTTGCAAGTCCACCCTAACAAAAGCAGTCAACTATTAAATGTACACTCTCCACCAGCATGGGGTGAACTGAACCCCTGGCATTTTGGTTCCACTGTCAATAACCTGGACTTGTAGTTTTTCAAAAATCATCTTAAGTATGGCGAATGTTATTTCTTTAAATCTTTTATTTAGAATAACAATAGTAGCTTTGCGCAGTGGCAGTATCATAGCCAATGAGGTTTATCCAAGCCGCGATTATTGCTAATTGAAACTAGAATAACAATAGCATAGATTTAATTTTAGTAGCTGGGTAACAAGAAAAACTTAAGAACAACGAATTGTTTTACAAATAGTTAAAGGCAGGAACCTTTTCAAAAATATAATTAGAAACGATTAAAAAATTATCTCATTGTCATTAACTCTCAATATCTTTAAAAAAAAAAAATTCAAACCCAAGGAATATTTACCAAAGCTAAAAATAGTTAAATAAACTTTAAAACTAAAGGAAGGAAAAAAAAAGTTTTTTAAGTCATACCTTAATTTTTGCCTCATCTGGTCCTTTGCTAGAATCCGCTACTTTGGTCCCCTGTTTTTCTCTCTGCCTATAAGTCTTCATGACTCCACATAAAAAGGCACTTTTGTTCTGTAAAGGAATTTTCCAATCATATTTAAAAATTATTTCATTTGTATCTAATAAATCAAACTTAAACCATTTCAAAACTTATTCTTTTTACATTGACATTACACTAACATTACCTGAACATGAGAGAGATCACTGTCTTTAAACTGCTGAAGAACTGCCAATGCACCGTCTTCATTGAATTCTTTTAAAGCTTCGATAGCTCTTTCATCTAAATCACTATGTGCAACCAGCCCTGGAGAAGAGAAAACTTAATTAGTTGTCAACCTTTAATATTTTTGTAAAGTTTTGTTTGTTTGTTTTAAAGAAAACCACTGTTTGCCAATACAGGTACTTGTGTGCCAACACAATAAGAATTCTTCCATTCCTCTTACCATCTATATAATGAAAAACACACATACTTTGGCCATTCTGAACTGCACTGTAAACTAAATAAGGCCTTTCAACCACACTTACAATGAGTCAATTTCTCTTATATCTCCTTCTGTGTCTAAGTCAGTACTGAACATTAAGTATTCCTACAGTAAATATATAGGCTTACAAATTCTAAAATCAACCAACAAAATACCAAGCATGACAAGTGAACCTCTGCGCCATTTCAAATAACCACTAGAAAAAGCAACAGCCACAGCAACAGACTACAAGTCTATAGTTACCAAAATATTTAACATGAATCCTACTATAAAAATACCCCCAAAAGTCACATGGCCTGCTCCCAACAGCTGTTGCTACCATCATATACTGATCCATCTGGCCAGCCAGCCTTGACCTCCTAACCCTTCTTTCTTCCCTCCCTCTATATACAGTACACCTTAACCTCTAGTTCACAACTATCACAACAAGGCCAAACAAAACTCCAGTTCCCACACTCATTGGAAACCACAAAAAGTTGCTATTTTAGCTCAAAGCCAGAAATCCAATAGAAAAATTTCATGATATAATTTTGCAAGTGTTAGTTCTTACCTGCAACGTAAATTTCATCTAGTTTTTCAGCAACTTTCTGTGGTAAACCAGCATCAAGTAATGTCTGAAAATTTTCTGAATGGATAACTGCAGAAGTAGTATCCATGGGCTCTTCAGTACCATTTCCATTAACATGTTCTGTAGCCATGTTTCCAGAGATCTGTTCAAACGCAATAAGCAAAATTAAACTAGGATCTTCAAAAAGGGTAGAGGACAATATGAGAGCCCCAATCTTTACTTTCTCTACCAATGTCTACACCAGCCAGTCTGCGCCTCCCTTTAAAGAAGCCTTACTTTAAAGTCACTATCGCCTGACAAGCCTGTTTTGGAGCGCGGGTCACTTACTGTTTTTCCTTAGCACCACCCCTGACTCACCTGCTAACACTCCCTAGGAAAAACCACATTACAAATGGAGCCCAATCAGCACGAGGACCAGCCAGCGTGCCACATGCAGCTGTGCCCATACAGAAAATGAGGTGTGTGTGGATAATGCAAAGCTGGGCTTTTCCCTCTCAAAGGTAAACCCCCAAAGTGCGCGCTTTTCCCGCCTGCCGCTTATAGATCAGTAACAACAGCCAGCGAAGAACAAAGCGCTCACACAAGCTACCTTCCCACCACCCAATATCTCCACCCTTCACCCCCGCATCCCAAAGCCCGCCCCTGACTCCGCACCCAGAGAGGCAGCCTCACCGCTGCGGCCACCAGGAGCCCATTAGAAACACGTGCTCTGCGCCTTCAAATGTCCTACAACTTCCTCCAACGGAAACCCACCAAGTCCCAGGCCAAGACGACCGTCACCTGCTCCCAACATCAACCCGAAGCCGCGGTCGGAGTTCCCGGAAAGCATCAGAAGCACAATCTCACCCCTCAACACTGAGGACGCGTCGGCGCCAGGCCACAGGCTCTCCCCGCCCCCCCAGCGCCGCCGTCTCCGCCGTGACACATGGCTCTCTCCGCCCCGGGCGCCGGCGACCCCCGGCCGCCCGCCTGCCCCGCCGAGACGTGAGCCGCGGCACGCGGTGCAAGCCCCCACCCCTCTCCCGTCCGCACAGTGACCGCAGCGCCGGGGCCAGCTGTCCCACCCGGGGGCCGGGGCCGGCAACCTGGCGGCGTGAGGGCGTTCCGCGAACTGCCTAGCGCCGGCCAGCCCCGGAGCCACACAAGCCCGCCGTACAACCGCGGGACAGGACCCGCTGCTCTCCGCCCACTCCCGCGCCGCGGCGACGGCCACGACAGCACCAACTCCGCCGCCGCTCGCGGGCCACGGGGCCGCCTCCTCCCTGGAGCGCCGCAGACAAAGCCCGGACGGCGGCAGCACATGGAGAGGAGAAGGAAGTGGCGGTGCGGGCCGCGGCCTACTCCCAAGCCGCCCCAGTCAACGTGCTCCTCTCCCCCTTGGAATCCATTTTCCAGAAAAGCCGGTTTCTCCCCGCACCGCCCTCCCCCAGCTCACTCCACAATGTCACGGAGCTCCCCTCCCAAACCCGGGTCCTGGCGGTCGTTACCTCCCCGTTGGGCTGCGGCGGAGGAATCCTGTCCGAGGAGATCGGGTTGCGGGAAACGCGTGCTCGCTGCTCCCTGTGTCCGGCGCGAGTGGAGCTGTTGTAAAATGGCGGCCGAAGCTCACGCCGCTGGCAGCAAACCCGATCCAGTTCCACTCGCCTCCGAGCGCGCTCCCGGTGCGCGCGCGCGCCCCCGCGTGACCCCCCCCTTCCCTCCCCTCCCCACCCCTCCCTTCGCGCGTCCGCTTCTCACTCACTCCCTCAGCCCCTGCCCTCCTCCAGCTCCTCCTTCTCCCCCTACCACCACCACCGCCACCACCACCACCACCACCAGCCTCCGTCCGCCTTCCTCTCTCGGCCTTTCTTCTTCCTCTCCTTACTCCTTTCCCCCACCGCTCTCACTCCTGTCCGCGGCCGCTCAGGCACGAGTGGCCGCCTTTCCCTCCTCGCTTGCACGCTCACTCCTCAATCCCTCCCTCGCTCTCTCGGCCCCGTCCCCCAGTCCCTGCCGAGTCGGCTCCTCTCTTTCTCTCTCCCGCGCTGACGTGACGACGTCGCCTACGACTGGGGACGCGCGCCTGCGGGCTCCGCCCTCGCGCCCCACCGCCACCCGTGCTCCTCACCCCCGGAGGGACGCGAGACCCCGCCCTTCCGCTCCGGCGGCGGCGGAGGGGCCGAGTGAATGAAAGGCCCGCCCCTTCCCCTCCCGACACTCCCCCTCCGTCTCCCCTCCAGGCGGGGCGGGGCGGGCCGGCTCATCGTGTCCCACTCGTTCTCCTTTGTCAGGAGACAGGCATCTCCCCACCCCACCCCCCCCACGGCACCACGCGCACGCCACCCCCACTGAGCTCCCACCGGCCCACCCCCGTCCCGGGCCGGCGGGGCACTGGGCTGGGGTACTCGGGACTCGACCGCAGTCCCCTGGAGGGCACCCACCGGTCTGTGCGCGCCCGGCCCCCGCCCCCGCCCTCAGTGCCGCGGCCGCGTAGCCGTTCCAGGCGGTGTCCACGCCACCGCCGCCCCGCGCTCTCTTCGCTCGGGAAGCTGCAGGCGCACGTGTCCCCTGGGGCGGGGCGAGGCAGACAATGGGGCGGCGGTGGAGGGGAGCGGCACCGAGACCCGCGGACCTTTGGTCAATGTGGCCGAGGGGACTCCCGCACGGGGGTCGTTCCGGGGAGAGCCGGTCTCCCTAGCTGGACAATGGGACCTCCGGGGGCCCCGCGCCGCTTCGCTTTCACGAGAACCTTGGGCACAGGGAGGGGCATCCGAGGATCAGACGAGGAAACTCCGTCTGCTTTTGAGGGGAAACGGGGTTGGTGCCAGTGGAGCGAGGAGCGGCTCCCGCCTTGGGATGACACCCAGGCCAGATTTGGAAGCGAAACCGCCCGGTGAAGAGTTGTGCAATACTCCATTTCAGTCCCTGGCCTTTTAAGCAGTTAAGGGCTTCCACATAGCACAGTGCGAGCAACTAGAAGCAGCACAAAGCTGCATGGTTAAGGCAGCTGTGAGGAACATAACCTGTTTCTTCTCAAAAATCTTCGCCACTAAATCTTACGTGAAGTGACATTTCCTTTGTAACAGGTTTACTAGGTACACGAAACACAAGACAAAGGCATTTGAATTTCAGACGCGATATGGATACTAATTTTATCCAATGCAGCTCTAATGAAAAAACAGAAATAGTGTCCTATTTAAAAACAAGCATATTGTTTTCCTGAATAAGCTCTATGCTATGACCACAGATCTGTGGTTCAAATAAAAGTTAAGTGAGCCCTCTTCAAAGTGCTTAGTTTAAGCACATAAAATACTAGGCTATTTTCATAAGTTCCTGGATCAAAATATGAAATACTTGACTAAAGTAACATCTAGCCAACCGGTTAGCAAGGATCTGAGCTTTCCACTACCTAAAATCCTTTATTATCAAACATGTACCTGCTATGGTATCTAGCAACAGGAATTCAGCAACAGGAATTTTTAGCTCATAATCCAAAAGTTAGTAAATAATGTTATAAACAAACAAAAAAAAAACTAAAATGTTTAGTATAAAAATTAGATAATCTTACAGATTAAAGAATTAAAATAATAGATTTGAACCATTCAATTAGACCTTTCTGGATAATCAACTTTCCTTTAAGAAAAACAAAATGCTTCTACCTAAGCAATGCAATATACCAAATGGCAAAAGATTCCCAAAGTAAAATCTCTAGCTCTACTTCCTTTATCTAACCACCCACTAGACTTTTATTTGGGCTTTCAGGCACTCCAAGTCAACATTTCAAAAACCTGAGCACATGTTCTTCCCCTAATCTTCCATGTCCAGAGTTCACATCTCAAAGAACATCACCCACTTGCATCTAGCAGAACCAACTGGAAACCAGAGAGTCATCCCAGACACTACCTTCTCCCTGAATATCATATCAGTTAAATCAAGTTTTGTTCATTTTATCTACCTAATATATTTCCACTTCTCTCTATATTGCAACCATGATACAAGGCACCATCATTTACCATCTAAACTAATGATATACAGACTCCTGATTCATCCAATCTTAACAGTTTTCCCAATCCATTCAAAAACCCAATCTCTTGCTCTTGCTCTCGCTCTCACTCTCTCCCTCTTCCTCTTCCTCAATTACAAATAAGACCTTATGAAGCATCTGCTCAAAAACATTCATTAGCTTTGCATCACACTTAGAACAAGAGCCAAAATCCTTCACTAGATCAACAAAGCCCTCCCTGATCTGTCCCACCTATCTCCCTAGCCACATTTCAACCACTCTCCCAGCTTCAGCTGGCCTTCCTCAAATCTGGCATTTTTCAGGCTTGCACACACTGAGGGCCTAGACAGAAAGCTTACTGACACCCTGAGCAGGCCTGAGAAAAAAGCCAACAGCCATGTTCTCCATTTGACACCTTTTTAAGTGAAACAATAGTATAATTTTCCTCTTGACCTACAGAATTTCTTATTCCAGGCTTGACTCCAAAAATTACTGCTATTATGATACATGAGGAAGTACCTAATAATACTTTTTTTAGAAAAGCCAAATAGTAGATTGATTGACTTGGTATTATAGATACACTGAAATAGATCGAATTGTACATGGAAGATCTGGCACAAGAAAGTGCTCAATAAATATGTGTCCTTACTTCCCTGAATCCTCTTTAATACCTAACACAGGATTTGATGCTTAGTAATTATTTGCTGAATAAAGCCAAAGGTTAATAAGTTGAGACCCAAACAACCTTGGTTCTAATCACAGATCTACTACTAATTGATAGTGTGAACTTAGATAAATATTTTCACTTCTAAGAATTTGTTTCCTCATCTATAAAAGAAGGGTATTGAAACAATTTTTAAGATCTTTTCTAGCTTGACTATTTGATAATGTATAAAATTTTTCCTCAAACTCTTTCTCTTGTTTCTCATTACTTAAAAAATATTCACACATCCTATTTACCACTTAAGATCTTCCCCATTGGAATCCCAACTTCTCTTTATAGCAAAACAGCCTGCTATTCCCATTATATCAAACCTTGCTCCAAACAAAACTAAGAACAACACCAAAGATTGATAATATTCAATTTTAAATTTCATCCCCAGCATGGATGTAGAGACATTGACACTCACATTCACTGTTAGTAAGAGGATATCTTTTTTTACAAGATAATTTGGCAAAATGCTTACTGCAATATTGTTTGTAATTTTGTGCATGTGTGTTTAAAAATTAATATAACTTAAATATTTTTCTAATCAAGATGGCTGAGTAGGTAAATGCTGTGCTTGCCTCCTCTCATGATCACATCAAAATTACAACTGAACTATAGAACAACCATCGTTAAGAATCACCTGAACTCTAGCTGAACCAAAGCCCTACAACTGAGGACATACAGAAGAAGCTACCTGGAGATTAGTGGGAGAGGCAGAAACACAGAACAGGCTGGTCCCACACCTGTGTGTGACCCATTAAAAATTGGGAGGGATATCTAGGCTGCAGAGGTCCCCCCTCTTCAAGGGGTCTCAAACCCACACTGGCCTCCCAGCTCAGGGTTCCAGTGCCAGAAAGAGAAGTCCCCATAAATTCTGGCTGTGAAAACCAACAGACATTGTGGCTGAGTGACATGAGGGCAGCTGGAGTCCCAGGCATTCCTATTAAAGGGTTCTCACATGGACTTACTTGGTGAACAACTCACTTATTCTGAGCTCCAGCGCTGGGGCAGCAGCTCAAAAGTTGCCAAGGATATACAAGGAGTAACTGAGTGTCTGGCTTCAGGATGAGGGCTGAAGAGTCAGCTTTCTCCCAAAGAGAAGTGCAGGTACAATCCATTGTTTCTTTGTTGAGCCCTCCCCCTCCTAGCATGTAGACACACATGAGTGCCATATCTGAGTCTCCATGAATCTGGCTAACGCTATTCATCCACCCCACTCAGGTGATTCCCTGAGACCCTACAATACACAACGTTTGAGCACACCCAAACCACTTCCAATGGCTTTTCCATACAAACTGTCTTGGCTCATGCTTCAGACTTTCCTAAAACTCTCAAAGGTTCACAAAATGCAAACAAGCAGCATCTAGCTTCCATCTGCCCTGTACCTCTTCATAAGCAGCCACAACCCTGGCAGTAGTGGCAGCTGGCCTCGGTTCATGGCACAGCCTCTCAAGGAACCTCCAAGCCAGCACAAATGGTGGCCCTGTGTGGATTGCTTTGTGGCTCATGCCAGGTGGCCCCAGGAAGGACACAGACTGCAGCTGAACTTGGACTGTGGTGGTGCCCTCCCAGGAGGCTCTGGGGCTGGCAAACCTGGTGGCCAGATCTTCCCCAGCTGGAAAATCACCTGGCTGCCTTCAAGAATGACCCACCTAAAGGAAGACTGGGTAAGCACCTGATAGATTGAATCCTGCTCCATAGGGTCAGCCCCTACACAACAGCTCCTCCACTGTAGTCATGGCCAGCCCTCACAACCAATCAGCCTAAGGGTTAATCCCTCCCACTAGGTGCAAATGGCAACCAAGGCTCAACTACAACAGGAGGGCACACACAACCCACACAAAAGACACATCTGGAGCACCTGACTCAGGTGACAAGGGAGATTGCACGACTGAGCCCCACAGGGTACCTACTACATAAGGCAACTCTACTAAAACTGGGAGCCATAGCAGCCCCACCTAATGCACAGAAACAAACATAGAAAGGCAGCCCAAATGAAGAGACACAAAAACATGTCCCAAATAAAAGAACAGAACAAAGCTCCAGAAAAAGAACAAAACAGAGACAAGCAATCTACCAGATGCAGAGTTCAAAACACTGATTATAAGGATGTTCAGTGATCTCAAGGAGATCTCAAGGATCTCAAGGTAAGGAGATATGAAACAAAAATGAAGATATAAAACATAAAAAAAGAATCGGTCAGAAATATAGCATAAAATAACTGAAATGAAGAAAATAGTAGAGGGAATCAAGAGTACATTAAATGAAGCAAAGGATTGAATCAGAGATTTAGAAGATAAGGTAGCAGAAAACATTCAATCGGAATAGCAGAAAGAAAAAAGAATCCAAAATGATAAGGATATTTTAAGGGGCCTCTGAGACAACATCAAGTGCACCAACATGTGCATCATAAAGGTACCAAAAGGAGAAGAGAAAGAGCACGGAATTGAAAACATATTTGAAGAAATAATGATACAAAACTTCCCTAACCTGGTGAAGGAAATACACATACAAACCCAGAAGCACAGAGAGTCTCAAACAAGATGAACCCAAAGAGGCCCACACCAAGACACATCATAATTAAAATGCCAAAGGTTAAACACAAGGAGAGAATTTTAAAAGAAGCAAGAGAAAAGCAGTTAGTTATCTACAAGGGAGCTCCCATAAGACTGTCAGCTGATTTCTCAATAGAAACTTTGCAGGCTAGAAGCCATTGGCCCAAAATGTTCAATGTGATGGAAAGCAAGGACCTACTACCAAGAGTACTCTACCCAGCAAGGCTATTATTTAGAATAGAAAGACAGATAAAGAGCTTCCCAGAGAAGAAAAAACTAAAGGAGTTCATCAACCACCAAACCAGTATTACAAAGAAAGTTAGAGGGACTTTATTAAGACAAAAAAAAAAAAATGGCAATAACTACATATCTATCAACAATTTCTTTCAATGTAAATGGATTAAATGCTTCAATCAAAAGACAGGATGGCTGAATGACTAAGTAAACAAGACCCACACATATGCTGCCTACAAGAGACTCACTTAAGATTGAAAGACATGGGCCAGCCAGATGGCTCAGTTGGTTAGAGTGTGAGCTCTTAACAACAGCGTTGCCAGTTTGATTCCAACATGGGCCAGTGAGCTGCACTCCCACAACTAGATTGAAGACAACAAGCTGCTGCTGAGCTGCTGGAGAGACGGCCGGATGGTTCAGTTAGTTAGAGATTGAGCGCTCAACAACAAGGTTGCCAGTTTAATTCCCTCCATGGGATTGTGGGCTGTGCCCCCTGCAACTAAAGACTGAAAACAGCAACTGGACTTGGAGCTGAGCTGCACCTTCCACAACTAGATTGAAGGGCAATGACTTGGAGCTGATGTGCCCTGGAAAAACACAGGGTTCCCCAATATTCCCCAGTTTAAAAATATATATATTGAAAGACACACACAGAGACTGAAAATAAAGGGATGAAAAAATTATTTCATGAAAATGAAAAAAACAACAACAACTGAGGTAGCAGTACATATACCAGACAAAATAGACTTTAAAGCAAAGACCATAAAAAGTGATAAAGAAGGACCCAGTAATCTCACTTCTGGGTATTTATCCAAAGAAACCCAAAGTGCTACTTCAAGGGGATGTGTGCATCTGTGTGTTCATTGCACCATTGTTTACAATGACCAAGATGTGGAGGCAGCCTGGGTGTCTGTAGATGGATGAATGGTTAAAGAGGAGGTGGTACATATTTCCAGTGGAATATTGTTAGCCATGGAAGGGAATGGGTTCTTGCTGTCTGTGGTAGTATGGATGGACTTGGGGGTATTGTGCTGAGTGCAATATGTGAGACAGAGAAAGACATATGCAATGTGATTTCTCATATATGTGGAATCTAAAGAACAAAATAAACAAACAAAACAAAAAGAAAGTTATAGAGAACATTCTAATGGTTGCCAGATGGGAGGGGGTTGTAGAGGTGAGTGAAAAAGGGGAAGGGATTAAGAAGTATAAATTTGTTGTCACAAAGTACTCATGAGTACGTAGGGTATAGCATATGAAATATAGTCAGTAATTATATAATAATTATGTATGGTGTCAGATGGTTACTACTAGATTTATCGAAGTAATAGTTGGAAGGCAGTTTGGGGGGCAGGGTGAAAAAGGTGAAGGGATTAAGAAGTACAATTTGGTAGGTACAAAATAGTCACAGGGATGTACAATAAAGCATAAGGAATATAATCAATAATATGGTAACAACTATGAATAGTGCCAGGTGGGCCCTAGACTAGTCAGGGGGATCAATTCTTAAATTATATAAATTTAAGTTAAACAACTACTATGATGTACACCTGAAATTAATATAAAATAATATTGAATTTGAACTGTAATTGAAAAAGTAAAAAGGGGGGGAGGTGAAGGGGAAAAAGAGATTCAAATTTTCAGGTATAAAGGTATAAAAGAAATGAGTCAGGGATGTAATGTACAGAATAGGGAATATAGTCAATAATATTGTGATAGCATGGTACAGTGTCAGGTGGTTGCTGGACTTATGGTGAACACTTCCCTAGGTATACAAATGTTGAAAAACAATGGTGTACACCTGAAACTACTATAATATTGTATGTTAGCTATATTTTAATAAAAATCTAATTATATCTATATCTATATAAGTGAAAGGAGACCATCATTTTTTACTTCATACACTTTGGTGATATATAACTTGTTACAATAATTATCTGTTTTTAAAAAGTTAATTATTCATGTACTTCATTACTGTCTTTCTGTCCATGTAAACTTTGAAGTAGTGAAAAAGATGGAGGCCTGTTTATTTGTAATCGATGTAAGGCAGGCATAGAGCATGACTATTTGGATTTTTTTGCTTGTCTTCCAAAATTCTTTTACCTAGTCAATGCTACACTGTTTTAAATATATATTACATTTTCTTCTTTTCTTTCTACATTTTCTAAACTTTCTTCAATTATTATATATTAATGTTATAACGGGGGGACCCTAGATTTCATGAGAAAAATCCATAACACACCATCATTCTTTCCAAGGAACAATGCAAACCTAGAATCAAAAGAGACTGTGGAAGTCATTCAATCTAATCTTTCCAGTAATCAAGAAAGTTTTCAAACATCTCTCACATCTTATTTTCATAGTAACTGAAAGGTTGATGTGTTTAAATTAAAAACTTCTGCTTTTAAAAGACACTGCTAAGAGAATGAAAAGAAAAGCTACAGACTGGGAGAAAATCTTTGCAAAACACTTATCTATTAAAGGAGTAGTATCCAAAATATACAAACTCAAAAAAATAATTAAAACTTTAAAAAGTTAAAACCCAACAAGAAAGCAACAACCCAATTTAAAAAAATGAGCAAAATAGCTGAACAGACTTACCTCACCAAAGAAGATGTATAGAAGGCAAATAAATATATGAAAAGATGTTCAACATCATATATCATTAGGGGACAGCAAATTAAAATATTTAGATACCACCTCCCATGTATCATGGCCGAAATCCAAAACATTGACACTAAATGCTGGTGAGGATGTGGAGCAACAGGAACTCTTACCACTGCTAGTAGGAATACAAAATGGAACAGCCACTTTGGAAGACAGTTTGGCAGTTTATTATAAAACTAAACATACTCTTACCATATGATTCAACAGTTGCATTCTTTGGTATTTACTTAAATGAGTTTAAAACAAGTTCACACACAAAAAACCCTGCATGTTTATAGCAAGTTTCTTCATAAGTGCCAGAACTCAGAAGCAACCAAGATGTCCTTTAATAGGTGAATAGATAAATAAACTTTGGTATCCATATAATGAGATATTATTCATTGCTGTAAAGAAATGATCCATCAAGCCATGAAAAGACATGACGGAATTTTAAATGCATTTTCATAAGTGAAAGAGCCAATCTGAACAAGCTACACACTGTAATTACAACTATTTCACATTCTAGAAAAGGCAAAACTATGGATACAGTAAAAAGATCAGTGGTGGCTCTGGGTTCAGGGGGAGGGAGGAATAAATGGGTGGAACATGGGGAATTTTTAGGTCAGTGAAACTATTCTGTACGTATGATGCTATAATGGTGAGTACATGTCATTATACTTTTGTCAAAACTCATAGAATGTACATCATAAAGAGTGAATCCTAATGTAAACCATGGACTTTAGTTAATAACAATATATCACAATTGGTTTGTTAGTTGTAACAAATGTACCATCTACTGCACAGTGTTACTGACAAGGGAAGCTGGGGAGAGGAGAGCTGGAAGCCAGGGTATATGGAATCTCCGTACTTTCTGCTCATTTTTCTTAGACCTAAAAATGCTCTAAAATATAAAATCTATTAATTTAAAAAATGGTGATGTTTTAAATACACTTGAAATGCTAGACATTCTTTCTATTGCTTTGAGATTTTTTTTAATTAGAAGTTTAGTCTCATTTTAGCTGTTTACATTTTAACATTTATAATGGAACGTGATGAATTAAGTTACAAAAAGCCCCAGAGTTTATACAAGTAACTATGATAAAAACAAGGATTATGTAAACAAACTCAAACAATAGTTTTGTCAAAGTATTCCCATGAGTATTATAGAATAAGGAGTTTATTATACGAATAAAAATTTATATGATGAGAGAAGCTCAGGAAGCAATGATCCAAAGGGAGAGTTGAAGAATGAGTGCTGAATCACTAACCAACCCTCTTGAAGGCTGGTGAGAAAGGAGACCTTGCAGGGGAATCTGGGAAGCTGGGCACGTCCAGTTGCTGGAGTAGGACAAAGAAGAAGAACTAGTGAAGAGCTTTATGGGAGGCTATTCCATGGCCGGTGGCAGGCCTGCAGTCACTGCTGGTTAGCAGGGTTGACAGTTAGGAAAAAGAGCTAGAGACAGACCAGGGGAGAGAGCGAGATCAAGCTGAAACCCACCTCTGCATCTGTTTTTTTACTACATTTAACCAAGTTCGAACATTGAATTTTGTTGTGTCTTCAGTTTCGTTTCATCTAGAACCAAACTCTCCAATATGTGTCTACTTCATTTAAGTTAATTAAAATTGAATAAAATCTAAAATTCAGTTTCTCAGTCACAAAAGCCAACGGTCACATGCTCAATAGTCATATATGGCTAGTGACTCTGGTACTGGACAGCACTGATATAGGACATTTCCAGGGCAAAAAGTTCTATGGAACACCCTGATCTAAGAACAATCCATTTGCATTTTTTTAAGTGTGTTTTTCCAGGACCCATCAGCTCCAAAGTCAAGTAGTTGTTTCAATCTAGTTGTGGAGAGCACAGATCACAGTGGCCCCTTGCGTGAATTGAACTGGCAACCTTGTTTTTGAGGACCGTGCTCTAACCGACTGAACTAACTGGCCACCCCGCATTTTTAATTGCCTTGTTACAAAAGTATTTAAAGCCATTTGAATAGGTGCAATCACTGAGGTAGAAGACTAGGAAGAGAGCAAGGCCAGGATGTCTAAGAATTGAGCGCTGGCAAAGTTCAATCTACAGAGAACGATTAAAGAAGGAGAAGCCTTTAAAGAAGTGTGAGAGGGAATGGCCAGAGTGGCTGGAGAAAAATGAAGAGTGTAACGTTTCAGAAATGAGAGGAGTGCATTTAAGGAGGAAGCTTGATCAACTACGTTGAATGAATTCAGTTAAGAGTTTTGGTTAAGACTGGAACAGAAAAGTGATCTTAAGAAGAGTAGCTTCAGTTGGGACATGAGAGTGACAGCAGATTAGAATGTGATGAGGGAGCAATGAGAGGGGAGGTGGAGGCAGCATATATGGACAGCTCTTTCAAGACCTTTGACAGAGGGCCCAGAGAAATGGATGGTTGTTTAAAGAAAATGTTGGTTCAAGACAGGGGTTTATTTTGGTCATGTTTTGGTTTGTTTGTTTGGGTTTTTAAGATGGGAGAAGCATACTTATATATATGTGTATAAAATCTAATATAAAGAAAAAGCTTGAGGATGCAGGAGAGAGGAGTTGAACAAAGGAGTGAGGTTTTTGATAAGACAAGAATGAAGAGAATAGATGTAAATATTAGTGAGGGAGGGACTACGTCAACAGAAAGCAGAAAGAAAATAGAGCAAATATTCAGAGATGGGCAAAGACAGTTCTTGTATAAGCATGGTAATTAGTGAACTGGTTGAAAGGCCAGTATGAAAAGCACGAGGAAATAAAAGTCCTAGATAACTTGGTTGCAGAATCTTCCAAGAAGAGAAACATAGTCATATAATTTATCAGACTACTAACTTGTATATTTTCAGTCCTGTTTTTATAGGTTTTATACCTTTTATATAAAGTATTTTATATTTAAAATAAAAACTTGTAAAACATCTTATAAAGGGTAATAATGCTCCTAATAAAAATTCAAGCATTATGTAAATATATAAAATAGAAATAAAATGTCCTATAACCTCATTGCCAGAGATGATTACTATATAAAAATACAAATGGTATATATTTCTTCTGATTTTTATCTCTCCAGATACTATTATAGTCATATATTTGAAAATAATGGTTTCATATCATATATTTAAAAATCTTATTATATAACTTGCTTTCTTAAGATGTATAGTTTGGACATTTTTACCTATCTTTTCATAATCATCATTGATTATTGCAATATCATACATTTACAATAATAAATATACTCTGATCCTTCAATTGACATAAGATTTTAATATATAAAGCATATCAAGTGATTTTTTTACTGCAGATAACATCTAGAATGTTTGTCTTATATTCAGATATTAAAAATATTTCCGAATGCAAGCCTTGTTCACATTACTGATGTACTTACTCTGATTAAAAATAATGACAATATACATGACTACATGGTCACTGGTTGCACACAAGTACAGAAATGCCTTGAATTCTTTTGAAGTCAACATTTGACAATTCTGTCTCCTACAGGCTAAAAATAAAAAGTAATAATGTAACAGCAGATTTTAGTCTAATTCCAAAGCCAAAGCCAAGTTTCAGTGTAATATTACAGCAAAATGTATAGACTACAGCCAAAGCTGCACTTAGAGGCAAATTTATGACCTTACATGTTTCCACTTTGGAAAAATATTGAATGAAAATAAATGGATAAATGAAAATAAATGAACATGTATAACATTTCAATCAGAAATAAAGAACTATGAAATACAAAAGGTAAATTTTTAAAAGGAAGATTGGGAGGCTGGCCCAGTTACTCAGGCAGTTGGAGTTCTGTGCATCTAATGCTGAAGGCTGTCGGTTTGATTCCCAGATCGGCCAGTGGGCTCTCAACCATAAGGTTGCTGGGTGGGCTCCGCCCTCTGCAACTAAGATTGAACACAGCACCTTGAGCTGAGCCGCCTCCGGGATGGCTCAGTTGGTTGGAGCACCGGCTCTCAACCACAAGGTTGCCAGTTCAATTCCTCAACTCCCACAAGGGGTGGTGGGCTGTGCCCCCTGCAACTAGAAACTGCAACTGGACCTGGAGCTGAGCTGCGCCCTCTACAACTAAGACTGAAAGGACAACAACTTGACTTGGAAAAAAGGCCTGGAAGTACACACTGTTCCCCAATAAAGTCCTGTTCCCCTTCCCCAATAAAATCAAAAAAAAAAGAAAAAAGGAAAATTGGGGGGAAAAACAGAAAAAAATAATTGAAAAATAAGAGAAAAATGTAATTGATTCATACCCCGAAAACTTTTTTTCTTTTAAAGAACCAGTAATGCAAATAAATGTCAGTCTAATTGGGGAAAGAAGATGAAAACACAATTCAGAAAATTAAAAATGATAACAGAATGACCATGATTTTTTAAAATCATGAATATTTTATGTACTACTTCATATCTGGATAAAATTTGGAAATATTGATAAAATAGAAAATTTTTTGAAAAATATGTTATAATTAAGTTGTGTAGAAAATAGAAAGAGACTTAAAAACTATGGGAGCAATTATAAAAGATGTTAAAGAATTAACTCCTCATAGGGTTTTGGGCCTACATAGTTTGAAGTTTCTTTCATGGAAAATATAGTTACAATGTTATGAAAATTGCAACATAGAATAGAAAAAGATAGAAAATTTCTTAGTTCATGTTACAAAATCAGCATAAACTCTGATTTAAAAACAGACAGAACACACACACACACACACACACACACACATACTCAGACCAATTTCTATTATGGAAATAAATGTAAAAATGTTAAATAAAATAAGTACTTGCTAATTAAGTTCTAAAATTGGTTTAAAAAAATTGTAGTTTATCCCAAATACCTTATCTAATGCATTACATCAATAGTTCAAAGGGAGAAAGCTATTTATTCATTTAGATAGATGCTAAAAAAAATCTGATAAAAATAAAACCTACTTTTAAGTTTTAATAATAGTAAAGTAGGAACTGAATAAAAGTTCCTTACAATTATAAAGAATAGTTTTATGAAATCCAGGCAATATTACATTTAATGCTGAAATACTAGTGGTTCCATTAAAGTAAGTAATACAAAAGGGAACCTGCCCTATTACCATTATTTAACACTTGCAGGAAATTCTAGAAATTAAAATGAATTGTGAAACAAATAAGAAATATACTGTGCAAAGGAGAAGATAAATGTATCATTATTTACAGCTTATAATATAGTGTATATTTACACCTAATAAAAAAGTTCAATAAAGTGTCAGATAAAAAAGCAATCACCAAACACCATTAGATTTCCTATATGCCAGCAATATCTGGTAATAAAATATGGTGGAAAATACTTCTAATTAACAATAGTAATTTTATGTGTGTATTCACACATATACATGCACAAACATATATAAAACACTCACCTTTAAAGGGAATGTGAAGATCAGATGTCAGGAAAATTACAGAACTTATGTTGAATAATGTGAAAGTAAGGCTTGTATAAATAGAGAGCTATAGGATAGTCCTGAATGAGGTTGACTAAATGTTGCAAAAATTGTCAGTGGTTCCTAAATAGATTTAGGACAATAAACATCTGGAAATTAAGTTACCAATATTTGTTAAGGACACTAAAATGATTATATTCTTTAATCCAGTAATAAATAATTTTGCTTCTAGAGCTTTATCCTAAGAACATAATCATAGGTCTTGAAAAGATTTAAATAAAAGCAGATGCATGTATGATAGTGTAATGTACTTTACATAGAAAACATATACATATTTTTAATTTTATTGGGGAATATTGGGGGACAGTGTGTTTCTCCAGGGCCCATCAGTTCCAAGTAATTGTCCTTCAATCTAGTTGTGGAGGGCGCAGCCCAGTTCCAAGTCCAGTCGCTGTTTTCAATCTTTAGTTGCAGGGGGTGCAGCCCACCATTCCATGCAGGAATTTGCAACCTTGTTGTTGAGAGCTCATGCTCTAACCGACTGAGCCATCCAGCTGCCCCAGAAAACATATTCTTGAATGAAATGTAACATTATTTATTAGGCACTTGCTATGTTTTAGATTCTATGTACAAAAATAGAGATACACATGAACAAAATAATAATTGTCTTTTCCCTCACAAGACCCAAAATCAACTGAACAGTTATGCAACATGGTAATTAGTCCAATGACAGGGGAAAAAATGCTGTTGAAACCCTTGGAAAGTGACTCACCTGGACTTAGGGGTCAGAGAAGGCTTTCTGAGGAGGTGATGCCTGTACTAGGTCCCCAAGGCTGAGCAAGCATTAAGGTGTTCCTTAAGATTCTATGGTGGGTCCTTTTCTTACTTTACACAGTCTTCCTAAGCAATGACTTTCATTTCCATGACTTTGGTCACAATATATATGTGGATCACTTCCAAATCAATAACTCTGGTTCATACCTTTTTCCAGAGATTCAGACCTGACTATCCTACTATGAGTATCACTACCATGTGACACATGTACTTCAAATTCACATTTTTTGCTTCCTTCTCATCCCTTCATTCCAATTCTTTCTCCAGCATTCCCAGAAACAGAAAACGACATTTTCATTCCTCCTATTGCCAAGCCAAACCTGGGACTCTAACTACTTTCTCCATTATCCCTGTACAACCACGCAATCTGTACATGCTACTGGTCTGGCAGCCCAGATATTTCTTGAAACCATCCACTTTCCTCCATTTTCAAGAGTATGTGTTTAGTCTCAGCCACCATTCTCTCTCACTTTGATTACTACACTACCCTCTTTGTCTTCTTGCCTCCAGTGTTGCTCTCAGGGCCAGTTTCAGGGGCAGTTGACCTGTGCAGTTCCCCAGGGCCTTGCACTCAAAAGAGCCCCTCAGTGTTATGCTCTGTTGTCACCACCTTGCAATCCTTAATATTTTTATCTTTGAACTGGTATTTTGTAAGTGAAGTCCAGTGGGACAACAGAGCGTGTGTGTGTGTGTGTGAGTAGAGGAGATAAACGCAATACATATGTCTGCCATTTCCTGCTGTTATGTGGAAGAAGCATTCTTCAAGAGTCAGAGAAAGAGCAATCAGAAATGTGGAGAAAATTTAAGAGGGAATAGTGTTATAGACACCAAAGGTAAAGAGCATTTCAGGAAGGAGGAAGTGGTCAGCATGGTCAGATGCTGCTGATAGGTGAAGCAAGAAGAGGACTCGAGATTCCATTGGATTTAGTGACAAGGTCATCTGGTGACTTTGGTAAGGGCAAATTCAGTGGAATGGTGAGGGCAAAAGGTGAGAATGCAAAGGGCTGATGTGTGAATAGTTCAGCATATAAAGAGAAGTGTAGATGATTATTTCAAGAAATGTGGCTGTAAAAGAAGAGCAAGGGATAACCTGTTAGTGAGAAGGGAATGTGAAGGCAAGGGATATTTTAATTTCTATGTAAAGAGATATAGGACTCCTATAATTGGGAGAAGAGGGCAGGTTAGCTCCACAAACAAGGGCAGGATCTTTGTTTTGTTCACCATTTTGTGCCTAGAACAGTATATGTATGTTTCCTAAGGCTGGTGTAACAAACTGTACCTGTTTGGTGGTATCACTGTACCATCTGGTACCACAAACTGGGTGGCTTAATACAACATAAATTTATTCTTTCACAGTTCTGGAAGCTAGAAGTCTAAAATCATTCTTGAAAATGGGGGATAGTGGATGGTTTCAAAAAATATTTGGGCTGCCAGAGCAGTAGTATATATAGATTGTATGGTTATACCATGTTTCCCTGAAAATAAGACCTAGCCGGACCATCAGCTCTAATGCGTCTTTTGGAGCAAAAATTAATATAAGACCGGGTCTCATAATAATAATAAATATAATAAATATAATATGATATAATATAATATAATATAATATAAAATACCGAGTCTTATATAAGACCAGGTCTTATATTAATTTTTGCTCTAAAAGAGACATTAGAGCTGATGATCCGGCTAGGTCTTATTTTTGGGGAAACACGGGAGATAAGAGAGAGGAGTTAAAAATAAATCCAAGGTTTGGCTTGGCAATAAGAGGAATTAAATGCCACTTTCTGTTACTAGGAATGATGGAGAAAGAACTGGAATGGAGGGATGGGAAGGAAGCAAAAAAAATGTTGAATTTGAGGTGCATGGATCACGTCAGGGTCATGCTCCCTCTGAAAGCTTCCTTGCCTCTTCCTAGCTTCTCGTGGTCTGTGGGCAATCTTTGGCTCTTTTTGGCTTGCGTCTGTGTAACTCTAATATCTGCCTTCATTGCTACATAACATTCTCTCTGTATTTCTGTCTTCCCGTGGCCATATTCTATGGACACCGGTCATATAGGATTAAGGGCTCACCCTATTCTGGTATGACCTCATCTTAACTAATTATATCTGCAGGGACCCTATTTCCAAATGATGTCCCATTCTGAGTTGCTGGAGGTTAGGGCTTCAATGTATCTTTTCTTGCAGGACAGAATTATATCCATAACAAACATAGGAAACCTTGAGTCAATATTTCTTGAATGAGTGAATGTGATTTGGAGAACTGGGGTAGGAATTTGCCTTAGACCAGAGGAGGGAAAACAGTCCATTATAGTGAGAAGGAAGGAAAAATAGTGGATATAGATAGTAGCTGGTATAATGAAATTGTGCCATCTGAAGTCTTTAAACTTTTCCGTGAAGAGGGAGGTGAAAAGAGGTAGAGGAGGGAAGAGTTAAGCTATGGAAGTCTGAAATGGGAAAGAAAACTGACAAGGGAAATGAAGACTGCCTTGTAACTCTGAGGGTCTGGTTCAGATTAGAGACCATGAATATATCGTGGCATAAATCTGCCCTGCTGTGTGATTTCTGCAGCAAGGCAAATGGTTGGATACATTTGCCATAGTTGGGGTTTTGCCAGATAGTAGCCAAGGAAAGACAAGGTGAGGGAGATGGGAACACTGGCATGAGAGGGTCACTGACATGTCTTGGAATTAGGCTAGATAGCAAGAG
This sequence comes from Rhinolophus hipposideros, assembly GCF_964194185.1. Classification (NCBI taxonomy): domain Eukaryota; kingdom Metazoa; phylum Chordata; class Mammalia; order Chiroptera; family Rhinolophidae; genus Rhinolophus; species Rhinolophus hipposideros. The sequence continues at coordinate 65,060,671 of NC_138049.1, read as the reverse complement.
AAGTTAAAGACAAGTGGGACTTGATATATAATACAGATGTTCTTAACTACTTGTGCTATGGACTACTGGGCCTCCGGGGAAGCCTATGGATCCCTTCTCAAAAAAATATTTTAAATGTGTAAACCAAAATATATAGTATTACATATAAAACCCCATACATTAAAATATAGTCATCAAAATATTTAAGCAAACCAAATGTGTGCTACAGTAATGCATGTGTGCTGTAGTCTGTTTGTGTCCCTCCAGAATTCATATTTTGAAATTCTAACACCAATGTGATGGTATTAGGAGGTTGAGTCTTTGGTTGGTGATTAGGTCATGAGGGTGGAGCCACCATGAATGGAATTAGTGCTCTGATAAGAGATGCCACAGAGCTTCCTCATCCCCTTCCACTGTGTGAGTTAGATATGAAAAACCTTCGACTCAGAAAAGCCCTCACCTGAAAATGCTGCACCCTGATCTTGGACTTTCCAGCCTCCAGAACTGTGAGAAATAAATTTCTGTTTTTCATAAGTTACCTAGTTTGTCGTATTTTGTTATAGCAGCCTGAATGGGCTAATAATATGCTTCTTTGCATTAAATCAGATCTAGTGGCAGGCTTAAAAAGGACCATAATTTCTAAGTAGAAATAAGCTTAAATGAAAATTTTGAGTATTTGTAATGTGATATGAACAATAAAATAGCTGTTTTCTATTGGTAGCAAAGACATAGATAACTTCTAATCATTCTGTCGTGTATTGCCTACATTACTGAAGGAAATGCTAAATTTCAGTTAGTGCTTAGTGAAAATAAAAATAAGATTTTTTCCTATCCAAGTTCACAGACCCCTTGAATTCTATCCATGGATCCTTGGAGGCCAGTGGATCCCAGGTAAGAATGTTATGTGTGGAGGAAAAAAGTAGAAGTCAAAGAATTGAGAAGCCAGATCTTTTGGACATTGATGTGTGGACATTGGACAGATGATATAGGACAGAAAACCTGGTCCCAAACTCTTCAGAATTAATCAGGGGGAGTAACTAGAAATTTGGAAAAATTATAGCCTTACAGCAGGACAGAGTGGCAAGCCAGGTGAGATAAGCATGAAAAAAAATCAGGGGGTTGTACATAAAGATGGAAGAATACTTGTCAAAATTGTCAAGTGGCAGTACGGAGGAAGATATTCACTGTAACTTCCAGACCTGAGGAAGGTAGCTTAAGAAGGCTGCAAAGGGAAGCAGTGCCCTAAGGGGAGGACCAGATTTTAATTAGGGCAAGGAGGTGGGAGTAATGCACAAAAATATGGAAATATGGTAGAGGATGTGTGGTAGTTTCTTACTCCTGCAGACTGGGCAGTAGAAAAGTCTGGGAGAGAGGGCACCTGTTGGGGGTATTATGGACTAGAATGGCTGCAAATGGATGTGTGAAGATCGATTACCAGAGGCATTTAATTCTTGGATGGTAATATAAACCAAGTATCCAGATATAACCCATTACCATTTGGAATATTTATTGCTATAAAATTTGTCATCATAAAATTCAAAGCAATCAAAATTTCCATGTTTAGGGAATTGGTTAAATAATTATTGAATACCCATAAAAATGAAATGTTCTCGGTCTTCCCAATGAGAACAATGAACAGAATAATGTTTAATGACACTGAAAATTTTCACTATAGAATATTAAATGAAATAAACCAGGACAACAAACCATATACAATAATTCAAATTTTATTAAAATATATATCTGCATAGAATATATAATTTAACAGTGGTTGTCTCTCAATGGTACAAACTAGGAGTTACTCTAATTTTATTCATAATATCTTTTTATATTTTTATAAAATATTTTTATAAAATATTTTTATAATTCTTTTAAGAGGTAAAAAATAAAAATATAGCCTTTAGGAAGTAGCTAAACACCCCTGAAACCAATGACTAAAATTGAAAATATGTATTTTACTTACTCTGGAAGTTTGTGTTCTACATATTCTTTATTCAAGTTAAAAAATAAATAATTTAAATACCAATTAAATGAAATAGAAAATTGCATAGGAGACGGTTTCTTATATTTGGATTTCACTGGATATAAGTTCAATCGATATTTTTATTCTATATTATGTTTCAAAGATATTTGAAGTTTTATTACATGAATTATCTATTAGATGTAAATCTAGAATAAAGAATAACACAGATTGAGCTCACTGTATTTCCTGAGATTTGCTGTTTAGTAAAATAGACAATACTATGGGCAGCACTGATATCACTAGTTGATAGAAGTGTTTAAAGTGTATATAACAAACTCACCTTTCTTAGACGCCACAGAAGCTGAAGTAATAACTCTCATGTTATTTTATTCGTGTCAATAATTAGCTTTGTAGAGTTTTGTTTGACTTACCCGTGGAATTCTTTTTGGGAAGATTGATTAGACGTCTTGCAGATGTGTGACATTTTTGAAAAGAATGGAGAGGGCCAATATCTTAAGATAAATATATCATCTTTATTGGGAAAAATTATTTAAAGCATTATTTCTTGTGGAAAGTGTATCTTTAAGTGGCAGTATGTTGTTGACATGACCCCCAGACATCCAATTAGCCACTTATACTCCGGTTGCCTTTTTTAAATTTTAGCAGCCATTGATGATGATTGCTTACATTAAGTCACTAGATACTGCAAAATGGTGAGGTTCTAATTATGTCAATCTTTTTCAATTCTTACCTGGGATGTATCAACAAAGAGAAACTTTCTCACCTTCTATTTTTCTGTTACTACAGTTGCTGTTGGAAAGTCCCTTTATCTGCCGGTTCTGAAATCAGTAAGTCGGTTCACTGGCATCCTCTAACAGCATCAAACTCAGTTTTTTTTAAGGTATCATTATGAACTCACAGATTTGAACATATTCTATGTATTTTATTTTATTTTTATTTTTTTAAATTTATTGGGGTGACAATTGTTAGCGAAATTACCTAGATTTCAGGTGTACAATTCTGTATTACATCATCTATAAATCCCATTGTGTGCTCACCACTCAGAGTCAGTTCTCCTTCCATCACCATATATTTGATCCCCCTGTTCTATGTATTTTAATCTGTTGTAGTTATTATCCTTAATAGTCAAAATTCCACCTTTGGGAAGTAGGAGTTGCGGCAAGTTGGCTTCTGAATTGTTTTTTAAAAAAACCCTTGCAGTCTTCGACTTTCTTGCTCTATGCTATACAGCAAGACGCACCAGGCTCGTCTTGCACATTTCTTGCCTCAGATAAGTAATCAGTCATTTCTCCAATGAGCCTGGTTTCCTTTTAATGGTAAATGGTAGAGACCACAATCTGGGTCTTAGGAGTAGGATTCATAGGTTCTGATGTGTATAAATCATACTTCAAGTTTGTTTTCTTTTACAGTGGTTCCCATTTTATTCAGAACAAAATTCTTTCAATGGCCCTTAAGGCTCCACATGATCTGTATGGCGTTTCTTCTTTCCTTACCTGTCTTTGGGGCACTACCATGGGAATACCCTTTTCCCAGTGAGGTGCATAGCTCAATCCCTCGCCCTCTGTTAAGTCTTTGCTTATCTCACCTTCTCATGGAAACCTGTTTTGTCAACGCCAGTTAAAATCACAACACTACTAACCTCCCCAAATCCATGCCCAAAGTCCTGTGTTCTACTTATTTTCCTATCACTACTCATTTTTTTCATATACTTGACAATTTATCTATTTATTAAGTAGTATTCTTCCCCTCCTCCTAAAACGTAAGCTGCACAAGGGCAGGGATATTGGTAGTTTGGTTCACTGCCGTATCTTCACTGCTTAGAACTACCTGCAGCTAGTAGCTACTCAGGTCCTATTTGTTCAATGAACAATGAATGAAAGCTTAGGATGTTTCTGAATTATCACACACCAAACCTATCAGTGTGGCTCAATCTCCAGAGAAAAAGACTGAATTTAAAGCAAACATCTATCAAAAAATTCATCAAGAAATTGAGCTATATCTAGATATGTGGAGAAAAGTCTGTGAACTTCAAAGCTACCCTGACATTTCTGGGCATGTGTTCGGACTCTGAGCAATGTCTGTGCATTTATTTTTGAAAAAGAAATGTAAGCTGAGGGTCTCCATCAGTGATGAAAATGAAAACTGAGAATTGAGATGTACCTCAGACTACACTTTACTATTGCCCCCGAGTTTAGTGTGCTTAATGCCCACGTTCTCACTAATGTAATTAACCATTAGCAAGTCCCCAAACTTACTTTTGTATAAAAATAGTTGAAGTTACTTGGCTTGTTTTCATTACTGCTAAAATCCGTATTTCTAATAACTGCAGGCCATATCATCAATAAATTCATGTGACAAATATGGATTCTGGGCTATGGACACAGCATTTATACCTAATCTGAGATTCTGATTTGTATAGGATCACGAGGCTGAGCCTTCTAGGTTTTTAGGATGAATTGCAGGGTGAGAGTCTGCTAGGAACAGACCAGAGACGGGGCAGATGAGGACAGGAAAGTACCAAATCCAAGCCTGATTCCAAGGACCAGGTCTCAGTGCCATGGAAAAATGTCTATGAAAATAGGCTGAAGGGCGTGTTTTCTGAAGGGCTTTGTGAGACAGGAGGTACAGGCAGTGCTGCACAGATTTCTACTTTATGATGCAAAGCACCAGATACAGGACATGAGAATACAACATCCCTCTGGACTATGATAACGTCAGCACTAAAGCAGACTTTGATGTTCTGTGGGAGGCACTAGATGTGTAGAGATACCCAAAGAAGGGCCCACAGGAATAAGCAAGAGTATCAAGAGGGACTTTGGGAGAAGACCTATTCGTGAACACATGTGAAATGCTCTAACTGGGATTCCAGAACCCCTCTGAAAGCATTATGTAGGGGCTAGAAGCCCCATGTCAACAGATGGGTAGTGAGCCAGTACAAATTTAATGTGATCTTACAGATTCCCACAGATTGAATTCTTAGGAAATTTAAATTTTTACTGGGAAAAAATTGGGGTACCACATTATCAGTGGATTGAGCACTGGATTGAGAGAGGAAGATGTTGTCATTTTGGCATTAACTAGCTGGGTTACCTTGGGCAAGTCAAGAACCTAAATTTAGACCGGAATGGTCTTTGAAGTAGGTTAGGGAGAGCCTCCTTCCTCCAACTCACACCAATAGGACATGGATGTGGAGGTGTATTTGATTATTGGGAAGTTCATTTTTAGGTTGAGTTGCAGTTTGCCTCTTTTTATTAGGTTGGTGCAAAAGCAATTGTGGTTTTTGCAATTGTTTTTAACCTTTTAAACCACAATTACTTTTGCACCAACCTAATACTTCATTGATCACTGTTGCCTTCTAGAAAAACGTTTAATCACTCCTCTGGGGAAGGTGTTTAGTAGGGTAAGAACACCATCTCTTGACTTAGACTGCCAGATTTAAAATTCCAATTCCCCTACTTTCCTACGTGACCTTCATTAGGTTATTTTCTAAGTTTCAGTTCACTCATCTATAAAATAGGCATAATTGCACCTGCCACATGGGATTACTCATATTACTATTTTCCAACATGATATACATTCAAATACCTAAAAGTAGTCATCATGCCTTCCCTCGATTTTCATTTCTTCAGGTTAAAAATATCTAAGTCCTTAAAATATTGTCCAGAATGAGTTTCCAGATACCTTGTCTTCTTCCTTAGGATACTGCCTAACTTGTCAATGTTCTTAAATGTCCCACCCAAATTAAAAAACAGTATTTTAAAGTGCAAAGTACAGAGGATGATAAAATCATGCTTTCCTGTGATCTAGACCTTTCCAGTGATCTAGTCTATAATGTAAATCTCTCAATCTTAAGTTTATTCACATATAACATGTATAAATACTAAATAATGCCTACTTTATTACCTTCTAGGGTTACTATAGGAGAAACCAAGATGATGTACATCAAAGCATTAGGAAAAATAAATGAGTCAGTCGTCATTTTATACTTGTTTTTTTCATTAAATAGGGAAAAGTCATGATAGGTGTGACCTATCAGTTACAAAATGTTACTTAACTTATTGCAATCTTAATATTCATATAGAATATTTTACCCTGAAATATTTAATCATTTTGTTATATGAATTATGAAATAACTATTTTCATGTTAAAAGTTTTTCCTGTGAAGCATAAGACTTCAGACAATATTCACTTCTAAGATAGTCAGATCCAATTTCAATGTATAAAACCAGAGATTATATTACATGGGCTTTTCTCATTTATAATTCTCTAGCCATATGTAAATTCTCCCAATTATAGCAGTGGCCATTTATCCTTTGCTTCTTAGTCTGTTAGAGCTGGCATAACACCACAGATTGGGTAGCTTAAATAAAAATTAATTTTCTCACAGTTGTAGAGGCTGGAAAGCCTAAGATCAAGGTGCTGGCAAAGTAGGTTTCATTCAGAGGCCTCAATTGGGCTTGTAGGTGGCTGCCATCACTGTGTGCTCACATGTCTCTTCTTATGAGGGCACTGATCCAACTGGGTCAGGGCCCTAACCTTATGACCTCATTTAACCTTAATTACTTCCTTTAAGGCTCCGTTTCCAAATGCAGTCAAACTGGGGTTAAACCTTCAATATCTTTTGGAGAGTTCAATCACACCATCATTGCCCATCCTAAATATATATATTGAATTTCATTTAATTAGACTTTTTTAATGGGAGCCATTACATTTTCCTAGGCACAGTTTAAGAGATGAAAGGGCAGTTTCTGCTTGCAAAGAACTCACACTCCAGGGCAAAATATAAAGAAACCATAATTAGAATACAATATGCTACATGGGTCATTTTGTCGTGTAACTAGAGAAAACCTTACTTTACCTCGTTTTCATCACCATCTTTCCATGGTGTATCTGGTATTTGTCATTACCTGGGTCAGTTTTCCAGTTTTTTTCTCCCTTCATCAGCCTGGATCTCAAGGTCAATAATTTTAATACTTTTACCTACATCCTCAATTCTTTTGGCCCATCCTTGTTCTGCTCCACCTTGTTAGTTTATTCCTAATTTTGGGTTCATCTACTGATTTGCTTTCTGCTCCCAGACAGAAAAGCCCCATAAGAAAAGTGTTATGCTGATTAACTATAAAAATCGGTAGTTTTTTACAATCAGCAGGTAGTTGAGCACTGCAAGGCCAACCTGTAACTTGCTTCTAAGTCCAGTGTCTGATGAAAACCCTTATTGCACTTCCTAAATTCCTCATTTTTCTCCTGAAAACCATTTTGCCTGATACTTTATAAAGTTGTCCTCAGATATGAACATGCCCTGCATTAAATCTAAGGCAACTTCTAGCCCAGTAACCCAAGTAATTATTTGCTTAGTTTTCACCCTTGCTTTTCATTCCAGAACTCCTTGATTTTCTACTTGGTTTGTTTCAGATATGGTAGTTAGACTTGACAATAGATTTGTTTCCCAATTTTTGTTCCTTGGCACATGATCTCCAGGATTTAAAGTAAACCTGGAGTGTCCTACTCCAGGACTCAAGTCTTCGACTTCGATTTATATTCACTCCCTTGGTGTTCTCATTTAATCTTACTCCTATACCATCCACATGCTGATGACTCCTAATTCTGTTTCTCCAGATCTGTTATCTAACTCAAAGTTTTATATGGGATTTTGCCACCTGAAACTTAGTATGTTCAAAATCAAGCCTCTATAAGGACACTTTTGGGAGAGTTGGACAGTCATCTCAATTGTGGTTAAGTTTCACGGGTGCAAGTTATCAAACTGTACACTTCAAGAGTACAATTTATTGTACATCAATTATTCAAGTTAGGAGGCAAGGGCATGTCAAGCTTCCTGACCTCAGTAAAGTGATGCACTGTACTTACTTTCTTCAAACTCCTCAAATGTTTTCTCCATTAATATTCTTTTGAAGAGGACTACTGTGTTTCCCTGAAAATAAGACTTAGCTGGACAGTCAGCTCTAATGAATCTTTTGGAGTAAGAATATAAAACCGGGTATTATATTATGTAAGACCCAGTCTCATAGTAAAATAAGACTAGGTCTTATTTTTGCTCCCAAAGCTGCATCACAGCTGATTGTACGGCTAGGTCTTATTTTCAAGGAAACACGATAGAACTGAGTAAGCTAAGATAAAGCTCCTAAATAGGCTGAATCACTCTGTACTCATTTTGGAATTCTGAGATGAAATCTGCATTTCCTGTTATAATTCAGTCACATGGCATGCTAAGACCGCAATAGTGGACAAACAGTAAGAGGACAGGACTTGTGAAAATGAGACCATGGAGTCTGGTTTTATTAGAAAGGTACCCACTCCTCCATCCCAAGATGGTCCATAAAATTCCACATAGCATACTTGTTTTAATGTGATCTCTGTACCTACCCAAGTATATAGGATCAGTTAGAGAAGGCCAGAGACAGTGACAATATTCAGTGACGCAACTGTAGTACTACTATGCTTTAAGTACAATTTGAACCTGGAACCAAACTTTTAGAAAAGAGGGGAAAGAGGGTCCCACTCCCAGGGAGTGGCTGTCAAACATACACAGAGTATCTTAGTAGCCTGGGGTCCAAATAAAGGCTCTAAATGTTAATTGGAGAACTAGTGAAAAAGGCATGAAAACAGCCAAAAGCTTTCACAGGCTGGGTAAACAGCAAAGATTATGAAGCACATAATCAGTTCAGAGGGCACTTGATTGGGAAGCCAAGTGCAGTAGGATATTGGATTTCTGGCAACAGAACTAATTTTAGAAAGTACCAAATGGCAGGCTTGAGCCAACTGAACTTCAAGATAACCTGGAAGCACTGTGTAAAGAGGAGGAAATTATTCCAATTGGCCAGTCACTAAAGCCAGACACATCTAGATTGCTTTCAACTTCAAAATCCACTCCTAGCCAAGCCCCACCAATTAGTGTCCCATTCCTTTAGGTTTCTAAGTCTCTATTGAATTCGCTACTAAGTAACAAATACCTTCTAGAGGGTAAATCCCTAACCCAGCTAACAACTTAAGTCCCTGGTTTTAGTTAGTAGTTGCCTGTTTTATTACTCAAATCAGCATTCATGTCAGAAAGCTGGAAATCTCAACAGCAAGACCTCTGCTGTGTGAAATGAAAAATCCCATCAAGGTGTGTAAAGGTGTAAATCAACCAGTAATCTCAAATTGACATACATTGAACTTTCAAGTTTAATTCCACTAAAATTGTACCTGAATCATTTCTCACTCAGGTGTGGACTCTGCAGTCAACAGGGCTAAATGACTGCACCTTCTACTGAAATCATGTTCTAGGAAATTCAAATGACTTTTACAGCTCCAACTCCCTTGCTCAAAAACATTAGCAAGGGTACTTTTCTAACATTTCAGACTTAACATCCATTGTCACCCTCATGTTCTGGAGCATACCAGGTGTTTCTTATGCCTAAATCATCCCCACATTAGAGTTGGTTTTGACGCAAGTTCACTTGTTCAATTTTTACAGGTTTTAATTATTCCTCTCCCACAGTATTTTTGTATCTCTATAGCTTGCTTTTGACTTTTCTTGGCATGTTCTACCACTACTGACACAGAAGACTTGGGAAGTATTTTACATCTGACCTGCTTGATGGAACCTAGTACACTGAAATAAAATAAATGCACATTACCAATTTGATTTGGATTATATTAACTAAGGAAATATGATAGTACAAGGACGATTGGGCAGGAAAGGAGAAAAAATAGAACTGCAGGAAAAGGTCAGAGGGCTCATTTCGTCTATTTCACAACTTTGCCTTGTGAAGTAATGTTTGCCAGCTCTGACAAAGGGTAGACACTTTTGCCTGGAAGTTTTGTGCAGGACCTCAGTCTTTTTTTTATTATTTACTTAACATTTACTGTACAACTAAGTACCAGGTTCAGGTACCTATGCATTTAAGTCAGTGAATAAAACAGATTTTACAAAGCATGTTAAGAAGTTCCAAATAAGTGCAAGGAGGATCAAGGATGCAATGTCAAAAACTCTGTCTGCACATAATGCAGACAGTGCATTAAGAAATGCAACTGAGATGACCAACACAATGCTACTTGAAGTGGTTTGATTTTATAGCTTCAAGAGGAAATGTAGGGACTGTAATAGCCAAGATTGTCAATTGCTAAGATATATACTATCTCATTGAATCCTTACCTAAAGGTGCATTTTACCTGTCTTAGGTCCCAGTTTTTCTCATGTGTAATGCCTTATGCTAATTCATCTTTTCACTGCAACAAGCCTCAAGGCCCCTTAATTTCCCACAAAGTACCTGCCTAAGTTCGCTTTCCTAGAAATGTACTTAACCATATGGCCACTGTGGACTTCCTTTACCTAAATAATGTGCAGATACCCCAAATACTAAGCCCTTTAATCTTTATGACATCAATACTTTGTATTTTAATATGAGTGCGAGAAACATTTCCAGAAACCCATTTTCATTTTGTACATTGTCTTACTACTTGGGGCAAATTCACCATGTGTCTGGCTACTCAGGTACAGGCTCATCATCTTACGAGCCTCTTCTGAGCTGCATGGGTCCAAACTCAAATCCTTTTCCCCAAGGCAGGAAAGGAAAACTTTAAGAAAATGACAGCTCACAAGAGGGGGGAGAAAAAATTGGTATTTGACTTTGACATTTAAATATAAGCTTGGGAGCAATTTATTCATGCAGCTATTTAGGGAAAATGATCACGAATGGGCCCTAATCATCTCCATTAGATCAGATGTTATTACTGTTTATGCTAAATCCATTCTGTGTAATGTTTGACTAGTTCTAGCTCAGATTTTCAGTGACCTTCTTTGTGACCCTTAATGATATACTGCACTCTACATTTTTAGTATCATTCTCCATTTTTTAGCTTAAACATACTTTGAAATCTTAATTACATTAGGACTGAATATTCTATCATATAGTTAATAATCAGAGCAATCATTTTGATGCTTGGTATCCTCCCTCCCTAATAGGACCTGTTTCCACTTTGCTTTCATCTCCATTAAATGGCTGGCATAAACTTTCACTCACCTTTATAATTATGCATTTTAAATTCAAACAAGTGACTAAAGACATTCATTCAGAATAATTTAATTACAAGGCTAGTTAATGGAAATTTCTATTACAAATACTTCATTTGCTATGTAATCCTAGAAATAAATCTAAAAAGTAATCTACTGGTTAATAGTTGTGACTCTCTAGGGCAGTGACACGATTAAAAGGAAACCATAGGCTTGAATCCTGTGGTCACATTAATCTAGATTTGATGTTGGTTCAGAATCTATTTGCAAAATTAAGAATAAATATAATCCATCTTGATCTGTATGTTTTCTTGCCATGTCCATAAAATGAAGAGCTTTTCCTGACCACCAGTTTTCCACACAACAGACAAGTAAATCTTGTAGCACTAGCCCTAGAAAAGGAAAAACATTTGATTCACAAAATTGTAAACATTAGAACTTATTTAAAATTTATTGTCATAAATACTATTGTCCTTATTACAGTCTATCTCAGAAGCCAGATCCGTATTAAGTTTTTTCAACAGAAATTCAGGTTCGGGATAGGATCATCATAGGTAAGACCAAGGACACAACATTGACTGTTAAGCAAAATATCTCTACTCACAGAAATGATTATGGCTTGGGAACGTCACAGACACTGGCCTCTTTCAATGGGCAGACAGCGACCCCTCACTGTTGGCAGATTAAAAACAAAACACAAAAATACTATTGTGTGGCAGCTTTTCCTCTACAAGATATATGCCTCAATCAAATCGTTATCAAATTCAGGCAACAAAAATGTACTTCATTTTTGAATATCGGTCTTATCTCAGAAGCCGAATCCGTATATGCTTTTCTTCAGATAATCAGCTTTGGGATGTTTCATCATTGATCAGACCATAAATCAAAGCAACATTAAAAGGCAAGTTCCTGTATTAGAAATACTACAATAGATCTTGTAAAACACAACTTACTTCAGAGCGAAGCTGCTGATCAGTGACATCCATAGCTTCATTAGTCTTCATCATCCCCAAGGATGCTGTTCAAGGGCACAATGTTCATTTAATCTACATATGGGCTAAACATCCGCTGAACCCAATCCTCTTCAACACGTACTTAGTAAGAGCGTCAGGTTTTAACCAAGTAGACCCCAGCAAACATTTTCCCATGTTTTGGAATGTTCCTTTGCAGCTAATAAAAAAAGCAAATTTCAAATGATGCACCATCTTTTATTCCTGTAAATCAACAGGTTTATTTCTTCCGTTTAAGAACTAAGCTCAACAGCACTTACCTTAGCATCTTCACGTAACAGCTCCGTTACACCGACAGCCATCGTTCCTGGGGGAAATCAATATATATTTAAAACTAAGCATTCTCATACAGAATGTCATAGGTCAAGGTTTTCGGTACCAAAAAACCCTCTCCTTCATATATCTGATTTGCACACAGCGCCACCTGGGCATAATACAGTTCCGTCTCCGGCAAAATCAGGGCGGCCCATTTTGAAATGACCATGTGACCTGGCGACAGGAAAAAGACTCTCGCCTTAATAGAGGCCTCCTGCTCTTAACGTAAAACTCCTCTTCCCAAGTGTCGGGAATGTGGTTTTCCTGCCACCACTCAGGCTCAGCCACGGCCGCCGGGATTCAGGAACCAGGCCGAGCGCAGCGCCGGTGGCCATCAGCAGCAGCAGCCTCCTCACGCCTAAGCTCGAAGCCTGCCGCCACCAAGACTCAGGACACGTGGCGGTCCGCCTGCGTGTTTCCTACACGCGAGTTCTCAATACACAACACTCTCCTAAGCTAAAATCTCTCCAGCTCTTCACGGTGGAGCCCCAACGTAAGCCAGGGCCACCCGCGTTCACTCGCGTTCTCGCCCGCGACGCCTACTTACCGACCACACAGGAACGAACCCCAAGTTCCGACGCAAAAGAACGCACCGCGCGCCCAGCAGTTCCTTATGTAGCCTCTCTTGAGTCAGACCGGGACCGCCCCTCCTTCTCACATCTATTGGACGCGAGAGAGGACGGGGGCGTGGCCGTTTCCACGGAAGAGGGCGAGAGCGCGCACGGCGACTCTTTTCTTTCGGGGGCTCGTTCCGGGGCGTGGTGCGCGCGCCGCCTGCCGCCGCGCGCCCGCCCAGTCTTAGCGCGCGCGCCCATTGGCGCGCTGCTTTCAGGCCCTTCGGAGTCTGGCTCTACGTGGCGCGGGAATGGCGCCAGAATTCAAACGAACAGGAGCAGTTGGAGGCAAGGCTGCTGCCTGCCGCGAGCCAAGTCCGTCCTGGAGGGATTGGGAGGCCCGGGACCGACCGAGAGTGGACTTGAGTTTTGCAGCGCAGGGCGGCCTGAGCTTATGGCCCACTCGAGAAGTCGGGCTGGCTGGTTGGCCGGCGTCTGGAGGGAGTTGACGCCCAGCGGCCGCCGCACACGCGGAAAGAGAAATTGGCCAGCAGAAATGCCCGGGTGAAGAAAGTATGTGGAAACGCCGCGTTTCTCCTCCGGTACACAGCGAAAATACCGCGCCTCGGGAGCGACGGTCCTCGGCGCGGCACCGGGTCCCCACCCCCACGCTTCCTTGTGCCGGGCGCTTGTGTTACATTCTGCGTTCAGCACGTAGGATTCTCCCTGAGACGGCAAACGCGGGAGATAAATACTCCATTTGGCAGAGGAGAAAACTGGCCTTGAAGCGGCTGAGTAATTTACCTAAATTCACACAACTGAAAAGCTTTGCTATTTTTAATTCCCTTGTACTAAAGTCGTTACAATGAATGAAGGAGAAAGATGCGCTCGAGAACTACTGCAGAATACTTTATCCAAACGACACAAAAAATTCAGTGGCAACTGGTGTATTAGGATGTGTGAGTAAATATATGTATCTGCACACACAAGCATACATGACATTTGAACATTTCAGCACTTGAAAATGCAAGTCTTCATAGCCCTTATTACTAATTATTATTTACGTGTTTGTTTATTGCCTTTGTGTAAGGAACACATGGTTTTGTGCACCTCTGTTTTTCTAATTAGAACAGTGCCCAGCAAAAAGGAGGTTGAATGAATGAATGAATAATGTGCGGTGGCTTTTTAGAAAAGTCAAATGACCAAATTCCAGAATAAAATAGAGTGAAAAGAAAGTTTCTGTAACAGGAACCAAAGTGATGAGGAATTTACTTGGCTAAGCATCGTGTACGATTTTAGATATTGGTTTGTAATGTACACAATGTAAATTTGCATATTGCTCATAGCAAGTAAAACAATACAAATGGATATAAAAAGCAAAGTAAAAGTTCCTTTCCATATCACTGAGAATCCTCTCCATATTAACAGTAACCACTATTAACAGTTTTTGAAACTTTCTATGCATTTACAGATGCTCCTTGGCTCATGATGGTGGGCTTATGTCCCAATAAACGCATTGTAAGTTACAAATATCTTACATAGAAAATGCATTTAATGCATCTAACCTACCGAACATCATAGGTTCGCCTAGCCTATGTTAAACGTGCTCTGCACACTTACATTAGCCTACAGTTGGGCAAGATCATCCCACACAATGAATATAGTGTAGAGTAAAGATTGTTTACCCTCCTGATCAGTCAGGTGACTGGGAGCTGTGGCTTGCTGCTGCTGGCTAGCATCAGGAGAGACATACCACATACTGCTAGCCCAGCAAAAGATCAAAATTCAAAATTTAAAGTATAGTTTCTATTGGATGCATATTGCTTCGCATCATTGTTAAGTCAAGCCATCATAAGTTGGGAACTCTGTACAAACATATGTTCATATTTTTGGATATACAAATAGGATCTACATACTTTTGTGCAACTTGCTTTGTCCCCTCATAAATGTCATAGACATCTTTCTATATCAGTGCATATATATGACCTTATTCTTTTTTTTTTTTTTTTTTAAGATTTTATTGGGGAAGAGGAACAGGACTTTTTTTTTTTTTTTTTTTTTTATTGGGGAACAGTGTATACTTCCAGGACTTTTTTTCCAAGTCAAGTTGTTGTCCTTTCAATCTTAGTTGTGGAGGGTGCCATTCAGTTTCAAGTTGTCCTTTCAGTCTTAGTTGTGGAGGGCACAGCTCAGCTCCAGGTCCAGTTGCCGTTCCTAGTTGCAGGGGGCACTGCCCACCATCCCTTGCGGGACTCGAGGAATTGAACTGGCAACCTTGTGGTTGAGAGCCCACTGGCCCATGTGGGAATCGAACCGGCAGCCTTCGGAGTTAGGAGCACGGAGCTCTAACCGCCTGAGCCACCGGGCCGGCCCATGACCTTATTCTTGTTTATAGCTTACATAGCATTCAATTGGATGTATCATAATTTATTTCATTTTCCAATTTTTCACTATTTTAAAAAGTGCCAAAGTGAATTATAGATATGTCATAGTGAGCTTGTGAGAAGATCAGCAAGATCAATTTCTAGAAGTGAGTCAAAGGTTATATGTACTTAAATTTGTAATATTTATTGCTTAATGGCTCTCACCTTTCACAAAATGGTTGTGTTATGATTATATTTGGAAGTGTGTTTTTACTAATTGAAAAGCATGCATGATTATTACGGGATGGTAATTATTACATAATTGAAATTGAAAACGATCAGTGTCTTTGTTATCTTTGAATCACTGTCTGCTTTGCTGAAAAACATCAAAATCATCTGGTCAAATCAGTATAAAACAATGACTCCCTATCGTGACTTAGCAATTGAATTACTTGGAGAGCTAAAAAAAGTATTGATTCCTGAGCCCTAACCTGAAACTACTAAAGCAAAATCTCCAAAAGTGGGACACAGGAAACATTTTAAACAAGCATCTAGGGCAATGCTGTCCAATAGGAACATACGTGACATGAATCATAAATACGTGTTGCTTATATAATTTTAAATAGGCTAGTAGTCACATTTTTAAAAAAGTTTAAAAATCATTTATAATTAATTCTAATACATTTTATTTGACCCAATATAACCAAAATATTTTCATTTCAACATATGATCAATGTTATTGAGATATTTTACATTCCTTTTTTTTGTACTCAGTCCTTGAAGTCTGATGTGTATTATATACTCACAGCACTTTTCAGTTTGACTGCTCACTTTCAAGTGCTCCATTACATGGCTAGTGGCTACTGTATTGGAAAGCACAGGTTTAGGGTGATTCATATACATACAGAAGTTTGAGAACCACTATGTTAGAGTAAGTGCAGTACTGCACACCTGACACATATTTTAGTCTTTTTTTAAAAAAAGTTCAATATTTTAACTCACAAACTAATAACTCTAACAAATGCAGTGCAACATGAAATGAATCCAGAGCCTGGTTATTGACAACACTACCTTTAATGAACATGGATGATGACTGGAAGCCAGTACACAACTCATTCAAGATGTTTTATCTCTTCAAGGAACAGAAAAACATACTGAGGGAATAAAGCCATCAGTCATTGCTCCCATACCTAAAACAGTCAAGCAAATTGCTATCAAGCATTTGAAGTGATTTAAGAAAGACCATATAAAAGTCAGAACTGAAATTAAAAGTGAACTTGATGAATTCAGTCAACTGAAAATAAATTCTCATCTTCTGTAACAAACTTCCAGATAAGGTTATTTTAGTCAGTTTTGGGAAGAAATGTTCACTGAGCCCCTGGTACATGTTCTTCAGGGAAAGTTAATATGAATACACAAAGTCCTTGCCCTTGCTGGAAGAGTTTATGGTTTAGTAAGAAGTATCCACCCAACTTTAGACACTTTTGCTTTAAAAATTAGTCATTAAAGATTTTTGGTTAAGCTTATATTGTGAAACAATGTTTTAGGAAGTGTTTGGGGGAGAACAATTAAAAGCAGATTTTAGAAATGAGTACAGTCATTTAGATGAGATACTGTGAGGGCCATAGAAATGGAAGGCAGGGAAGAGAACAACGTATGGTGAGAACTTATGTGCCATTAGGTCCTTGTATGCATTGGATCATACAATCTTCAAAACAATTGCATGTATTTTTGACCTTGTATTAGAGATGAGGAAAGTGAGGCATAGAGATCTCAGTTAGCTAACATTCCAGAGTCTTTTGACCCCAAAGTCCTAGTCACATCACTAGGACATGATGAAGCACCACTTCACCACTAGGACGTGGTGAAAGAAAATGGTATCTGATGATGAACTAAAGGGGAAAAGAGGAAGTGGAGTGGAGCCTGGCAGCCAAGAGAAGGGGAGCTCCACAGGAAGAAGGAGGTCAGCAGTTACTGACTTGGGAGCAAGGAAAAAAGATTCACTTTTGGTTGTGTTAAATTTTGAGTGGAACATTCAGTTACATTTGTGCAATACCATAAAAAATGTCGAACTGAAGCCCAAGAAAAAAGCCATAAGAAGTCACTGAAGCCCTGTGCACAGATGAGTGTGGGGAACAAAGAAATAAGGGCTAGCAGCAGTTGCCTAGAATTAGTACAACAGTGTGTGTAGATATCCTGCAGTAGATAACCTTTGGAAACAGTCAATATACATAAAGATCTAGTGAGGTAATGAATGCATGAGAAAAAAGTTCCCTATTACAGCTTTTGGCTAAGGCATAGGAGGAAAATGTATGCCACGTTATTGCAAACATAATTAACTTATTCAGAAGTGGAAAACAATCAGCCTTCAAAAATAAGAATTTTCTGTTAATGGATTAATATCTAAGATATATAAAAAAACTCATATAACTCGATAACAAAAACAAACAAACAAACCAATTAAATGGGCATAGGATCCGAGTAGACATTTTTCCAAAGAAGACATACAAATGGCCAACAGGTACATGAAAATATGCTCAACATCACTAATCATCAAGGAAATGCAAATAAGAAAAAATAATGACATACTACTTCACACCTGTTAGAATGGCTGTTATCAAAAAGACAAGAGATAAATGCTGGTCAGGGTGTGGAGAAAAGGGAACGTTTGCTCACTGTTGGTGGGAATGTAAATTGATGCAGCCACTATGAGAAACAGTATCATGGGGTTCATCAAAAAATTAAAAATAGAAATATCATATGATCCAGCAATTCAACTTCTATTTATCAGAAGAAAATGAAAACTCGTAATGATATATGCACTCCATGTTCACTGTAGCATTATTTACAATAGTCAAGATATGGAAACAACCAAAGTATCCATTGGCAGATGAATAGATAAAGAAAATGTATACACATGCACACAGACACAGAAATATTATTCAGCCATTAAAAGAAAATATTGCCTTTTGCGACAACATGGATGGACCTTGAGGGCATTATGCTAAGTGAATAAGTCAGATAGAGAAAGACAAATACCACATGATCTCACTTATATGTGGAGTCTAAAATAAACCCCAGGAAACCAATCTGATGGATACAGAGTACACATTGGTAGTTGCCAGAGGCAGTGGGTAGGGGTTGGGCAAAATGGGTGAAGGGGGTCAAAAGGTACAAACTTCCAGTTATAAAGTAAATAAGCCTTGGAGATGTCATGTACAGCATGGTGACTATAGTTAATACTATTTGACAGGAGCTAAGAGAGTAAGTCCTTAAAAAGTTCTCATCACAGGAACAAAAAGTTCTATAACTATATGATGACGTATGTTAACTAGATTTATTGTGATCATTCACAATATGTACAAATATTGAGTCATTGTGTTGTACACCTAAAACTAATATAATGTTTAATTATACCTCAATTAAAATAATTTAAAACATAAGAATTAAAGAATCTTATCTCTTAGTCCGTAATGTTTTTTTTTTTTCCAGTGTTTAAATTGAACTGGTCTGTAAACTCTAGGTTTGATGGTAGGACAGACAACTACAAATTGAAGAAAATCTTGTGAATACTCCATGAAATAATGAAGTGTTATGTTCATGAAACAGTGAAGAGCTGAATTAGTGGAAAAATCACATATATGTGGAAATGTCAAGGAGGCAGTTTGATACATGAATGTGAAGTTCAGAAGAAAGTTCTGGGATTTAGTGTCATTGGCATGAATAAGGTCGTTAAAGCATGACATTGAGTGAGATCATCAGGGAAAGAGTGTAAATAAAGATGAGAAGGCCCACGACAGAGTCTTGGAGCACTGCAAACTTTAGAGTTCCAGTAGTGAAGAAAATGCCAGCAAAGGAGACCCCCTCGAGGGGAAGATTGGAGAGTGTGGTATCTCCGAAGCAAAGTGAAGAGTTTCAGGGAGCGAGAGGTCAACTGGAATGAATGCTTCTGAAAGGCCAATTAGATTAACAGAAATGACCATCGGGATTGGCAGCATGAAGATCACCAGTGATCATGTAAAAGCCTCAAGTGGAATAGTGATGATGGAAGTCCTGTTGAAGAGGATTGAGGATTGATAAGGTAGAAATGTGTCAGTCATTGGAGAGGGTTGTAAGGTCAAGGGAATACTTTTTAAATGGGAGACACTAGAGCATGGTTCTATGCTCACAGGAGTGATTTAGTAGAGGGGGGAGTCTTGTGATACTGGAAAAAGGCAAAAGTTACAGGAGCAAAATCCTGGAGAAGACAAGAGAATATCCTTTCTAGAATACAAATGAGGGTCTTTGGAACAGGGACATCTCATCTATTTCATCTGTTAAATAAAAGATAAGGCAAATGTTGCGAAAGGTAGTTGCACACAGCCTCTTGACCCTCGCATAACTGCGTAAGAGTGTGCCATAGGCCTGGAACATTTTCTTACGTGGAGATAAGGAGCTCTCACATCCTGTGCTGGGCAATGGACTTGTCTGGAAGTATCTTTCCCTGTTCTGGGCTTGCTGCATACTTCTTTGTTCTGCTTAAAGGGTGTGCAGGACATGGCACCTCGCCAACCCCACTGCTCTGTCAGTTCCTGGTGGTAAGTGATGGGTGTGGTTCCCTGCAGCACAGGAGGAGTGTGTGTGGGTGATCTCCCTGTGTCAGCAGCAGGGCAAGATGCACGGCTCCAGGGGATCGACACTCACTATTGAGTCTGATCTCCCTCTGTCTTTCCTCTGTGCGACTACAGTGTTGTTTTATCCAGTCCTGTGTGAGTTGGGATTCTCTCGGCAACAGCAATACCTGCAAACTGCAGTGGGTTAACCATCTTGGTACTGCTGCTCCTGGTGGTAGGCCGTCGGTGTCACGTGCTCAACAGCTTGGTGCATTGCACAAGATCACTAACAAAGTACACCATGGCTTGGTGGAGATCCATGGGCTTGATTAGTGCAGCATCCCACCGGGGTGCCAGCTCCCTGGGGGGATGATGCGCTGACAGGTGCTGACCTCCTTCTGGCTGAATGGGGGTAACTGAGATGTAGATAAGCTCCTTGTCAACCAGGATACACTGGGATGACGGATGAGGGCAGAAATGCAAGAGGTGGGCTCCACAACTTTTTTTTTTTTTAAATTAACTGGGCTTCTGGCCATTTTTACGCTTCCACACCATCCTCTAACTCCTATGTACCAGGAATCGCAGAGGACGCTCGAGAAGGTCCCTGTATCGGAAGGTCTGCCTGATCCGGGTTGCTTAAAAGCCCCAAGTAGGACCTGTTTTCATTCAACATGAAATCACTGATGGTGTTCCTAACAATGTAGCTGATAAAATGAAGTCCTTCTCTGAGAATGAAATATGAAAATAAAGACAGATATGGTCAGAGGCCAGGGGAATCTCACATGGCTTGGTTGGTGTGCCTGTTTTATAAGGCAGCCTGGCTGACCTGATGTGTCAGACTGACTGGTTTCCTCTAGTCATCCAGTCGGGGGAAGACTACCATGGACATACCCGTTGCCCCGTGTGCTGCAGTGTGATTTTTCCCACATCGAACATGCAACCAACAGGACAGGGACAGAGATAAGCCCATGTCGCTCTTGATTTGGATTGCAAAGACTATGAGAACAGTATTCCCAACAATAGGGACTTCCCTAAGACTAAGAGCCCCCAGGAAACCATTAATAAGGCCATAACAGCATTTCAAATAAGAGCCATAGATACCCAACTGACTATATGACTCTACCCCAAGGATGTGGACCATGCAGGGGAAGCCTTCATGGGACAGGGCCCTCCCCAGTGGAAGACTCCACCATCTCTCCTTTTGTCCTCTAAAATAACTGAGGGAAAAGCTCAATACCGAATACAGTCAAAAGTACTTACAAAATATAGTCAGTCATCACATTGGTTGTATGATAAAACATAAGTGGCAAAACTTTATAGTGTGTTGGACAATTACTAACATACAAAACTATGGCCATGATTTCATTCCCTTGAAATATCTTTAAGAAATGCATAAAACCTGTTTGCCATCTAGTGTTTATCATTTAGAGATTTATGAAATTCCCTCAAACCGGAGTTTAAAATACATAACACAGGGTTGTATATTGTAAAGCTGAAGGGTAAAAGGTTTGACACAAACTTTCAGACCATAGCAACTGTGTAACTACTAAACCAACCCTGGACTGTTCAACTCTGGGTTTCTGTTATGTATGAGAGAAGTTCTAATTTGTTTAAGGCACTCTTCATTAGAATTTTCTCCTGTTCAACAAAAGCTAACACTGACACAAAGGGAAATGATGCGAACAAGATAAAGATTTTAAACACATATTTTGAAGAGAATTAAGAAATCTGCTTGAGCAAATCCAAAATTTGGAGAGAAAAACTAAAGAACCATAGTGTAAGCTATAACTTTTTGGCAGTTCAGGGAAGCCATGTGGAGACAAATGTGATGGAGATGTTTCTTACAGTGTTTTACACTTTAAGAGCCAGTCTACCGATTTTTATTCAGTTAGAAAGAAGAAATGGGATAATGCCAGTGAAGATCCCAATATGTTTTTCAATATGTCAAAATTTTGCCAAGTTTCAAGGGCTAAACACTGGGAACTTAGGTGAGGCTTCTTTGGCTGATTATATCCAACAGAGTCACTCCATGTCTCCCTCTCAGAGAAGACTTAGCGTTTTAGAAAAGTCTGAGTTGTGAGTCTTTCCTAAAGGCAAACTGAAAAGTCTTTATGGAAAGTGCAATCAAAGGTTTGACTACCTGCCTAGAATAGAGGAGAGAAAATACCTTCAGATGAGAGAGCAAGTTAATATATCAGTGGATTATCCTGTCACGTGTCTTTGCACAATATTATGTGTCCTCATCTTTTCTTCCTTTGTTTTTCTATAGATCCCTTTGTCATTTTTCTTAAGATTTCTTCCTTAGAATCCTAATTCTTCCTGGATGAAATATATACTTTTGTTAAGTATGAAATTTGACAACATGACGGTTTGAGTACATGATGCTTCAGATCTTATCTATTCCCCACTTCCGTTTGTGTTTGATACTTAACATTTAGCAAATATTTCTTTGTTAAACTGTCACTTCTGATTTCTTCTTTGAGCTTTTCTTTCTATTTCCATCTCTTATTTTTGATCTTCACCCTTGATGGTTTGTTTCAGTGAGAATGATTACAGAGACCATTGAAGTAAGAAATGTCCAAACCTGTAGAGAATTTTTATGAGTTTATTTGAGCCAAACTGATGATATGCTGGGAAACAAAATCTCAATGGATTTTGAAAATGCTCCAGAGAATGACAGTTTTGCAGCTTATGTCATACATTGGAATCAAAGGAGGAGATGTAAGTAGGATTACATGATATCCGGTGGTGGTAGATTAAGGGGGAAGGAGAAAGCAAAGTGGAGAAATCTCTGAGGTTGGATGAAAAGTATAATAGAGAGACACTTCTTTGACATTGGTGGGCACAGGATAGTTAGCATTTATAGCACATAGAGATGGTATTCGGGGGTTAACAAGATAATAATGAGGGTTCTGTGGTCTTGTGCTCTGGTGAGAGGTGTGTATGAGGGGTCTGGAAAAGGAGATTATGCTGATGTTTCAAAACTATGCTATCTTTGATGAAGAAAGACAATAGGCAGGCTCATTTAAGGTAAAGATTGACCTTTGTCAAGGAAGACAGGTCTAGGATGTGACCACTGGCCGTGACCTGCTTTTAGTTAGAAATTTTTATGTTCAGGCCTTCCTATGTGGTTATTTTTGGTCTCTGAGTTTGTAGGGCCTGCCATGCTGGCCTCCCTGAGCTTGTCAGATTTAGTATGTTGCCTTTTTTTTGTCTACAAGATGTTTGACAAATTATTTTAATATCATTTACCGTACAATCAACCTGGTTCTATCTAGGCCTTATTTCTGGGGTGAATCTGACAGGAATTCCAGCCACAAAGGGCTGTCCCATTCTTGAGGCCTCAGGGGGATGGGATGGGTCAACTTTTCCTGGAGCAGTTGGAAACTTCTCAGTTCAAGAAGTAATTGAAAAGGGGAATTCAGAACTAGGTACCAGTTGAAGAATATCAAGCATCACATCCAAGGAACAAGTTCTAAGCTATAAGCAATAGGTGAAATAAAGATTCAAGAACCAAATTGACCAGGGCACTCTCCTCCCTGGCTCCTGGGACACCTCTTTTATCTGGTTCAGACATTTTCTTTTCTGCCTTCTCTTCCTTTACCTGTCTCTTAAATGTAGGCCTTCCCCATGGTTCTGTCCTTGAGTCTCTTCTCATACTGTTTACTCCCTCTGAGTGATTCAATTCATTGAATATCTGCTATGTGCCAGGTCCTGTTCTAGGAACAGGGGTTGCAGCAGTGAATAGGTCTGACAATTCCTTGCTCTGATAGAACTTTTATTCGAATGGAAGACAATCAGAAAAAGTATATAGTTAAGCAAGGTCATTTCAGACGATGAGTACTAGGAAGAATATAACACAGGATGTTGTAATTAATAGAGAATGGATTCTACAGAGCAGAGGGGACTTGCATGCAAAATGTGGGGTGAAATTGCTTTAAACAAAGGGAAGAGTTGGTGTGAAGTTTTCATACAAGGAAGAGCTAGTGTAAAATAAAGTTGGCATAATCAAGAAACAGAAGACCAATGTGAATGGACTACTTTTAAAATGGCAAAGATTAGCTGAGCTCCCAGATGGCTCAGTTGGTTGGAGCGCGTCCTCTCAACCACAAGGTTGCCGGTTTGACTCCCGCAAGGCATGGTGGGCTGCGCCCCCTGCAACTTAACAACGCAACTGGACCTGGAGCTGAACGGCAGTCTCCACAACTAAGACTGAAAGGACAACAACTTGACTTGGGAAAAAAAGTCATGGAAGTACACACTGTTCCCCTTCCCCAATAAAATCTTAAAAAAAAAAAAATCTTTAATAAAAAAAATGAAAAATAAATAAATAAAATGGCAAAGATTGGAAGGAAAGAATTTTGATTTTTTGTGTGAGTGTGATAGAAAGCCATTAGAGAGTTTTAGGCAGGAGAGCAACATAATATGATTTACATTTAAAAATTTATTTTTTTGTTTATTTTTAATCTTTTTTTATGCCCAACATATTACAAACAGAAAACTGTATAAAACTAAAAGGTGAACATCCTTGTAACTCCCACCTAGAGCAAGATATAAAATTTTGCCAGCCACCCCAGGTGCCCTGTATGTGCCTCTTCTTAGTCACAAGTCCCTTTCTACCCTCTTAAAGTAACAACTATCATGAATTTTACAATAATCAATTTCTTGCTTTTCATTATAATTTTATTACCCACATATGCATCCCTAAACATTACTGTTTATTTATTTATTCATAAGTCTTTTAATTTGTGGGTATCTCCTCCATCTTTTTAAAATCTTTTCCCTCATATTTTATTTGTTGAGGAAAGCAAGTCATTTGAACTTTATGATTTCTTTTATTTTTACAGATTATATCCTGATAGTATATTTTGACCCTTTCCTCAGTCCTCTGTATTTTCAGTACATTGAATCTAGAATCTTATTTAGATTCAGATACATAATGTCTGGGTGTCTCTCATGATGCTATCTGATACTGAAACTCAATGCCTAAATCCATTAATTCTTTATGAATTATAAAATTGTGATCTTCAAATTTTTTCACATTAAAAAATAATCTTAGTTCTCAAGAATATTGGGGATGATGTAATTATAATATCATATAATTAGTTGTTTTTTCCAAATTATACACACAATAGTCTCATCAAAAACAATACCAATGCTACCATCACTCATGTGATTGCTGAAAACAATCAATTATTTCTGTGTATGCACTCCTCATTTCCCTACCTTAAAAAAGATAGATTTATGGTGCAGTTGCATTGTATCAACATTGTAAATGCATACAACCATAGCATACTATATTCTCTCTTATAATCCTCACCTAATCTTCTACAAATAAATATTTAATGTTCACCAATAGTTATTATGCCAATGTTTCTCTAGTCATTATATTATCTGAAGCTTATTCACTAGTAGATTTAACAGGAAAAGCTCACGTGAACAATATTCTGTGAGTTATTGTATATTAATAACAGTTTACTTGCAGCATTTAATTTTGAAAGTCAGTTTGGCTGTATATAAAATCTTTGGGTCATATTTTCTTTCCTTGGTACTTAAATATATTACTCTGTTTTCTTCAGGCATAAAGCACTCCTGTTGGAAAGTCTAATGACAATTTGATTTTTCTTCCATTTAAGTGACTTTTTCCTTTGTCTGGATGCCAAAAAGAATTCTTTTTCTTTAAAGCCCAGTAATTATACTTGAGTATTTCTTGTATCCCAGCTTCATTGAGATATTATTGACGTATAACATTATGTAAGATTAAGTTGTACAACATATTGATTTGCTACACTTATATATTGCAAAACTCATTTCCACCATACACACGCTTTAGCTGACACCTTCATCACATCACATGATTACCATTTCTTTTTTGTGGTGAGAACGTTTAAGATCTACTCTCTTGGGATGGCCAGGTTAGAGCGCAGTGCTCATAACACCAACGTCACTGGTTCGATTCCACATGGGCCGGTGAGCTGCGTCCTCCACAACTAGAGTGAAGACAACGGCTTGACTTGGAGCTGATGGGTTCTGGAAAAACACTGTTCCCCAATATTCCCCAATAAAATTTGGAAAAAAAAAGATCTACTCTCTTAGCAACTTTCAAATATATAATGCAGTATTAGTAACTATAATTACCAAGCTGCATATTATATCCCCAGAACCTATTTATCTTATAACTAAAAATTTGTATTCTGACAACCATCTCCTCATTCCTCACCCCCCATCGTCACCAGCCCCTAGTGACACCATTCGAGTCTCTGTTTTTATGAATTTGGCTTTTTTAGATTTCACATCTAAGTGACATAATAAAGTATTTATCATTCTCTGTCTGACTTATTTCACTTAGCATAATGCCATTAACTTCCATCCATGTTGTTGCAAATGGCAGGATTTCCTTCTGTCTCACTGCTGAGTAATATTCCATTACACATACTACCACATCTTCTTTATCCATTCATTTTTTGATGGACACTTAAGTTGTTTCCATGTCTTGGCTATTGTGAATAATGGTGCAATGAACATGGGGGTGCAGATATCACTTCGAGATCATGTTTTTATTTCCTTTTATTCCCAGATGTATATAAGTATTGCTGGATCTTACGGTAGTTCTATTTTTAATTTTTTGATGAATCTCTATACTGTTTTCCATAGTGGCTGCACCAATTTATATTCCTATCCAATTTACATTTCTATCAAAAGGGAACCATATCATAAGGGTTCCCTTTTTTCCACATCCCCACCAAAACTTATATCTTTTCTTTTTGATGATAGCCATTCAAATCAATGCGAGGGATTATCTCATTGCGGTTTTGATTTTAATTTCTCTAATGATTAGTTGAACACTTTTGATGTTGAACACTTTTTCATGTACCTGTTGGACAATTGTATGTCTTCACTGAGAAAGTGTCTGTTCAGTTCGTCTGCCCATTTTTTAATTAGATTGTTTTTTGCTATCGAGTTGTTTGAGTTCTTTATATACAGAGGGTGCCAAAAATGTATACACATTTTAAGAAAGAAAAACTATATTAAAATTTTAATACTCAATACCATATATACCAATAACAAAAGATGAATACAAGTCATGTTTGATTTCTGCAATTACAAGACGTGCTCAAAGTGGTTACCATCGGTGTCCAGACACTTCTTATTACGGCAAACTACTGCTTGAGCAACATTGACCAAAGCGTCTGCTTATACCCTTGTATTTTGGATATTAACCCCTTACCAGATATATGATTTGTAGGTATTTTCTGTAATTTTATACGTTGTCTTATTTATTTTGATGATGGTTTCCTTTGCTGCACGGAAGCTTTTTAGTTTGTTGGAGTCCCACTTGTTTATTTTCCTTTTTGTTTATTTTGTTTTTTTGTGTCAAACCCAAAAAGTCATTGTCAAGAAGCTCACCTCCTATATTTTCTTCTAGGAGTGTCACTGTTTTAGGTCTTACATTCAAGTCTTTAACCCATTTTGAACTGATTTTTTATTTTTTAAAATTTTAAAAAATTAATTAATTTTAAAAAAATTTCCTTCTGGTTCTTTTTTTTTTTTTTTTGAGCTGATTTTTGTGTATGGTATAAGAGAGGGGTTCAGTTTCATTCTTTTATGTGGCTATCCAGTTTTACAGCATCAATTATTAAAGAGGCTGTCCATTCCCCGTTGTATATTCTTGGTTCCATATAAATTGATTGACCATATGTGTGTGAGTTTATTTCTGGGCTCTCTATTTTGTTCCATTTATCTATGAGTCTGTTTTTATGCCAATACTGTAGCATTTTGATTACTATAGCTTGGTAATATAGTTTGGAATCAGGATGTGTTATGCCTCCAGCTTTGGTCTTCTTTCTCATGATTGCTTTGGCTATTTGGGGTCTTTCGGTTTGATACAAATTTTAGTATTTTATATTTCTGTGGAAAATGTCATTGGAATTTTCATATGGATTACATTGAATCTATAGAGTATGTACATTTTAACAATATTAATACTTTTCTAATGCATGAACACAGAATGCCTTTCCATTTATTTGTGTCCTCTTTAGTTTCTTTCATCAATATCTTATAGTGTTCAATGTATAGATCTTTCACATCCTTGGTTAAATTTGTTCCTAAGTATTTTATTATTTTTGATGCAGTTGTAAATGGGATTGTTTCTTAATTTCCCTTTCTGATAATTCATTGTTAATGCATAAAATTGCAACTAATTTTTATATATTGATTTTGTATGCTGCAGTTTTACTGAATTCATTTATTAGTTGTAACAGTTTTTTGATGGAGTCTTTAGGTTTTTCCATATGTAATATTATGTCATCTGCAAATAGAGATAGTTTTACTTCTCTCTTTCCAACTTGGATGCCTTTTTCTTTTTCTTGCCTAATTGCTCTGGGTAGGAGTTCCAGTATTATGTTACATAGAATTGGCAAGAGTGAGCATCCTTGTCTTGTTTCTGAGGAAAGCTTTCAGCTTTTCACTACTGAGTGTGATGTTAGTTGTGGGCTGATAACATATGGCCTTTATTATGTTGAGATGTGTTCCCTCTATAACCAATTTATTGAGTTTTTTAAAAAAATCATGAATGGATGTTTAATTTTGTCAAATGCTTTTCCCATATTTAATGAGATAATCATATGATTTTTATCCTTCTTTTTTGTTAATGTGGTATATCACATTGATTGATTTGTGGATGTTGAAACATCCTTTCATACCTGGAATAAAACCCACTTGATCATGGTGTATGATCCTTTCAATGTATTTCTGAATTTGGTTTGCTTATATTTTGTTAAGAGTATTTGCATTCGAGTTCATCAGGGATATAGGCTTGTGATTTTCTTATAGTGTCCTTGTCTGACGTTGGTATCAGAGTTATGCTAGCCTCATAAAATGAGTTTGAAAGCATTCGCTCCTCTTCTACTTTTGGAAGAGTTTGAGAAGAATTGATATTAATTCTTGTTTAAATATGGTAGAATTCACCAGTGAAGCCAAGTCCCCTTTAAAATTGAAAAAGTATAAAGAGTTTTCCAGACAAACAAAACCCGCTCTGATCTTTGTTATTTGAATCCACTGAGGATAATTCTATGTTAGAGTCCAGCATAACTTTATAGGACATTCTGACCTGGGTCTCACTTCCACACTCTCTCACTGAGATGGTAAGAACACAGTCCCAAGGCCCTGCTCTCTTTGTTTTTCTCCCAAGGCACACTGCAAAAATATTTTTGTTTTGTCATCATTCCTCTTCATTTCACCTTAACACACAGATCTTCTTTTCTACAAATTGTTGTAGTTATAGTTATTTTTAATTATTTGGTCTTTTATCCTACATAGTAGAGTTATAAGTGATTTACCTATCGCCATTACACCATTAGAGTAGTCTGAATTTAACTATATATTAACCTTTACCTGTAAATTTTATACTTTCATGTTTTCCTGTTACTAATTAGCATTCTTTTATTTCAGTTTGATGAAGTCTATTTAAGATTTCTTGTCAGTCCAGTCCAGTGGTGATTAATTCCTTCAGGTTTTGTTTGTCTGGAAAACTCTTTATACTTTTTCAATTTTAAAGGGGACTTGGCTGGGTAGACTGTTTTTTGGTTGGCAGGTTTTTTTTCCAGCTCTTTGACTATACCATCCTATTCCTTTTTGGACTGCAAAGTTTTGCTGAAAAAAATCAGATGACGATCTTATGGGGGCTGCCCTGTATTTAACAAGTTGTTTTCTCTTGCTGCTTTTAATATTCTCTTTTTGTCTTTAACTTTGAAAATTTAATTATAATGTGTCTCGTTATGGTTTTGTTTAGATTCATTTATTTGCTAGTCTTCAGGATTCCTACATCTGGATATCTATTTCTTTCCTCAGGTTAGAGAAGTTTTCAGCCATTCTTTGAACAAGCTTTCTGACACTTTCTCTCTTTCTCCTCCTTCTGAGACTTCTATAATGCCTATATTGATTGGCTTCCTGGTGTCCCTTAAGTCCCTTAAACTATCTTCACTTTTTTTCATTCTTTTTTCTTTTTTCTTCTCTGATGAATTTCACTGCTTTGTCTTCGAGTTCACTGTTCCTTTCTCACATGTGATGTAGTCTTCTCTTGAACCCCTCTATTGAATTTTTCAGTTTAGTTATTGTATCCTTTAGATCTGTGATTTCTGTTAGGTGCTTTTTAGTATTTTCTGTGTCTTTGTTAAAAATCTCACTTTTTTCATGCATTGTTCTCTTGACCTTGGTGAGCGTTTTTGTGATTACTATTTTGAACTCTCTATTAGGTAAATCACTGATCTCTGTTTCATTAAGATTTGTTGCTGGAGTTATATCTTATTGTTTTGTTTGGGAGATATTGCTTTGTTTTTTCACTTTCCTTGACTTGCTGTATGCTTTCTGGGCATTTGATAAAACAACCTCCTCTCCCAGTCTTAAGAGAGTCGTGCCATGTAGGAGATGAACCCTTCCAATAAGCCCAAATTGTGCTCCTAATTGTCTCTCAAACTTTTGTAATTGTCCAATCTGCCTTCTTTGTTCTTCGTGGCTCCCAGTAGATGAGCGTATGCCAAAACCCGTCAGTATCCCAAAAGGGAGGATTGCAGTCAGTATCTAGATGCAGATTGTTGAGAAGTTGGAAACTCAGGCAGTAGCTGGGAATGTATGTAGACAGGCTCCTTCCAGGGATAAACTGGGAGGTAAGCATTTTTGTCTGCTCCCTTTGTGCTGGGCCTGGGTGTATAGCTGTGAGGGGTGTTCCTGAGCCTGTTAGGAACTTCCTTGTTTGCTAAAGTCCTGTGTGGGAAACCTTTATCACATTGCAATAGAGCATGTAAGCTCTATTGGCTATCAGAGCCAGGCAATCTCATGGCCTGCCCCTCAAGAGGCAGCAACAAAACTGGAGTGCCAGATATGTGCGTACGTTCCTTCCAGGGAGATACTTGAGACTTGGGGTAGGCTAGAGGAAGAGGGCAGGGAGGTGTCTGCCAATTTCTCAGGTGTTCATAGAGGATTGCAGTTAGCTCCTTGTTACATGCTAAATTAGAAGCCTAAGTCTCAAGTTGCATTTTTAAAAGTATGCAAAATAGACCCCATTCAGGGAAAGACTGGGTAATTTTACCTGCTCCCTCTCGCTGAGCCACAGTGAGTGCTGTGTGCCCACTAAGAATTGTTTCTTTGTTTGCTATAGTCTTATGGGTCTCCTGGATACAAGCTCTATTGGTTTTTAGAGCTAGATATTTCTGGGGCTTGTCCCTCAGCAGGGAGTCTTAAAAGTTTAGGTGATAGATATGAGGTCTGAGCCCTTCTCTCCTTAAGGAAAAGTTGGGAGTTAAGGGTTCCCTCCTGATTGTATGGTACTGTGCCAGCAATGGGGTTTATGGTGATAGTGTGTCTCAGTCTATCCTATCTGTTCTGATGTAGATGTTACATCATTCACCCAATGTGTAGGAGTTGTTCGGTCAGTTTCTGGATTTCTTTCAGAGGAAATTGCTTTACTCATATGTGTAGCTGTACACTTGGTATGTCCATAGAAGGAGGGGAACTCAAGAGCCTCCTATGTTGCCATCTTTAAAGACCAACTGTTCAGTATTTCTTGATATTGGACATTCTGGGTCACTTTTTCTCAGGTGTTATGCCTCTCACGTTTTTTTAAAGAAGAATTTTATTTAAAAATATAGCTAACATGCAATATTATATTAGCTTCAGGGGTACACCATAGTTATTCAACATTTGTATACCTAAAGAAGTGATCACCATGATAAGTCCAGCAACCATCTGACACTGTACTATGGTATCACAATATTATTGACTATATTCCCCATGCTGTACATTACATCCCCATGACTTATTGGTTTTATACCTGAAAATGTGGACTTTTTATTCCCCTTCCCCTCTTTAAATTTATCAATTATGATTCACATTCAATATTATTTTATATTAATTTCAGGTGTGCAGCATAGTGGTTAGACATTTATATAATTTAAGAAGTGATTCCCCTGAGTAGTCTAGGATCCACCTAGCACTATACATAGTTATTACCATATCATTGACTATATTCCTTATGCTTTACTTTACATCTCCATGACTATTTTGTAACTACCAATTTGTACCTTTTAATCCCTTCACCGTTTTCACCCTGCCTTCCAACCCCTCCCATCTATCATCCCAATAAATTTAGTATTCCTGACACCATACATAGTTATTACAATATTATTACCTATAATCCTATGCTCTATTCTACATCCCCATAACTACTCTGTAACAATCAATTTGCACTTCTTAATCCCTTCACCTGTTTTCATCAACATTCCAACACCCCTCCCATCTGGCAACGATCAAAATATTTTCTGTATCTATGAGTTTGTTTCTGCTTTGTTTGTTAATTTTGTTCTTAGATTCCACATATAAACAAAATCACATTGCATCTGTCTTTCTCTGTCTAATATACTCCACTCAGTACAATACCCTCAAGGTCCATCCATACTGTGCAGATGTCAAGAACCCACTGTCTTCCATGGCCAAGCAATATCCCATTGTAAATATGTACCACCTACTCTATCATTCATCCATCAACAGACACTGAGCCTGCCTCCACATCTTGGCCATTGTAAAAATGCTGCAATGAACATAAGGATGCACATGTCCTCTCAAAGTAGCATTTTGGGTTTCTTTGGATAAATACCCAGAAGTGGGATTACTGGATCCTTCATCGTCTTTCTTATAGCCTTTGTTTCAAAGTCTATCATTTCAGCTTTATTTACAGAGGCCAAGACATGGAAACAACCAAAGTATCCTTCGATAGATGAATGGATAAAGAAGTTGTGATATATAGACACAATGGAATACTGTTCTGCCATAGAAAACATGAAATAGTGCCATTTGTGACAACATGGATGGATCTTGAGATTATTATGGTAAGTGAAATAAGTTACACAGAAAAAGCTGAGAACCATATGATTTCACTGATATGTGGGATATAAAACTGAAAGCAACAAAGGAACAAGACAAACAACTAAAGAAACAAAAACTCATAGACAGAGAAAATAGTTTAGTGGTTACTAGAGGATAAGGGGGCAGGTAGATGGTAGATGAGGGTAAACAGAGTCAAATATATGGTTTTGGAAGGAGAACTGACTCTGGTAGCGAAGACACAAGGTGATATATAGATGATGTATTACTTATATAATTATATAATTTTTAAATATAATTTTACTTATATAATTTTACCAACTATTGTCATCCCAATAAATTTTAATTAAAAAAAAAGCACATCTATTTTGTCTGGTATAAGTATTTCTACCCCAGCTCTTTTTGCTTTTTTTTCATTTCCATTTTTATAAAATATCTTTTTCCATCCCTTTACTTTCTGTCTGTGTGTGTCTTTCAATCTGAAATGAGTCTATTATAGATAGCATATGTAAAGGTTTTGTTTTCTTATCAATTTATCCGTCTTATGTCTTTTTTTTTTTTTTTTTTTTACTAGGCAAAGAACTTTATTAACCTTTGCTTCAAATTTTATTCCCAAGCTTCTTCACCTTAATTAGCTGCAAAGAATGATTTGTGTATAAGCAAAAACTGAAAAGAGCTGCAGTGTCCAAGGGGCTTGGGCTTAAAAATATTAGAGATTGAGATTTTATCAGATCCATGAACAAAATTTAAAAAGCAGTCATAATATAAAATAGCAGCTCCCAGTAACTTCTTCAAGTTTTATCTTCTTCAGAAGTTGACTCAATTCAGTTTGCTTCATTCTTGGAAGCCTCATCAAAATTCTCCACAAGATCTGGAACTTCATCATCATCATCCTCTCCGGTAGCAAGTGGTGCTTTTCCATCCACAGATTGTTTGGGCAGAGCTTCAGCCAGTCTCCTTAAACTAGTCAGACTGTCTGCTCCGAGCTGGTTTAAGATGCTGGGTAGCATTTCTGTCAGCTGCTTGGTCTCAGCGTGGCCTGTGATGGTGAAAGTATTCGCTGCCAAAGAGGCTTGAACTTTAGGGTTGTTAAAGTGGATCACTGTTCCTTGGTTTGTGAACATATTCACCTCTTCAATACCAGAGATATTGTTTACCCCTAACTTCTTTAAGGAGAACTGAAGTTTTTTATCATCTGCTGTAGCTGTTCTGTGAACCACCTTCTTCTTTCTGCGAGCAGTTCCTTTCCCACCAATGCGCACTTGTGCCTGCAGTTTGGCGAGTTTCTCCTGGTTCATGATAGTTTCTTTCATCTTGTTGGAGAGGACACGGGGCCGCGCGGGGGACTAGGGTTGGCGCTCAGGGGGTCTTGGTCAGACCAGCTGAGAATAAACGCGCACACACGCGGGGACGCAAGATGGCAGCTCCGTCTTATGTCTTTTGATTGGAACATTTAATCCATTTACATTGAAAGTAATTGTTGATAGATATGTAGCTATTGACATTTTATTATTCATAATTTTCTTTTTTTTTTTTCTTTCTCTTTTTTTAATTTTTATTTTTTTGTCTTAAGGAAGTCCCTCTAACATTCTTTGTAATACTGGTTTGGTAGTGATGAACTCCTTTAGCTTTTTCTTGTCTGGGAAGCTCTTTATCTGTCCTTTGATTTTAAATGATAGCCTTGCTCGGTAGAGTAATCTTAGTTGTATGTAGGTCCTTTCTTTTCATCATATTGAATATTTTGTGCCAACCCCTCTGGTCTGCAAAGTTTCTGTTGAGAAATCAGCTGACAGTCTTATGGGAGCTCCTGTATCAGTTGCCTTTTTTTCACTGCTTTCAGGATTCTCTCTTTGTCTTTAACATTTGCCATTCTAATTATAATCTGTCTAGGTATGGATCTGTTTGTGTTCATCCTGTTTGGGACTCTCAGCACTTCCTGGACTTGTATGTCTATTTCCTTACCCAGGTTAGGAGAGTTTTCAGTCATTATTTCTTCAAATAGGTTCTCAATCTCTTGCTTTCTCTCTTCTCCTTCTGGTACCCCTATAATGTGAATGTCATTATGCTTGATGTCCCAGAGGCTCCTGAAACTATCTTCATTTTTGGGGGTTGTTTTTTCTTTTTGCTGTTCTGATTGGGTGTTTTCTGCTACCTTGTCTTCCACATTGCTGATTCAATCTTCTGCTTCATTTAGTCTGCTAGTGATTCCTTCTAGTGCATTCTTCATTTCAGTTATTGTATTCTTCACTTCTGACTGGTTCTTTTTAATGGTTTCTATGTTCCCTTTTATGCTTGCTATCTCTTTGTTGAAGTTCTCACTAAGTTCCTTGATCATTCTTATAACCATTGTTTTGAACTCTGTCTTTCGTAGGTTGCTTGCCTTCATCTCATTTAGTCTTTTTCTGAATTTTTCTCCTGTTCTTTCATTTGGGATGTTTTTTTTGTTTCCTCATTTTGGCTGCCTCTCTGTGTTTGTTTGTACATATTAGGTAGATCTGTTATGTCTCCCAGTGTTGGCCAAGTGGCCTTATGTAGTAGGTGTCCTGTGGGGTCCAGTGGAAAAGTCCCTGGTCACCTGGGCCAGGTGCTCCAGCAGTGCCCTTGTGTGGGTTTTGTGTGCCTCCCTCCTGTTATAGTTGAGCCTTGATTGCTCTTGGTACATGAATGGGTGAGACTGACCCGCAGGTCAACTGGGCTGTGGGGTTTGGCCACGTCCACAGCTTATGGGATGTCGTGCTGAAAGCTTTTCCTACTGTCATGTGGGGTGTCACCCGTGGTGTCAGCTCCCACTCCCTACATAAGAATGCAGGACATGGTAAGGCCAAAAAAGAACACCCACGGAGCCATAGGTAGGGGAGTCACACCTCTATAGTATTACTGGAGGCTGGATTCACATGACGTGCGATGTGCTGTCCACTTTTCTACCAACTGACTGACTCCCCTTGCTAGCTGCAATCCGCACTTGCTGGCTGAGCCACCATCTTCTTGCTAGCCTCCATTTTTCCTGCTAGCGTAGCCACAGCAGTTATATTAGTGGCCAGTGGCTCACTGGTTACAGCTGACGGCCAACTAGCCACAGCTGATGGCCATTCAATCACAGTTGATGGCCATTTACTACCTGAGCCAGCACCCCTCCACGTGAGGCCGAGAGCCTGGAAACTGCTCTCTGGGGCTCTGTCCCCACACCTACTGAGTGGGATTTGCCCTAGTGGGCTCTGGTGCCTGTTGAGATTGCCCTTTGTGTGTGCTTCTTGTGGGGCTAACTGGGCAGCGCTCTGTTGTGGTCTGAAACCAACCACCAAGTATGTTGGTTCCGGAATTCTTAGGAGGGTCTCCGGTGCAGGCCCAGGTCACCCACTGCCTGTTACTTGTTGGAGGCTACCTGGAAGGAACTATAAAGTGATCCACAGTTGTTCACTACCTGTGCTGGACCTGGAGGTGTGTGGGAGAGGCCATGCTACTAACTAAGGAAGGCGGTTACCAGTACTGGGTCTGGGATAGCTCTGCAAAAGTCCAGGACACCCTGAGGCCTGCTGCCACGTGTTGGCTTCCTTAAGATTCAGCCAGTGATAAAGCCTCATGAAGTACTCATGCGAGTTGGGTGAGACAGGGTTTTAGGGAGTTTCTAGAGTTTCTAGAAGAATTGTGGTCAACAGGTTAATGTAAATTCTAGTTTGGTGCCAGTGCTGAGCTTGAAGTAAGTCAGCAAAAGTCTTCTAGCACCCTGAGGACAGTTGCCGCCTGCCTGGGGCCTGCCAGATTCTAACAGTTTTCCACGAAAGAGTGCCATGCATGCATAACTGTCTGCTCACAGAGAAAGTGCCTCCAGAGGTGCACAATTTGGTTGATGCGGGTTTCCAGTGAGTCAGCAGGGTGGAGCAGCAGAGCTCAGCAGGCCAATCAGACTCAGATTTGGCCGGAGGGGTGGGGCTCAACACAGGAAAAATGGCGCCCACCTGCTGGCTGCAGGAAGGTGAATTTTCCCTCATATTCTCACTGTCCTCCAGTCCTCCCCCAAAGCCGCACTCCTCAGTCTGCCTCCCTGTATATCTCCGAGATCCTCCAAGTCACCATCTCTCTGCTGGAGTCCAAGGTGAGTGCCTGCGAGCTAGTGAGTCTGTACGTGGGCCGTTTAAGAGGACGTCTGGGTTTCCCGCAGCCTTCTGTCCCACCTCAATGGTCAGAATCCTTACTGTTTTTCACACCCAGATGTTGTGGATGTTCTTCTCAGCAGCAGTACTCTGGGTTGAGGTTCCCTGTTCCTCCAGGGGGAACCAAGGTGGTGGAGATATCCCTTCTGATTCTCAACCACCACACGCAGGTGTGGGGCCTATTCTGTGTAGCCACCCCTCCTGCTAGTCTCGGCGTGGCTTCTTTTTGGTTATTTTTAGTTGCAGGACTTCTGTTTGGCTGCACTTCAGATGGTTCTCTAGGTTGATTGTTCTATAATTTAGTTGTAATTTTAATGTGTTCACAGAAGAACGCAGGCACAGAGTTTATCTACTCTGCAATCTTGGATATCTCTCACTGTGGTTTTTCCTCTCATTATGTATTTCAAATATTTTATTATTTTGGGAAAGTTCTCTTGAATTATGTGTTTTGGTAGTTGTTCTTTTTTTCTTGCTTTGGTTTTGTTTTTTGGCGATTTTTATTATAGGTATGTTGGATTCTCTTTGTTGTCTGCTATATTTGTCACTTACTATTGAATTATTTTTATTTTCTTCTCAATTTCTTTTTTATTTTTAAAAATGCTATCCTTTTCATTCATTTCTCTTAAGGAATTATATGAATTTTATTCACTCTTCTGTTTCTTCTGCTTTAGTGTTCATTTCTGAAATTTTTTCTTTTATCGCTGATGTTTTTCCCGAGTTCTAGCACCTCATTTATGAGTTTTTCTAACTCTATACTGTTCTTTCACACCATATAATATTTTGGCTCATTTTGAAATAGTATGCCATAATTTTTATCTGCTTTTGTGTTTCAACATCTATGGGGATGTTATCTCCTTTTTTCATATAATAACTTTGTATTATGGAATTTGACCTTGATAGTTTTCTGTTGCTTATTTTTATGTAAAATTAATCTACATGACCTTTTAAAAGGAAGCCATTGCAGGATGGGTTTTCTAACTCTTTTGGTTTAGAATTTCTTCTTGTGTTATGTTTGTGAAGTGTTTAAAAATATCATGGCTTATTTTTTGAGCTCTCTGAGTTCTATTCCCCTCCCCAATTTTTACCTGAATCTTCTCTTTCCTTTGTTTCTATTGTCACTGTGCTACTCAATTTGATTCTTTTCTCAGAAGTTTCTCCTCAGTGTGGGGCTATACCTGAGGGATCCTTTAGCTAGTTAGTTTTGAGAGATAATATGGTCAAGACTGCTCCATATCCTTCAGACCTTAACCTTTTCACTGCATTAATTGATTTCAGGTTTGGTCTCCAAAATGTGTCAAAAATCCACAGAAAATAATTACAGTATTTATATATTTTTAAAGCATACGGTTAAGGTGCTACATTGTATTAAAACAAATGATTACTTTAAAGTATAAAAATTTCCTATTGTTATTCACTCTTTAAAAACAGAAAAATATAGAAAAAAATGTACATCTGCTTTTTTAAAACTTCCTTTGTGGAACACTGAGATTGTGGGATAAAGGTGAACGCCCCGGTCAGTGGCTTGGAAATATGATTTGACTATAGATGAACATCACAGCGAAAATGTTAATATGGACCTCTGCTCTTAGAGTGTGCAAAACCCTTTCTGTTTTCAGCTTTTAGTCTTAAATTGACGCTTTGAACTTTTCAATGAACACCTGTTGTCTTTTTCGGGATTTACAGGTCAATCAGCTATCTTTTACTTTTCTTCATTTCCCTGCTACTGGTACCATGCAGCCCTTATAGATGTTGCTTTTTGTCCACACACTCACATTTTGGGGTTTGTAGGACTACCTTTAACCTACTTTTGTTATATATGTTAGCCATCAGCTTTTTATATTGCTACCCTAATTGCTTTATCTATTTTTATGATGAGATTTGGGGGAAATTCAAAAACTATGTTGCTTCTGCTGTCATCTTCCCAGAGTCCTCTATGATTTGTATAAAAAAAATTGAAAGCCATACTCATGGTTTTTACTGCCTATAACCACTTTATTAGTTTGTTAGGGCTACTATAATATAGTACCACAGACAAGAGACTCAGAGACCTAAAATAAACAAAAAACAAAAAAAGCCAAAAAATACAGCTCAGAAATTAATTTTCTTACACTTTTGGAGGCCAGAGTCTGAGGTCAAGGTGTTGGCAAGCTTTGCGTCTTCTGAGGTCTATGAAAGAAGGATCTTTTCCAGACCTCTCTCCTTGGCTTGTCTTCTCACTGTGTTTCACATCATCTTCTCTCTGATCATGTCTGTGTCCAAGTTTCCTCTTCTTAGAAGGACACCAATCATATTGGATTAGGGCCCACCCTAATGGCCTCATTTTAATTACCTCTTTGAATATCTTATCTCCAAATATGGTTACATTATGAGGTAGTGGGGGTTAGGACTTCAACATACAAAATTTGGGGAGGACACAATTCAGCTCAGATCAACCACATGTGTTTTAATGACTCTAAAAATCTCTATCCATATCTCTTGTCCAGATTTCTTTTTTTTTTTTTTTTTTGAGCTTCAGACTAGATAACCCAATACCTTTCTGACAGGTACACTTTCCCACCATGTATATGCTCTCAGTGGTTAACATAGTTGGTTGGATGAATAAGTTATCTAGTAGGCAGTTGGATATGTGGTTCCATAACACTTCAAATATAACATGTCCACAATTGTACTAATTTTCTTTTCCTTAAACTTGTTACTCTTTGTATTCATTACCTTGGTAAGTGACACCTATATAGTCACTCAGTTTTCCAGGTCAGATACCTGGGATTATTATAAACTCTTCTTTCTTATATGCCATCTCTAAAGAGTCATAAAATTCTTTTATTTTCTTAACATTTTTCTTTTTTCTTTCTTTCTTTTTTTAAAAAAAAGATTTTATTGGGGTAGGGGGACAGAACTTTATTGGGGAACAGTGTGTACTTCCAGGACTCTTTCCAAGTCAAGTTGTTGTCCTTTCAATCTTAGTTGTGGAGGACGCAGCTCAGCTCCAGGTCCAGTTGCCATTGTTAGTTGCAGGGAGCGCAGCCCACCATCCCTTGCGGGTAGTCAAGCAGTTGAACAGGCAACCTTGTGGTTGAGAGCCCACTGGCCCATGTGGGAATCAAACCAGCAGCCTTTGGTGTTAGGAGCATGGAGCTCCAACCGCCTGAGCCACCGGGCCGGCCTACATTTTTCTTATCTGTACCTTTTTCTCCACCTGTGACTGCTACTTTCTCGATTCAGAGCCCCTCTTCATCTCTTAGTAGGATTTTCTCTCCTCCCTTAAGTTAAAATTGGATTTATTTGTTTAGGAATCAGTAATACAATATAACATGGTTCCACATTCAAAAGTTCTACTGGAATGTCTATTCCCACTTATGTCTCTCATCCACCCAATTCACCTCTATGGAAACAATGTTGTCAGTTTCTAGTATTTCCTTCCAGAGTTATTTTACACAAATATTGTTCTTTTATGTACTGTATGCATATTAAAAGCATAAATTGCTTTTGTTTGTCCTTTATACTTAAATATTGACACACACACTACCTGTTGTTCTGCCTTTTCATGTAATTTAATAACTTTTGGAGATCATTTTATATAAATACATAAAATAGTTTTTTTTATAGCTTTAAAGTATTTCATTTGATGGATGACTAATGGACATTTAGGTGCTATGAATAACCTTGTATTTAACCTTCTATACATGTGCAAGTGTACCCATCGGATGAATTCATTCAAGTGGAATTGCTGAGTCAAAAGGTACGTAGATTTTTAATGCTGACAGATGTTGCCAAATTGCCCTTCAATTTGTCTTTTTCAGTAGTCTTTTTAACTGATCTCTCTGTTTTGCTTTCACCCTCTGTGATGCTGCCAGAAGCAATTTATAAAATGAAACTCTAATCATGCTAGTCTGCTTCTTAAAACTCATCAGTAACTTCCAATTACCAGAAAAATCAAAACTCTTTGGTATGGAATACATAATTCTCTTTTTGGGTATTTGCTTATCTGGCCAGGTTCACTTCTCACCATTTCTCTAGGTACATTTTACACTCTGGTTAAACTAGTTCATGTATCTCTTACAAGCTGTGTTTCACACCTCTGTACAATACATACTATTTTCTCTGCTCATCTTTCAAGATTTAGTCTTTTCCTACTCAAATGAAGTAGAACACACCTCCCTGCTACCATAATGCCAGGTACATATCTCAAAGATTGCCCTATGTCACCAAATAGTAATTATCTGCTCATATCTGTCTATCCTAGCCTGTCAACCAAATGGCTATAAAATTGATTCTACACAAA
This sequence comes from Rhinolophus hipposideros, assembly GCF_964194185.1. Taxonomy (NCBI): domain Eukaryota; kingdom Metazoa; phylum Chordata; class Mammalia; order Chiroptera; family Rhinolophidae; genus Rhinolophus; species Rhinolophus hipposideros. Next base: position 65,019,552 of record NC_138049.1, on the reverse strand, counting down.
GAAAATATAAGAGGAATGTAGAATCTAGTCAGGCAATAAGGATATTTGTTAAATCCAATCAACCTGTGAAGGAAATTAGCTGTAGTCCCAGGTGGGAAAAAACATAACATCTTCCCAAATGAGATGATAAAATCAAGAGAAGTTATGATGAAAACTGGGTAAACATGAAATGTGAAAGTCACCCAGGGAAAGCATAATGTCAATATGTCCAGCCTCCTTTTCTGTCTTCTACTTCTCACTTGATCTCCAGTAATTTCAGACTACAGTATATAATTGTTCCTCACACTAGCCATACTGATTGTACATATTGTGCTCTCTGCTTGGAACTCCCTTCTCTATTTTAGCTGCATTAATAATTCCAGCTCTTTCACCAAAATCCAGACCACAGGTTAACTTCCCTGGAAAACTGTTCCTAGAACTGAGGAATCATTTCCTCCACTCTAATACTTCTAAAACTTGAACTTTTTTCTTCAGTATCTCCAGGACAGTGTTTCAGACATGGTAGTGGCTCAGTAAATGTTTATTCAGCTGAAGTGATTGGGCACTCTATTTGTCACTTGTACCATAATCCAGCAGCCAAGAGCATGGGCTCTAGAGTCAGACTGCTAATTATCAAAGCATGCTCTATTATTTGCTAGCTGCATGACCTTGGAAAAGCTATTAAACTTCTTCTGTGCTTTCTCTTCATCTCTAAAATGGAGATATTAGTATCTACGTCACAGAATTGCAGTGAGAATTAAATAACCATATGTTTAACAATGTGTTTAGTATATAGCATGTACTCATTTAAGCATACAGCTGGCTGTATCAAACAATTTTTTTGATCAGTTTTGTTAAAGGCAGTGCTCATATTCCAAAAACCACTCCTTAAGTCCTTGGTACTAATGCCAACTCCAGATTCCCTGTTTCAAATTAGATGCTTCCCACCCCTCCCCTCCAACCTGATGTTGATCCTTGGCAACATTCTTCAATGGATCATTAGTCATTCAGCATACAGCCACTTAGAAAAGGAAGCAGTGTTGATCAGTATCCAGGAGGATTCATTAAGAACTAGTGATGGCAAATTAATCTTAATCCCACATTTTAAAGAGAGGATTATTAGGCTCATACTTCAGGGAATTGATGGATTCCAAAAAGGATTTGAGGTGGCCACATAAACACACAGAGAAAAGATAAATGAAATAAATAAAATATCAGAGAAAAAGAAAAACTAGGATTGAATACTCAAAGCAACTCAGAAGAGATTTTAGTTAATATACAATGTATTAGTTTGCTAGGGCTGCCATAACAAAGTGTCACAAACTGGGGGGCTTAAACAACAGTAATGTATTTTCTCACAATTCTAGAGGCTGGTAATCTGTTATAAAGGTGCCAGCAGGATTAATTTCTTCTGAGGTCTCTCTCCTTGGCTTATCTTCTCCTTGGCTATCTTCTTGTAGTTTTATATCTTCCCTCTATATGTGCCTGTATCTTGATCTCCTCTTCTTATAAGGACACCACCTTATAAGGTGGTGGATTAGGGCCCACCCTGATGACCTCATTTTAACTTAATTACCTTTTGAAAGATCCTATCTCAAAAACATTAACATTCTGAGGTACTGGGGGTTAGGACTTCAATATATGAATTTTTGGAAACAGAATTCATCCTATAACAAACAGCAATCTGTAGCGTAAGATCTTATCCAATTGCAAGAAGAAAGACATACACTTGGTTCTATTCCTAAAAGAAAAAAGAAGTAAAAAGCTGGGGAGATAAGATCACTTATAACTATCTTATCACCATTCATTTTAGCTAAGACCAAAATGGTGATACTCTGTCAGTCGCAAGAAGATACAGGGGCTGAGAATTCCTGGCAGAAAGCCCAAAGGCCCAAAGATGGGAAAGGCCAGTCTGGAATGCAATAAAAGAGAGTAGGGCCAGGTCAGGTAGGTCCATTTAGAATTTGGTAAGGGGCTTAGATTTTACCCTAGTTGCCGTGGGAAGGCTTTGCAGGGTTTTAAGCTGGGCGCAACATGATGTGATTACTGTTTTAAAATTAAATTTCTCTACGATATAAAGAATGGTTATAAATGGACAAGAGTGGAAGCAGTGATACCAGCAAGAATGCTACTCAAAGTGCTGGTCTGCAAAGAGATTAAGAGCTTGCCCCAGAGTACAAACCAATGCATCCCTTCTTTCACCAAGAACAGTATTGCTATGAAAAAAAAAGTTGTTAGCTGAACTACACATTATGCTTAGTGAAATAGTTTATTTTCATTTTGGTGCAATGTTCTTATGTTGCCATGGACTGGAAACAAGCAATTCTTGTCTGTGGCTTTCACTCTGAGTAACACGTCCAAGGCTATTTCAGTAGTTCAGAATAGAAATGACAGAACCTGACACTGGGATGGTAACAGTAGAGATGGTAAGAAGTGGGCCGATTAGGGCTCTATCATGGTGGCAGAAATGATGGGACTTGTTCACAAATTCACTGGGGTAGGAGAAACAGGAATTAAGAATAACTCTCAGATTTTGAACTTGAGTAAGAGGGTGGGTGATGGTGGTGTTTACTGAGTTAGAGAAAAGAGGGAGAGAAGCAGGTTTGGAGGGGAGAGGGAATCAGATGTTCTGTTTTGGGCAAGTCATATTTGAGAAGCCCATTAGACCTTTCAGGTGATCTGTCGGGCAGGTCTTGAGTTCCAGAGAGGTCAGGGATTTATATGTTTAACTTAATTGTTTCGAAGAGGCAATTTGTTTATTGTTCAAAGATAGGTGTAAAATATCATAAACTATTAAGTCTTTCTTCCATGCTTGTCCCCCCATTTATCCAGGTGTTATCTTACTCTCTCCCTTCTTAGTTTCTTATGTATCCTTAAATGTTTCTTTATGTGTATACAAGCATATACAAATACACATTCTTATTTCTGCTCCCTTTTTATACAAAAAGCAATACTCATATATATTATTCTACACTTTGCTTTTTTCTCTTAATAGTGTATCTTGAGATCTTTGTATAAAAGCATATAGCTTTATATTTTTTTGTTTAAGAGTTGCATAGTGTTTGATTATTTGGCTATACCATGATTTATTTAGCCAGATTTCTATTAAAGGACATTAGGATTGTCTTAGTCAGTTTGGACTGCTATAACAAAATACTGTAGGCTGGTGGCTTAAGCAACAGATACTTGTTTCTCACAGTTCTGGAGGCTGGGAAGTCCAAGATCAAGGTACCGGCAGATTCAGTTCTTGTTGAGGGCCCTCTTCTGGGTTGCAGATGACTGCCTTCTTCCTATAGTCTCACACTGAGGTGAGAGGAAGCTCTGTTGTCTCTTCCTTTCTTATAAAAGCACTAATTCCATCGTGGGGATTCCACCTTCATGACCACATCTAAACCTAAATACCTCCTAAAGGCCCCACCCCCTCATACCATCATACTAGGGGTTAAGACTTCAAATTATGATTTTTTTGCACAGAAACATCCAATTCATAACAAGGATAGTTTCCAACTACATTATTTCCAAGATTCCTTTTCAATTCTAAAATTCATGATTTTCTTTATCAAATGATTATTCTTAATACTATCTCTCCACACTACCTCCCCCACAAATGATGCATAAATTGTGTTCTCGTACATCTAATTATTTTGAACCAGTTATCTTCATGATTAGTTAACAAACTCTTCATTTTTTGTAACAAATATTTTTTTGAGTCTCAATATGTGCCCAGCAGTGTTCTAGGTGTAGGGAATACAGCAATGAACAGGCAGATTCTCCGTCATGGAGTTTACATTATAGTGGGCAAGACTAAACAAGATAAGTTATATATATGATATGTTAGACACTAAGAAGAACTAAGAGGAAAAATAAAATGGCTGGGGAAGGAGATAGGGATCGTGTATGTGTGTGTGTAAAGGTGTTGGCATTTTATTATTTATTATTTATTTTTATTAAAATATAGCTAACATACAATATTATAGTAGTTTCAGGTGTACATAATAGCTATTCTACATTTATATACCTAAAGAAGTGATCACCGTAAGTCCAGTAAACTTCTGACACCATACTATGCTGTTACAATATTATTAACTATATTCTCCATGCTGTACGTTACATCCCCATAATTTATTTGTTGTATACCTGAAAATTTGAACCTCTTATTCCCCTTCACCTTTTTCCTTCTTTTAAAAGTTTTCAATTACAGTTGACATTCAATATTTTATATTAATTTCAGGTGTACAGTAGTTAGAATTATATAGTGGTTAGACATTTACATATAATTTAAGAAGTGCTCCCCCTGACTAGTACCCACCTGGCACTACACATAGGTATTAGCATATTATTGACTGTATTCCCTATGCTTCACATGCCCATGACTACTTTGTAACAACCAATTTGTCGTTCTTAATGCTTTTTCCTTTTTCACCCATTCCCAACCCCCTCCCATCTGACAACCATCAAAATGTTCTCTGTATCTATGAATCTATTTCTGTTTTGTTTGTTTATTTTGTTCTTTAGATTCCACACATAAGCGAAATCACATTGCATCTGTCTTTCTTTGTCTGACATACTTCACTCAGCACAACACCCTTCAAGTCTGTCCATGCCGACGCAGATGGCAAGAACCCATTGCCTTCCATGGCTGAACAATATTCCATTGTATATAAGTCTCACCTCCTCTTTATCCATTCTTCCATCGATGGACACCCAGGCTGTCTCCACATCTTGGCCATTGTAAACAATGCTGTACTGAACATATGGATGTTCACGTCCCTTTGAATATTATTTGGATAATTACTCGGAAGTGACTTTACTGGGTCCTTCTTTGTCACTTGTTATAGCCTTTGTTTTAAAGGCTTCTATTTTGTCTGGTATAAATATTGCTACCACAGCTTTTTGTTTGTTTGTTTGAAATATCTTTTCCCATCTCTTTACTTTAAGTTTGTGTATGTCTTTTAATCTGCCGTGAGTCTCTTGTAAGCAGCACATATGAAAGGGTCTTGTTTTCTTATCCATTAAGCCACTCTATCTTTTGATTGGAGAATTTAATTTGTTTACATTTAAAGTAATTGTTGACAGATATGTAGTTATTGCCATTTTATTATATTATATTATGCATAAATATATATATTTATATGCATATATATAAATTTATTTATATGCAGATATAAATATAAATATATATACCATGATTCCCCCAAAATAAGACCTAGCTGGACCATCAACTCTAATGTGTCTTTTGTAGCAAAAATTAATATGACCCGGTATTATATTATATTATATTATATTAGACCTGTTCTTATATTAAAATAAGACCAGGCCTTATATTAATTTTTGCTCCAAAAGATGCATTAGAGCTGATGGTCTGGCTAGGTGTTATTTTCGAGGAAACACAGTATATATAAATATGAATATGAATATGAATATGAATATAAAAATAAATATAAATAAATAATTATACATATATCAACCTATATCTATCTCTATCTATCTATCTATCTATCTATATCTATCTATATCTATCTATCTGTCTGTCTGTCTATCTATCTATCTATCTATCTCTCTCTATCATCTATCTATCTATCCATCTATCCATCTATCTATCTATCTATCTATCTATCTATCTATCTATCTATCTATCTATCTATCTGTCTGGGAAGGTCTTTATCTCTTTATTTGCCTTCACTTCTAAATGATAGCTTTCCTGGCTATCTTGGTTGTAAGTCCTTTCTTTTTCATCACTTTGTAGATTTCCTGCCAATCCCTCTGGTCTGCAAAATTTCTGTTGAGAAATCAGCTGACAGTCATATGGGAGCTCCCTTGTAGGTTACTAATTACTTTTCTCTTGCTGCTTTTAGGAGTCTCTCTTTGTCTATAACCTTTGGCATTTTAATTATGATGTGTCTTTGTGTGGGCATGTTTGGATTCATCTTGTTTGGGACTCTCTTTGCTTCCTGGGCTTGTATATATACCGTGTTTCTCTGAAAATAAGCCCTGGCATGATTTTGCAGGATGACATCCTCTGAACATAAGTCCTAATGCGTCTTTTGGAGCAAAAATTAATATAAGACCCAGTCTTATTTTCGGGGAAACATGGTATTTCCTTTGCTAGGTTAGGAAAGTTTTCAGTCACTATTTCTTCAAATAGGTTTTCAATTTTTTGCTCTCTCTTCTCCTTCTGGTACCCCTGTGATGTGAATGTTGGTATGTTTGATATTGTCCCAAATCTACTATTGATTCCCTCTAATGTATTCTTCATTTCAGTTATTGTAGTCTTTATTTCTGACTGGTTGTTTTTTATGTTTTCTGTCTCCATTTTTTATGTTTCCTGTCTCTTTGTCAAAGATCTCCTTGAAATCATTGAACATTTTTATAACCAGTGTTTGAAACCTTGCATCTGGTAGATTGCTTGTCTCATTTTGTTTTGTTCTTTTTGTGGAGCTTTGTTCTGTTCTTTTATTTTTTACATGTTTCTTTGGTTCCCCATCTTGACTGCCTCTCTATGTTTGTTTCTATGTAGGACTGCTATGCCTCCTGGTCTTAGTAGTAGGTGACCTGTGGGACACAGTGGTTCAGTCTCCCTGGTCACCAGAGCTGGGTACTCCAGGTGTGTTCCTTTTGTGGGTTGTGCATACCCTCCTGTTGTAGCTGAGACTTGATTGCTGTTTGCTCATCAATAGGAGGGATTAACCCTCAGGCTGATTGGTTGTGAGGACTGGCTGTGACTACAGTGGAGGAGCTGTTGTGCAGGGGCTGACCCTACAGAATAGGGTTCATTTTAGTGGGGCTCTGGTGCCTGCCTAGTCTGCCCTTTGGGTGTGTTGTCCTTGGAGGTGGCCAGGTTATGCTCTGGCCCAATCTGGGCCAGCCGGCCCGGGGGCCTCCTGGGAGGGTACCACTTTTGGCTAGTTCAGCTGTAGACTGTGCCTTGACTGGGACCACCTGGCATGAGCCACAAAGCAATCCAGAGATGGCCGCCACCTGTACTGTGCTTGGAGGTGCCTTGAGAGGCCAAGCCATGAACCAAGGCCAGGTGTCACTAGTGCCAGGCTTAGGGCTGCTCAGTAATAGACATACTGAAGCCAGATGCTGCTTGTTTGAGTTTTATGAACTTTTCAGAGATTTTAGAAAAGTCTGCAGCATAAGCCAAGGCAGGTTGTTTATATGGAAAAGCCACTGGTAGCGGCTTGGGTGTGTCCAAAAGTTAGGGGGGGTGTAGTCTCAGAGAATCGCTAGGGCGGGGCTGAAGAAAGGCCATAGCCAATTTGATGGAGACTGAGATATGATGTGTGCCTGCATCTACATGCAGGGAGTGGGAGGGCTCAATAAAGAAACAATGGCTTCCACCAGCTCCTCTCTCCCGGAGAAAGCTGCCCTTCCAGCCCTCACCCTGAAGCTAAATAATTCAGTTCCTTTCCATATGTCCCTGGTGCCTTTCGAGTTGCTGCCCCAGCACTGGAATTCACAGTGAGTGCATCCATCAGCAAGTAAGTCCATGTGTGGTCCCTTTAAGAGGACTGCTTGGGAGTGCCACTGCCCTTGTCTCACTCAGCCACGATCTCTGCTGGTTTTCACAGCCAGAAGTTATGGGGACTTCTCTCCCTGGAACTGAAACCCTGTGCTGGAGTGGGGGTGGGACCCCTCACTCCTTAGGTGGGGAACATCCACAGTCAAGATATACCTCCCAATTTTTAATGGTCACATGGGGGTGTGGGACCAGCCCATTCTGCATCTCTGCCCCTCCTACTAGTCTCAAGGTAGCTTCTTCTGTATGTCCATACTTGTAGGGCTTCATTTCAGCTAGCTCACTAGCTTCCTTCTCTGGATGCTAGAATGGCTACACTGGAGTAACGTACTCTTTTAGCACTTTGTTTCCATCTCCTTTCCCAGGCTACTTCAGGTCTACTGTCCTGCTCATCTGGCTTTGCTCCTCTGCTATGTTGCCATCTTGCTTCCTGATTGCTATTGTGATATATCCTACCCCTTTTATTGTAACAACTTAATCCAAAACTGAGCCTATTAGAGAAAAACATGTTCAAAATGAAGTTGAATCTTGTCAGGTGACCAAATTAATTCCTCTTTGTTAATTGAAAAAACTAAAAGGTATGCATATATTTCCACTACATAAATCAACAAAAGAAGAAGCAGGGAAATCAATGCCAAAATCCAGGTAAATTATTGATATTCAAAAACACCCTCAAGCTTTCAGCGTTACTCCCTAGGGGGAGTCCTCTTTAAATTCAACAAGGTGGCTTCAGGCCAAAGATATCGCATTGATCTAATTAACTCTACTGCTCAACTCTGATCTTTTATTCCAACTGTTGTGTACTGCACTTTATTTTCTGTTTAGGGCTTCACTTAATCCCCGATGTCTGTTTGATATGCTATTCTAGCTTTTAAGAAAGATCCTATCTCCATTTCTTCTCTCTGTCTCTGGTTTAGAATGGTTTCCAGCATCTGGATTACTGCATTCTTTTTTCTGCCCATTGCTTTGCTATAATATCCCTGTAAATCAGAGGCCTTGGACATGAATTCCTGTCCCTGAGAGGATAAATTCACCACTCTCCTTTAAGACTGTGCAGTTCTGTCTTTCCAGCAGGGTTAGCTGTTGGGAGGCCATTTTATGGCAATATCAGAATATATGGAGTGGTGCTAAAGTAAAAAAATATTAACACTAAGAAGTAAACACAGTCCAGGGGTTGGAAAAATTCAAAAGAGTCAAAGGTTGTGATAACTAAATCTTATTAAAAATTTTAGTTAGGAATTATGGCAACATTTTATTATAATCTTGCTATAGGGCAAAAGGTCCCTTATAGGTCAATTCAAAGATTCACTTTCCTGGGCCGACCCGGTGGCTCAAGTGGTTGGAGCTCCATTCTCCTAACTCTGAAGGCTGCTGGTTCGATTCCCACATGGGCCAGTGGCCTCTCAACCACAAAGTTGCCCGTTCAACTCCTCGAGTCCCACAAGGCATGGTTGGCTCTGCCCCCTGCAACTAAGATTGAACACGGCACCTTGAGCTGAGCTGTTGCTGAACTTCTGGATGGCTCAGTTGGTTGGAGTGTGGGCTCTCAACCACAAGGTGGCCAGTTCAATTCCTTGTGTCCCACAAGGGACGGTGGGCATCGCCCCCTGCAACTAAGATTGAACATGGTACCTTGAGCTGAGCTGCTGCTGAGCTCCCAGATGGCTCAGATGGTTGGAGCATGTCCTCTCAACCACAAAGTTGCCGGGTCAACTCTAGCAGGGGATGGTGGGCTGTGCAATGACAACTGGACCTGGAGCTGAGCTGTGCCCTCCGCAACTAAGATTGAAAGGACAACAACTTGACTTGGAAAATAGCCTGGAAGTACACACACACACACACACACACACACACACAGAAGATTCACTTTCCTTAGGACAATTTGATAGGAAAAGAGAATGATTATGTAATCCTTAGACTAGCCATATTAAAAAAATCTAATTCACTAGAGATCATTAGACTTCACTGGCAGTCAACTGGGTTTGGGGAGTGGAGTTTCCTAGAACAAGTCTTATTTTTAAAATAAAGATAATGTATATTGAGCATTTCTGTATACCAGGCACTTTTACACGTATTATTTCATATACACAGAAACCACTGAGGGAGGTAGAATAATTCATACAGGGCCGTATAATGATGGAGGAGGGTTTAAACTCAGGTAGTTCTGATTCTAGAGCCTTTGCTTTCCACCACTATACCATTTCCCTCCCAATCTTACTTGCTCGTAAGATACTTGCTAAAAGTGCAGATTTCTAGGCATCTCTCTTAGACATTCTGGTTCAGTGGGTCTGGCACAGAGCCTTGGAATCTTTATTTTTATGAAGATCCTTAGGAGAGTCTACTGGGCAGACAAATTTAGGAGACCCTGCCCTATATTGTACCGCCTCTCAAATGGCAGGTATTAAAAATGAGATTTTCTCCATCTCTAAATTCCCAGTGTTTATGTAATTCTAAGGAAATAAAACCAAATCAGAGGACATTATCTTATTTGTAACGAGAGGCAAAAGTTTTTATTCAGAAACAAAATGCCAACTTCTAGATACAATCTTCCTTTCCTTCAATATATAAACATGATCGTGTCCATCCTAGGAAACAAGCTGCCACCTCATTTTTTCTTGTCTTTCCCAGCCAAGTTTCTTGAAACAGTTACTGACATTCATGGTCTGCAATCCCTTACTTCTTCATTTCTCAACCCGTTGTCTTTTGGCTTCTGCTTTATGCCTCTATAGAATCTGCATTCATCACCAATAGCTTCCTGGTTAGATTTATATCAGCTCTTACCTAACCTGACTTTCCTAGAACAAGTCTTAATTCTATTAGAGTTTATCTGAAAATTGCTTAAGCATTTTATCAGGAATGCTCATTTCTTCACGGAAAGAGGTTGTTGATTACATCAAGTAAAAAGTTCTGCCCCAGACCAGGTTTGGAACCATTTGTCTTTTATACTTGGCAGCTGATTTTGAAAAGCAAAATGGACATCTGGAAGGAAAGAGCATGGCTAGATGGGACAGAGTCCAGAAGGAAGAGTGGACAATGGGTGGAAGGGACAGTGGGGAGCTATGTCTGACTAAACTCTCGCAGCCTCAGGAGAAGAGTAGAGGCTTGGTGTTTATAAAATGAATGGAAGGAAAGTCTCTGTAATAACTTACCTATTGAACTTATTATACCTTATTAAGAAATTACAGTTAAAAAATTATTTCAATCTCACTTTATTGTACCCAGATACATCAGGAGAAATTTTTAATAAATTAACACTTTTACAATCTAGGAAAACATTGTCTTGAGTGACTTTACCTAATCTTGCTCTTCCAATTCAATGATCTAACACAATCTGGGACTCTGATGGCTACTTTGTCAACTAAATTAAATGTGGCCAATACTAAATTTCTCCACTTTGAATGATGAAATGCTCATTATTTCAAATCTTGTTTTGGTTATATCTTTAGTTTGACCTGTAAAATATCTTTTTTTACTTTTTTTCCTTGTTGTTTCTTGTTTTCTCCCATTACTAACTACTTCATCTTTCTATCATAGGACTCTCATTTCCTTTCAGTGGATGTTCCTGACAAAGTTTTGCATCACCGTTAAGTAATCTCCAAAAACTTGGAGCCATTTAATAATTTATTCCAACTGTAATCTTTAATAAGTACTTGACTTTATTTAAGACAATGTTAGAATTTGCGTATATTTCTATAAAGCACATGTTATTCATCTCATTCTAGTCTTATTCCATGGGTAGAGGAGATATCATCCAAGTTTTCTTCTTATTCAGGGCCCTTTTCACTACCTCATGCTGTCATAATTTATGAAAAAACACATTGTTTTAATGACACTAGGGTAGTAGATAGGTATTCTATTCTTTTATAAAAAGAAGTACAGAAGAGAGCATTATTGCATTTCAAATACCTATTAATTTTATTGCTGCTGAAGCACATGCCACAGGCTGCCTAATACCCACATCCTGCTTTGGACATAAATTATATTGTTATTCTACTTATAAGTGAAATTGCTTTATGACTAGGCCTTGTCGAGGCTGTGCCTCTCCTGGCATGGATTGCTCTTCTCTTCACATTTCTTCCTGGCTCATTCCCTTACCTCCTACAGGTCCTGACCTAAATGTTACCTTCTTGGTGTAGTTTTCCCAGGTCAGACTGGTTCGAATTGCAACCCTGGCCCAACACCACATCCATCTCTTTCCTGTTTTTTTTTTCTTTCTATAGCACATATCACCTTCTAACACAATAAGTTTTATGTTTATTGATTTTTTATATTCCCCCTACCAAAATGTAAGCTCTACAGACCAGGAATTTTTATTTGTTTTATTCTCAGCTTGGCTAAGAACAGAGCCTGGCACACAGTAAATTAATGGTTAAATAATGTGTGAACACATGTGTTCTGGTACGATAGCAATTACACTCTCTCAGGGAATCCAAACTAGGAAAATTATATATCAAAATTTACTAATCAATGTGACAGTTACTGAGATTCCTGTGTAAGCTCAAGGAAAAAAACAGAAGTAGCACATAGTAGGGCCTTAAAAAGTTTTAAAATAAATGTAATTCAGAGAAACATTGGCCATTTACATTAATTTGGGCAAGTTATAGTCACAATTTCCTGGGTAATTAAAAAATAATTTAAAAATGAGATAGAAGCCCCCTTATCGGATGCTATAGTTGGTATTTTATGAAAAACTGTTCTCACATCTGCAGATAATAAGTCATTTAGGTTTTTAAAAAATGGGTGTAGAATGCCCTCTTTTGGTGAGGATTCCAGACAATTACCATCTACATAAACCTTTTATTCCAAATATCGATAATCAGCAGTGTAAGAACAGTGTAATTTTAGGGGTGAAAAGTTCATACAAATATTTCCAGATATAAATGCCAAGTGTTATGGTTTGATTTTTAACTAGAGACAGATTTCCTGTAATAGGACGCACAGACCCAAATTCATTTTAGAATCTGCCCATATCCATTTTTCATACAAGTTTTTATCTAAATAAATATAAAATATGAGCAGTTGGGTAAAAAAATCAACCATCAGACTCCACTTCAACCAACTTCAAAAAAGTTGGTTGAAGTGGAGAATCAGTTAAAAAAATAATATGTATCTAGAATATTTTCAGTATGAAATATAAAAATGACTATTTTAGCAGTCTGTTGATTTTGGGTCAAGGCTTTTATCAAAACTATTTTTTAAGTAGTCTGCTGATGTCTTGACGCTATTGGGTTTAGAGTTCTTCTAGATTTTGACTTCTATTTTTGATTTTTCATAGTTTTCTTGCCCATGTACAAGTCAAAACATTTTTTGCCAATTACCTTTTCTGAAGTCATTCCAAAGCTTCCAACTTAGTTTTCTTTTACTTGATAACATTTTCTATTTCTTTTAATAAATTCTAAATTTGCATATTATTTAATTATAGAACTGAATACAGGTACAATAGACATAAGTAGGTTTAGGATCAAATAATGACCCTGGAAAAGTAGACACCTTACCTAGTGGTAGCTGGAGGGTGGAAGCATACCAGAGCCTACAAGCTTGGTCCTTTGACTTCCTCCTGTTTTGGGAGCCTATATGCGTTACTAAGCAGGAATGGAAAGCATTTGTGAGACAGCTAAGTGATAATCAATTGAAAGAGCCTCTATCATACTCAACTTTTGTTAGAACTACCAGAAAAATTGAAGGAATAACATTTTAGTGTGACTTATTCTATTAACATTAACCAGGTTCTTCAGACACTTGTCCTTCTTGGACTAAAAAGTTCTGATACAAATTGGCAGTAGAGGGCATGTTGTGTTTGTGAAATGATTCTTTTCAAATTATTTCATATGCAACTGAAAAATATTTAAATGCCTATTCTATCACAAGAGGGCACTCATGTCCCATTAGTTAAAGCAAGTGCTGTTTCAGGCATTGATAGGAATTACAACTGAAATAAATTTTAGACCTACAAATTGAAATTTCAGCTTCAGTAAATTGGAAGAACTGGTGATTAGTGATTCTGTTTATCCAAAGATTCTCGATACATTAATATCATAAATGGATTTTCACACAGAGTATAAAATGTGTAAACTTGCTATGCTAAATAATATTTATTTTTTTTGATGAGTCATTCCAAGGTTTTCATTATTTTGAAATGTAATATCATTTTATTGATTATTGAATTACTGCAATGATGTTTTAATCATCTATCACACAAACAACCAACATTATAAACATCTGCTCTTTACTGTTTCTGTTCTATGGACAACAGATTTACTGCATTTTAAAGAATGTATCAGATATTGCGTCAATTTATTTAAATTCTGGCTTTAATAATTGTGATTTGTATTAATTATCTATTGCTGACTAACAAATTACCCCAAAATGTAATGGCTTGATGTAACAACCATTTACTATCTTATAGTTTCTGAGGTTCAGGAATAGGGGAGCAGCTTAGCAGGGTGCTTCTTGCTCAAGGTATCTCACAAGGTGGCAGTCAAGCTTTGGCCAAGGCTGCAGTCATCTCAAGGCTCAACTGGGACTGAAGAATTTTCTTCCAAGCTCACTCTCATGGGCCTCTCCATAGGGCAGCCTCACAACATGACAGTTATCTTCCTCCTGGCCAAGTTATCTAAGTGGGAGAAAGAGTGCATGCCCAAGATGGAGCCTACAGTCTTTTTAATAACCTAATCTCTGAATTGATACCCTATAACTTCTGCCATATTTTGTTAGAAATGAGTCAATAAATCTACCCACACTCTTGGCAGAGAGGATTACACAAGAGTGTGAATACCAATAGATAAAGGTGTGGGGACAGAGTCGCAGAGAGCAGTTTCCAGGCTCTGGGCCTCACGCAGAAAGGTGCTGGCTCGGGTAGTAGATGGCCATCAGCTGTGACTAGTTGGCCATTAGCTGTAATCAGTTAGCTATTAGCCACTGATGTAACTGCTGTGGCTGAGCTAGCAAGCGAGGATTGCAGCTAGCAAGGGGGTTGGTTGGCTGGCAGAGAAGCAGATGGCGGATTGCAGCTAGCAAGTGCGGTTAGCAAGAATGGATGGCGGATTGCAGACGATGTGGATCCAACTTCCAGTGTCTTGCCCTGGCATCCGTGAGACTGAGGTGCAGGAAGATCCCTCGTTGGGGTGCAGGCAGATGTTTGCTTTTGTGTCTCAACCAGCAGCCATCGAGAATATAGTGGTATGACTCCCCTACCTATGGCTCTGTTGTTGTTCCTTTTTTGCCTCACCATATTCTGTGTCCACCTGCTAAGAGTGGGATCAGAGTCCCTGCATGACAAGGGGTCATTGGGAACCAACATAGAGCTGAAATTTCCTTTAATAATCATGTACTTTCTAAAAAAAAAAAAATAAAAATCTTTACATTGTTCAATATGATGCTATTTATCAGTTATTTTCATAGTACTTTAGGTGCCTGATACTTTATAAAACATTGTGAGACTTCCAGTTTCCAGTCTGACATGGAAAGAGCTTGGAAATTGTAACTCCTATCCTCACATCTAGAAAAGAGCTGAACAAACTAAAAATCAACATCTCTGCTTAGATCCACCAGAGAATTGAGGTCACAGGGCAAATCACTACCCTGAAAACTGGAGACAGGCAAATACACAGAATTACAGTTTACTGGAGCAGAAGCTGCTGCTAGAGCCTGGAAGAAACACAGTATAATTCACCAAAATATGTCAACTTTTTATGAACATACACAACTATTGATCTATGTTAGTATATTTACAGCATGGTTAGATCCTACCTTTTTGAAACACATACTTTATAGTAAAAGTCACAAAAATTCTCAAAGTGGTTTTTGTTTTTTTTAAAATCAAGATACTTCTTTTTTTTTTTAACAGCAGCTGTTTGGTTTACAGAAAAATTGAGCACAGAGTACAGAATTCCCATATATCCCCCCTCCTCTCCTAATTGAGTTTTCACTATTGTTAACATTTCCATTAATGTGGTATGTTTGTTACAATTGACAAACCAATATTGATACATTACTATTAACTAAAGTCCACAGTTTACATTAGGGTTCACACTGTGTTTGCATTAGTCTGCTCAGGCTGCCATGATAAAATACCATACACGGGATGTCTAAAACAACAGAAATTTATTTGCTCACAGTTCTGGAGGCTGGAAGTTCAAGTTCAAGCTCTGGCAAGTTTCAGTTTTGATGAGAGCTCTTCCTGGTTTGTCAATAGCTGCCTTCTCTCTGTGTGCCAACAAGATGAGAGAGAGAGAGAGAGAGAGACAGACAGACAGACAGACAGACAGACAGAGAGACAGACTTATCCTATGATATCAGGGCCCCACTCTTATGACCTCATTTAACGTTACCCTGTTATAGGTCCTATCTCCAAAAAACCAGTCACATTGTGTTAGGGCTTCAACATATGAATTTTGGGGAGACACAGGTCAGTCCATAGCAGTGTTGTACAGATCTATGGGTTTTAAAAAATGCATAATATTGTGTACCCACCATTACAGCACCGTACAGAATAGTGTGATTGTTCTAAAAATGTCCTGTGTTCCACCTGTACGTCCTTCCCCTAAATCCCTGGCAATCACTGACCTTCACACTGGCTCGGGTAGGCTCAGTTTTCCTTTTCCAGAACACCAGATAATTTTCCAGACTACATACAATATGTAGCCTTTCAGATTGGCTTCTTTACTTAGCACTATGCATCAAAGTCTCCTCCATGTTTTTTCATGGCTTTATAGCTCATTTATTTTTATTGCTCATATCCATTGTATAGCGGTACCACAGTTTGTCTATCCATTCACATTTTGAAGGACATCTTGGTTGCTCCCAGTTTTTGGAAATTATAAATAAAGCTGTTGTAAATATGTATAAATTTTTGTGTGGATATACATCTTGAACTCATTTGCATAAGTATCCAGGAGATCAATTGTATTGAACCATATGGTAAGATTATGTTTAGCTTTGTAGGAAACTGTCTTCCAAAGTTGGTGTACCATATTGCATTCCCACTAGCAATGAATGAGAGTTCCAATTGCTCCACATTCTTGTCAGCATTTGATGTTATCTGTGTTTTAGATTTTAGCTATTCTAATTGGTGTGTAGTAGCATTTCATTGTTTTAGTTTGCAATTCCCTAATGACATGTGATGTTGATCATCTTTCCTGATGCTTATTTGCCAAATATATATATATATATATTTTTTTGGTGAGGTATCTGTCCAGATCTTTTGCCTACTTTTAAATTGGTCATGTTTTCTTACTGTTGATGTTTTTTTTTTAAATTTAGTAGCAATTTTATTTTATTTTTTAATTAAAATTTTTTTTTTTTTAATGAGGGCACAACTCACAGTGGCCCATGTGGGGATCAAACTGGCAACCCTGGTACTATCAGTACCACATTCCAACCAACAAAGCTAACTGGCCACCCCCTTTACTGTTGATGTTTAAGAGTTCTTTATATAATTTGAATGTAAGTACTTTATCTGATAAGTTTTTACAAAGATTTTTCTCCCATTCAGTGGCTTGTCTTTTCATTCTTTTAACAGTGTCTTTCACAGGGCATAAGTTTTAAATTTTAATGACGTCTAAATTATCAATTATTTTGTTTTGTGAATTCTGTTTTTGGTGGTATATCTGAGAACTCATTGCCAAATCCAAGGTCACCTAGATTTTCTCTGATGTTATCTTTTAGAAATTTCATAGTTTTATGTTTTACATTTAGGTCTATCATCCACTTTGAATTTGTTTTTGTAAGAGTTGTAGGATCTGTCTATATTATTATTATTATCATTTTTTACATGTAAATGTCCAGTTGTTACAGCATTATGGACTAAATTGTGTCCCTCCCAAATTCATATGTTGACGTCCTAACCCTCCAGTACTTTAGAATATGACTATATTGAGAGATAGAGTCACTTAATAGGTAATTAAATTAAAATGGATTGTTAAGGTGGGCCGTAATCCAGTTGACTGTTGTCCTTATAAAAGAGATTAGAGACACCAGACACAGATCTAGAAGCGACCATATGAAGACATCGTGAGAAAGTGGACATATACAAGCCAGAGAGAAAGGCCTCAAAGGGAACCAAACCCGCTGACACCTTCATCTTGGACTTCTAGCTTTCAGAACCGTGAAAAAATAAATTTCTGTTGTTGAAGGTAACCAGTCTATGATATTTTGTAGCAAACTAATGCTAACTAAACTAATTGCACTAGCAAACTAATGCAATTAACCTTTCTCCATTGAATAGTTTTTGCTTCTTTGTCAAAGATCACTTGACTATATTTGTGTGGGTCTATTTCTGAGCTCCCTATTCTGTTCTAATGATCAATTAGTCTGCTTTTTTTTTTTTTTTTTACCACCAATACCAAACTTTCTTGATTACTGTAGCTGTATGGTAAGTCTTAAAGTCAGATAGTGGCAGTCTTTTTTGTTGTTCTTCTACACTGTGTTGTCTTTCTCAGTTTTTTGCCTTTGTATATAAACTTTAGAATGAGTTTGTCAAATGCACAAAATAACTTGCTAGGATTTTGACTGGAATTGCATTGAATCTGTAGATCCAAATGGGAAGAACAGAGATCTTAACAACATGAAGTCTTCTACCCATAAATGTGGAATATCTATGTATTTAGATGTTTTCTGATTTCATTCATCAGAGTTTGTAGTTTTCCTTATGTAGCTCTTGTATATATTCTGTTAGATTTATACTTAAGTAGTTCTTTTCTGGGGTGCTAATGTAAATAATGTAATATTTTAAATTTCAAATTCCAATTTTTCATTGCTGGTATATAGGAAAGCAATTGACATATGTTAGTTTTCCTTGGGGGCAGGCAGTTGTAAAGGAGAATGAAGTGCTCTGGGCTTATTTCACAACGGTTACTTTCCCCCTCCCAGTTCCAGAGACATCAGGAGAGTTTTTCTCTGATCTTCACCCTGAGAACCTGGAGGGCCTCCTGGAGGTAAAGCTCATGAAAGTGGGAGCCCTCCCCTGAAGCTGGGCCCTCAGGAGTTTTTATGGTTCAAGCTAGCCTAAATTCAGCATATAGAAATTAGTGAATTATACTGTGTTTCTTCCAGGCTCTAGCAGCAGCTTCTGCTCCAGTAAACTGTAATTCTGTGTATTTGCCTGTCTCTCCAGTTTTCAGAGTGATGATTTGCCCTGTGACCTCAATTCTCTGGTGGATCTAAGCAGAGATGTTGATTTTTAGTTTGTTCAGCTCTTTTCTAGATATGAGGATGGGAGTTACAATTTCCAAGCTCTTTCCATGTCAGACTGGAAACTGGAAGTCTCGCAGTGTTTTATAAAATATTAGGCACCTCAAGTACTATAAAAACAACCAATGCATAGCATTATATTGAACAATATAAATACTTTTAACAATATAATTTTTATTTTAGAAAGTATGTGATTATTAAAGGAAATTTCAGCTCTGTTTAAAAGAAGCATAAAGTAATTGAAAAAGATCCCATCACCCAACATCATCACTGTTCACATTCTAGTAAATATCTCCCTCCTTCCTTTTCCTTTGTCCCTCCCTTTCTTCATATTTTGTGAAGTGCCTACAATCTGTCACGTTCTCTGTGCTAGATGTAGGTTCTTTTCAGTTTCTTGTGCCTGTATTATTGTGTGCTTGTATGCTATGTGATGAACTCAATTCTCCCAACCATTTTCCTCTGGTCCAACTAGTACTAGTCTGATATCATAGTGCCCTGTGATACCTGGTTTCACTTGTAACAAAGAATATTCTACTTTTATTTTGTTTTTAAATTTTTATTAAATGTATTAGGGTGACATTGGTTAGTAAAATTACATCGATTTCAAGTGTACAATGCTATAATACATCATCTACATATTGCATTGTATGTTCACCATCCAGAGTCAGTTCTTCCATCACTATATATTTGACCCCTTTTACCCTTTTCTACCACCCCCCTCCTTCCTTACCCTCTGGTAAGCACTAAACAATTGTCTGTGTCTATGAGTTTTTGTTTGTTTGTCACGTTTGTTTGTTGCTTTCAGTTTTATATGCCACATGAGTGAAATCATATGATTCTCAACATTTTTGTCTGACTTATTTTGCATAGCATGATAATCTCAAGGTCCATCCATGTTGTTGCAAATGGCAGTATTTCATCTTTTCTTATCAAGTAATATTCCATCATATATATACACATATAAAGAAGATATATATGTATATATATCTTCTTTATCCTATCATCTATGGAAGGACATTTTGGTTGTTTTCATGTCTTGGTCACAGTGAATAATGCTGCAATCAACATAGGGGAACATATATCGTTATGGATAAATGCTTTCAGATTTTTTGGGTAGATATCCAGAAGAGGGATTACTGAGTCATATGGTAATTCTTTTCTTAATTTTTTGAAGAACCTTCATACTGTTTTCCATAGTGGCTGTACCAATTTACATTCCCACCAGCAGTGTATGAAGGTTTCTTTTTTTCCCACAACCTGTCCAACACTTGTTATTACTTGTCTTGTTGATATTAGCCATTGTGACGGGTGTGAGGTGGTATCTCATTTTGGTTTTGCATTTTCCTAATAGTGAAGCTGAGCATTTTTTCATATGTATGAAGTGTCTGTTCAAATCCTCTGCCCATTTTTAAATTGGATTCTTTGTTTTTTTTGTTGTTGAGTTGTATGAATTCTTTATATATTTTGGATATTAACCTTTTATTGGAGGTGTTGTTTGCAAATATCTTCTCCCATTTTGTTGGTTGCCTCTTTGTTTTGTTGATGGTTTCTTTTGCTGTGCAGAAGCTTTTTAGTTTGATATAATCCCATTCATTTATTTTTGCTTTTACTTCCCTTGCTTTTGAGGTCAAATTCATAAGATCCTCTCTGAACCCAAGATCCATGTGTTTAGGATCTATGCTTTCTTCTATGCAACTTATGCATATTGTTTTATGTCTTATATTTGATCCATTTCGTGTTCATTTTGGTATATGATGGCAGTAGGCTAGTTTCATTCTTTTGCACATGGCTTTTTAATTTTCCCAGCACCATTTATTGAACAGGTTTTCTTTTTTCCAGTGTGTATTTTTGGATCCAATATTAAAAATTATCTGCTCATATATATGTGGGTTTATTTCTAGTTCTCAATTCTATTTCATTGGTCTGTGTGTCCGTTTTTCTGCCAATACCATGCTGTTTTGACTATTGTCTCTTTTTAGTATAAATTGAAGTCAGGGAGTGTAATATCTCCATCCTTATTCTTTTTTTTTTTTTTTTATCCTTATTCTTTTTTATCAGGATTGTTTTGGGTCTTTTGTGGTTCCATATAAATCTGATGATTTTTTTGTTCTATTTCTTTAAAAAATGTCATTAGGATTTTGATAGGGATTTCATTAAATCTGTATATTACTTTGGGTACTATGGCCATTTTAGTTATGTTGATTCTTTCAATCCATGAACATGGAATATCTTTCCATTTCTTTGTGTCTTCAATTTCTTTTAATAATATCTCATGGTTTTCAGTATATAGGTCCTTCACATCCCTTTGTTAACTTCATGCCTAGGTATTTTATTCTTTTTATTGCAATTGCAAAAGGAACTGTTTTCTTCATTTCTTTTTCTGAAATTTTGTTGTTAGTATATGGGAATACAGTGGATTTTTGTACATTGATTTTGTATCCTGCAACTTTACTGTGTTTGTTTATTGTTTCTAACAGTTTTTTTTTGGTAAAATCTTTAGGTTTTTCTATATAAAGAATCATATCATCTGCAAAAAGTGAAAATTTAACTTCTTCATTCCCAATTTGTATGCCTTTATTTCTTTCTCTTGCATGATTGCTCAAGCTAGAACATCCGATACTATATAGAATAACAGTAATGTCAGGGGTCATCCTGTCTTGTTCCTGATCACAGAGGAAAAGCTTTCAGTTTTTTACCGTTAAGTATCATATTAGTTGAGGGTTTGTTATATGTGGCCTTTATTATATTGAGGTACTTTCTATCTATACCCATTTTATTAAGTGTTTTAATCCCAAATGGATGTTGTATCTTGTCAAATGCTTTTTCTGTATTGGTAAATAATGACACACATTCGATTTTTGTTTGTCATATTTATTTTGTAGTTGACTCCTATCAGAACTTGCAAAAACTGTATTTCAAGGATTTGAAAGATTTAATAAAACATTTTAATGATCACAATTCAATAATTACTCCTAAATTTATCAGTATTTGTCTCAAACTCTAAGAATAAAAAATAGAATAGAAAGGAAAGAAATCTTTTCCTTTTTCCTTCAATCATATTTTCCCTACATTAAAAAAAAAAAAGAAAAACCAAAAGAGAAAAAGGAAGCCAAAGCAAACATACCACTCAACCCTGTGAATCTGCTGCCATTTTCAGACACTTTCAGCTTATTTCTTCTGTGGATGGCAGAATCCTCGAATGAGTGGTTTGTGAACACATCAAACACATTTGAACTTATTTACACCATATTTTCATCCCCATTTTATACTGTATCATCACTCAACAAAAATGACCATATTCTGTTACTTTCCAAATCCTTGGCCATATCCTCATTCTCTTCCTATCTTTCCTAATAATGATTTTTCTTTATGCTAGCCCTTCAGTTTCATCTCTTCCTATTTTTCTTTTTCTCTTACTAAATTTGTCTGGAGACATTATCTATATTTTCTACTTTATGTTGTTGTGTTCCACATTCTTTATCATTAGCTCTGACTTTTCCATTTTCTATGAGACATTTCATGGCTGTTGTAACAAAATACCACAAATTGAGTGGCTTGAGACAACAGAAATATACTCTCTCACAATTCTGGAGGCCACAGGTTTGAAATCAAAATGTCAGCAGGACTTTACCCCCTCAAAAGTCTCCAGAGGAGAATCCTTCCTTGCCTTTTCCAGCTTCCAGTGGTTCTCAGCATTTTTTGGTTTCCGTGAATTGTGGCCATGTCATTCCAGTCACTGCCTCTGTCTTCACATTGCTTCTCCTCTGTGAGACTGTCTCCTCTTATGTCTGACTCTGTGTGTATTTTAAAAGGACACCGGTCATTGGATTTAAGGCCCACCTGAATAATCCAGGTTATGTCTTCATCTCAAGATCTTTAACTTAAATGACACCTGCAAAGACTCTTTTTCCAAAGAGGGTAATTCACAGGTTCTGGAAATTAGGACATGGACATATCTTTCTGGGGGTTATCATTCAACCCACTACACCAGGTATTAAAAAACACTAAATAATCTGATGACAAATGACTTACCAGACCTCAGTGTTGAAGGAGCCAGAGGGGAGTGGAAAACTAGAGCACACATGCCCTGTCTAAAGTGGACCGACCCTCCTCAGCTCTAGCTGTTGATATGGAGACATGCAGACCCACTATTGCCAGTTCTTCTGATATCCCCAGAGAATCTGGAAATCCAGATTTTTATGTGCTAGGAACTAAGTAAAAATTTAAAAATCTGCTTAGCAGGTAACACTGTAGGGAAAACAAAGCTTCCAATGGGTCAGATGTGGCAAACTGCCAGCTTGTGACTTCTTGTATACAGTCTGATGCTTAGAGAGTAGCTTTGATGAGAAGTCCAGAGAACCTTCACAGTAGAGGTGAGAGAGGTGATGAATCTAATGCCAGTTGGGACGGAAAGGAAGATGCTGGTATTACCTTTGATTTGCCACTTTTTGCTTTTTTAATTCAATGAGAAAAAAATAATTTCTAAACCTGAAATGTCAATTTTTTGTTGATATTTTCTAGTAGATCTGCTATGTCTCCCAGTCTTGGCAGGGTGGCTTATGTGATAGGTGCCCTGTGGGGCCCAATGGCCCAATCTCCCTGGTCACCTGTTCTGGGTGTTCCGGGAGTGTCCCTTGTGTGGATTGTGTGTGCCTTCCTGTTATAGTTGAGTCTTAATTGCTATTGGCATGTCAGTGGGTGGGATTGATCCTCAGGCTGACTGGCTGTGGGGACTGGCCACATCCACAGCTTATGGGATGTTGTGTGTGGGGCTTAACCCACTGGTTGGGATTTCCCCCGGCAGGCTCTGGTGCCTGTTGAGACCACTCTGTGTGTGTGCCACTTTGGGGCTAATTGGGCAATGCTCTGCTGTGGTCTGAAGCCAACTTCCAAGTATGCTGGTTCTGGGGCCTCTTGGGAGGGGCTCCAGTGCAGGCCAAGGTCACCCATGGTCTGTGACCAGCCGGGGACTACCTGGTCCCTGGAGCCACAAAGCAATCCATGGTTTTTTGCTGCCTGTGCTAAACCTGGAGGCACAAGGGTGAGGTCATGCTCTGAACTGAGGATGGCTGTCACTAGTACTGGGCCTGGGGTAGATCCACAAAAAGCCAGGACATCCTGAATCCTACTGCTACCTGCCACCTTAAAGTTGAGCCACTGATAAAGCCTCATGTGGTATGCGAGTTAGGTGAGGCAGGGTCTCAGGGAGTCGCTAGAGTGGGAAGAATTGTGATCACCAGGTTATTGTAGACTCTGATTTGGTACCAGTGCTGAGCATGGAAGTGCTTAGCAAAAGTCTCATCACACTGAGACCAGTTGTCACCTGCCTGGGACCCATGGACTCCGATAATTTTCCAAGTAAGAGTGCAATGCAGGCTGGGCTGGCTGCTCGCAGAGAAAGTGCCTCCAGCATTGGAGGAGTTGGGTGGGGTGTTCTCAGTGAGTCAGCAGGGCTGAGCTCCAGAGCTCACCAGACTGATAAGATTCAGACTTTGCCTTAAGTATAGGGGGAGGGATCAACACATTAAACATGGGTGGAGGACCTGTCACAGGGAAAATGGGACTTCTCTCCAGCCCTGGCGTGGGAGCCACATATCTCAGTCTGTTTTCTGTATGCCCCCTGAATCACCATCTCTCTGCTGGAGCCCAAGGTGAGTGCCTGAGAGGGTGTGAGTCTGTGTGAGCCCTTTAAGAGGATTCTGGGTTTCCCATAGCCTTCTGTCTCACCTGGATGGTTGGAATCCCCACTGTTTTTCACAGGCAGATGTTGCAGGAGCTCCTCTTCCCTGCACTGGTACTCCAGTCTGGAGTGGGACTGGGGTCCTTCACTCCTCCAGGGGAAATCTTTGCAGCTGAGGCATCCCTCCCAGTTTTCATCCCCCATACAGATGTTTGGGACCAACACATTTCATGTCTCCACCCTGTTACCAGTCTCATCATGACTTCTTTGTGTCCTTAGTTATAAAACTTCTGTCCAGCCAGATGGTTATCCAGGTTGATTGTTCTATAATTTACTCGTAATTTCAGTGTGTTCACAGAAGGAAGCAGGCTATCTTGGGCCTCCTCCCCAATTTTTTATTGTTAAAGAAATGTTCCTTAAGTGGTTAAAGATCTCTGTCTTTTTTTTTTTTTT
The DNA here is from genome assembly GCF_964194185.1 of Rhinolophus hipposideros. Classification (NCBI taxonomy): domain Eukaryota; kingdom Metazoa; phylum Chordata; class Mammalia; order Chiroptera; family Rhinolophidae; genus Rhinolophus; species Rhinolophus hipposideros. The sequence goes on along the minus strand of NC_138049.1, from coordinate 64,994,728 downwards.
TTCAGTATATGGATACCATTATGCTGTGAAAGAAACATTTCCCACTTAGTAATTCACATTTTTATATACATTAATCATTACTCAAGAAAAGATCAATTACCAGCTATGTTCCTTATCCCAGCTCATTAACTCTGAGGTTAATTTTTTCCCCCCTAGATTCTAAATATTCATGTTCAAATCTGCTTTGAATCGTATTTTATTTCAGTTTGAGCTTTTGAACTCTTGTCTTATACCTGGCATTAATTTTTTCCCCACAAATGAAAAGGCTGTTTGATTGAAAATACCAATATTGCAATTGAGCCAGACCCACTTCCCTCTGCAGTTTACTTCCTGCTCTAAATTGTGGTCAAAAGTATTACAGGCCCACTTGCCTTCAGTGGTCATTAAACTGGTCCTTTCCTTTTGAACTTTCATCAGGGAGTGAGGATTGCATTAAATTCTTACTCGGGGATGGAAAATTCCAACTGCATTATGTATGCCACATAAAGCAGGGCATCAACACCTACCTAGCGATTAAACTGGATCAGTGGGGATGGTCAAATGACACACAAAGTGTTTCTTATTGATATAGAAACAGAACTATAACAACTATAACAACATCAAAAAGCCAAACCAGTATGCAGCTTGTTGAATCAAATGTGCGTTTAGAAACCAATATTAGTTCTGAGGAAATCAATTGTTCTTAAAAACACTATTGTTTTATGCTCTACTATTTCATTTGTAGTTGAATTACTGAGTGATACAAATTTAACAGGTCATTGTTGGGGGACAGGATTCAAAAACAATGTAAGCAATTTGGGTAAATATTTACATATAACAGATAATTGGAGAATCCTATCTCCATTCTTTGTTTTGAAAAAGGGAAATGTGAAATGTAAATATTCTATTATCTGTTTCTGCATTTTCTATTTACTAACATTTTATTTGGACTTTTGCTTACATTTCTTGACAGTTTAGTTTTTTTCTGGCCACCTCTAGGGGGCAACTTAACCTAAATTATCCTTTGGTTGAATGAAACAGACCACTGAACAAGAAAAATTATGTCAAGTGACATCATGAAGTTATAATGATTGTTGTATAACGTAGATTTGGTGGAATTTGCTTCTGTTCATGAAATCAACTCGAATGCAGTCATTATCCATGATTTCAGGCTCTCAAGATCTGTGGGGGCAAAAATCGTGATGCTTACAGAGGCAGAGAAGATAAAGAGGGCGCAGATTAAACTTATAATACATGCTGCATTCTGAAGTTCTCCATCTGCTCTCAGACCACAGCTGGGCATTTGGGAAGATGCAGAAATAAAAGTCACAAGTGCACCACCTCACGTATCTACACGTATTTCTCTTGCTCAGTGTGCAAGGACTCCAGTTTACTGGGTCTTAAACAAGAAACATAGTTAGCATGTTCAACTTGACACTGTCTTAATGAACACATAGTTTTATTTCCAAATTCGATCATGTTTTCCTTCATGGACTTGACTCATTTTTCACCTAAACTATTATATCAGGCCTTTCTGTCTTGTCATTCTTCTTAACATACCTGTCAAATTTATCTTTCCTATTCTCAGCTTTGAATCAACAAACTGCAAGGAAACGATTTCTGTTCTTCAGTATCGTGTACATCTCTGTCTTATAAAAATGCAAGGTGGACTGAGATATATTCTGACGTAATTAGCTTGTTGAGAACATAAAGTATGGAAACATCCCTGTGGGTAAGATCAAGATCTCTCATTGTCGTTATAAAGGCAAATGACCTCAGCAGAGGTCAGTACATGAAGAACAAACTTATAGTAGATAGGAGAGGGATTTTAATATTTTCAAGAGAGTAAATATCTAGGCATAAACTTTTTTTTAGCAGGGGTAGAGAAGGATCATCAAGAGGGCCCAGAATGCACTGGGTTCTGCAAGCTCTGTAGAAGGACTTATCTTGTATAAGTTAAGTTTTTCTAGTTTATCTCTTGTTATAGCCAAGTCATTATTAGGTTTCACATGTAAGTGAAATCATGGTATTTTTCTTTCTCTCTCTAACTTATTTCAGTTAGCACAATGCTCACAAGTTTCACCCATGTTGCCTCAAATGGCAAGATTTCCTTCTTTTTTACATCTGAATAATATTCCATTTTGTATATATATGTGTGCATATATATACATATATACATATATATATATATGTATATATATATATATATATATATATATATATATATATATAGTGTGTATATACAGAGGGTTCCAAAATGTATATACATTTTAAGAAAAGAAAACTGCTATTAATAATATTGTAATGCTCAATATATACCAATAACAAAAGATGAATACTTTTTTTTGCACCCTGGTATCTGTGTATGTATATATCAGGGGTGCCAAAAAAATGTATACAAGTGGACACTTTGGTCAATATTACTCAAGCAGAGTTCACCGTAATCAGAAGTGTCTGGATGCTGATGGTAACCACTTTGAACATCTCTTATAATTGCAGAAGTCAAACGTGACTGTATTCATCTTTTGTTATTGGTATATATTGAGTATTACAATTTTAATACAGTTTTCCTTTCTTAAAATGTGTATACATTTTTTGGGCACACTCTGTATACATATATACATACATATATATGTGTATATATACATATATATACACACACATATATGTCACATTTTCTTTGGTCATTCATTTATCGATGGACACTTATGTTGTTTCCATTTCTTGGCTATTATAAATAATGCTGCTATTAACCTGAGGGTGCAGATATCTCTTTGACATAGAGTTTTAATTTCCTTCAGATGTAGTGCCAGAAGTGGAATTGCTGAATCATATGATAGTTCTAGTTTTAATTTTTTGAAGAACCTTCATAGTGTTGTCCACAGTGGCTGCACCAATTTACATTCCCACCAACAGTGCATAAGGGTTCCCTTTTCTCCACATTGTTGAGGATACTTGTTATTCTTAGTCTTTTTGATAATGGCTAAGCTATCAGGTGTGAGGTGATATCAGTGTGGTTTGCATTTATTTCCCTGATGACTAGTGATGTTGAGCATCTTCTCATGTACCTGTTGGCCATATGTATGTCTTCTTTGGAAAGCAGCTATGCTCATCATTATACCACCAATGATGCACTGTGTCTTCTTTGAAAAAATGTCTATTCAGATCCTCTGCCCATTTTTTAATTGGATTTTTTTTGCTATTGAATTGTTTAAGTTCTTTATATGTTTTGGATATTAACCCTTATCAGATAAAGGGTTTGCAAATATTTTCTTCCATTTCTTAGGTTGCCCTTTCATTTTGTTGATGGTTTCCTTTGCTGTTCAGAAGCTTTGTAGCTTGATATAGTCCCACTTTTGTTTTTGTTTTTTGTTTTGCTTTTGTTGCCTTTGCTTTTTGTGTGAAATCCAAGAAAACATCACGAAGATCAATGTCAAAAAGTTTACCGCCTATGTTTTCTTCTAGGAATTTTATGTTTCAGGTCTTGTGTTCAAGTCTTTAATTCATTTAGAGTTGATTTTTATGTATTGTATAAGATAGGAGTTCAGTTTTCATTCCTTCACATGTTGCTATCCAGTATTCCCAGCACTATTTATTGAAGATACTTTCCTTTCCCTTTTGTATATTCTTGGCTCCTTTGTTGTAAATTACTTGAGCACGTATGTGTGGATTTATTTCTGCGCTCTATTCTGTTCCACTTATCCATGAGTCTGTTTTTATGCCAATACTGTACTGTTTTGATTTCTATAGCTTAGTAATATAGTTTGAAATCAGGAAGTGTGATACCTCCAGCTTTGTTCTTCTTTCTCAATATTGCTTTAGCCATTTGAGGTCTTTTTTAGGATTATTTTGTTCAATTTCTGTGACAAATGTCATTGGGATTTTGATGCAGATCGCACTAAATATTGCTTTGGGTATTACAGACATTTTAACAATATTAATTCTTCCAGTCCATTAACATGGAATATATTTCAATTTATTTATGTCTTCTTCAATTTCTTTCCTCAATGTCTTATAGTTTCCAGGGTACAGATCTTTTACCTCCATGGTTAAAATTATTACTGTGTATTTTATTCTGTTAGATACAATTGTAAATGTGGTTTTCTTAATTTCTCTTTAGTTTGCCAGTAGCATATAGAAATACAACAGATTTTTGTATATTGATTTTGTATCCTGCAACTTTATTGAATTTTTAAATTAGTATTAATTTTTTTTTTTGAGTAGAGTCTTTAGGGTTTTCTATATGTAATACCATGTCATCTGCAAATAGTGACATTTAAACTACTATTTGATGACATTTCTGCACAAGATAATTCTGAAAATGAACATGATTCATTTTTTACTTTTTATTTAATAACAAATTTCATGTAATTAATGGATAGTAAATGAATATTAAGTTGCTAAAATCTAAGAAAATAATTGGTAAATTAGTTAAATTTTGGGACAATGAAAAGACTAATTGATTATAAGAACAGGAAAGATAATATCTGGCTAAATTCTGACTCAAAATGTAACAAATTAGTTGTTTGGAGACACACACAGCACTGCCAGTGGGTAATTAAGGCATGTACCCTGTGTTAGATAAGCTACTTTAAGGACTATGGAAAAAAAATTAAAGAATACAATAAGTGCTTTTCTACAAGCAAGCTTCCTACAGCAAACTAAGCATACATCCAATTGACAAGTTGGATGACATTAGGGTCAATTGTTGGACATTCAGATAGATGATCAAGTATAAATTTATCTTGAATTCATTCAACACCTGAAATCAATTCTTCAATATTGAGCTTCCCAACTATATTCAGAGCAACATGTCAATTTCTTTTTTAAAGGGAATATTCAAAACTACTTCTTAAATCAGGATAGTGTGGTTTTATCTTCAAAATAGTAAATTTATCTTTAAAATCAATTTTATTTAAATATTCAAATCAAAGTTAAGTATGAAGCTAGTTTTGAGGAGTAGAGTATGTGTGTTGGCACAAAGACCCTCTGAAACAATTTGGAGATTCACCCTATGTAAAGAACTTAGAACATTGTCTTTAGGTATGAGTTTCTCATAGTCTTATTGCCTATCTTTCCTTCACTGCAAGTATATATTATGTGTGCATAACTCTTGTTCTCTTAAGAAATTGCTTCAGACTGTGAAGTTGAGTCAAAATTTTAACAAACCTGTAGGTTATTTTGCTAAGTTTCTGGGGAGGATTGTCTGTGTGTGAGAAGGAAGTCAGATGGATGTGGGAGGGAGGGATGTAAGAAGACATAGGACTGGCAGGTGAAACAAAGGGGATTCTTTGAAGAGTAGCTTTACTTCAAAGCTTCCAGGAACATTTCAGATCCCATGACCCAGGGGTCTCCTAAGCCAATAGTGTGAAGATCAAACTAAATTTCTTTAAAAAGGTGGGGAACTTATGACTGTTAGTTTTTGAGAAAAGAATATCTGTGTGTTAAGGTGAAATATTTTTGCAGTTTGCCTTGGGAGAAAGACAAAGAGACCAGGGCCTTGGGACTGTGTTCTTACCATCTCAGTGAGGGAGTGTGGAAACGAGACCCAGGTCAGAATGTCCCATAAAGTTTTGCTGGACTCTAATACGGAATTACCCTGGGGGGTATTCAAAACTCTAACCTTGTACACTGAGGAGGGTGTTGGAAAAATCCCCTGCCATGAATAATGGTTTTCCATTTGCTTTTAAAAAATTGATCTGTCAATAAATTTTACTTTTTTTTTCCTATAAACACTGTTCACACTCTTCATCTCCATGGTCACAGCTACATTGAGAGTTGATGGTAAATTACTACCTTTTTTGCATGCCCAATTCTAAAGCATAACCTATTTAAGAACATCTTTGTTAGGTAATATCTCATAAAGATTATAAACAAACCCCAGGGGATATTATTCCGTGTCTGCTAAAGTAATTTCACACTAGAAACAACAATCAGGATCTCTGTTTCAAGCCTGCATTCGATATCAGGGAAACTAAGTTCGGCCTGTGCCAGTGATTTTGGCTGTTAAGAGAGAAAATCCAAATTTCTTAAAATAACAGACTTGCATCAAAGTCAATACTTTGACCTTTTAGCTACTGGTTTAAGCTGGCAAATCACTAATACTCTTCCTAGTTTACCTTTTTCCTCTTTTCAAAGAAAGGGTAAAAATTGAATGTGGAAAAATTATGTAGACATTTGGAATGAAAATGTAGCGATTCAGATGCAAAACAATGCAATTAGATCTTTCTGAAGAAAAACGTACCTCTTTGTTTTGTTTTAATTTTAGCTTCTATACATTTTAATACTTTTATGATAGCCTATAGAAAATAACATGCACATTTGAAAGTCTGACTTTTGACACTTTAGTGCTGCTGCAATAAAACTATATTCTCCAATAGCGTTTAGAAGAAAATATTTATTTATTTATTTTAGACTTTAAAATAATTGTTTTTCTTTAAACAATTTCCAAGACTGTAATCAAAGATAAATAGAAGGTACAACAGTTTTGCTCTGGTTTTGTGTTAGAATAAAATATTTATAATTAAATACAAGCAAAGCACATGTTTTCCTTTCCTTTCTGAACTTGCATTGGGGAGAGGATGAACCTGCTGAGGGGTCGGTGGAATACAGATGGAAGGCAGCAAGCACACTGGTAGTTGCTTATCCAATAGCTATTCCACCCCTTCTGCTGTGGTAGGCTGCAGAATGCCCCACCCCCCAAAGTGTTCACTTTCTAATCCTTGGGACCTGTCAATGTTACCTTTTATGGCAGAAGGGACTTTGCAGATGTGATTAAGTTAAGAATTTTGAGATGGGGAGAATGCCATGGAGTATCTGGGTAGAGCCAAAGTAATAAAAAAAGATCTTTGTAAGGTAAACAGGGTGGCAGGAGAATCAGAGAAAGAGATACGATGATGGAAGCAGAGGTTGGAGGGATGTGAAGAAGAGGCCATAAACCAAGAAATGCAGGGGCCTCTGGAAGTTGGAAAATGCAACGAAATTCTTCCCTAGAGTCTCCAAAAGATACTTAGAACTTCTAACACCTTGATTGTAGCCCTGTGACACCTTCTTGGAATTCTGATGTTCAGTACTGCAAGAAAATAAATTTGTGCTGTTTTAAGCTATAAGTTTGTGGTAATTTGTTGCATTAGCAATAGGAAACTAATACACAGCCCTAGAAGATGAATCACAATTTGTCTAAACTAATAGTGGAAATTCCACTGACCTTTGCCAAGTGTCCCTTGTGACTTGCCATAAAGAAAAGTCAGCCTGCAATCTCTGAGAAATCTTTTCCTTTCTGGTCTATTTATCCTTTCCCCCCTGCCTGGGATGTTGGCATGAAATATGATGCCTGGACCTGTAGCAACCACCTTGTGACTGTGAGTTGATAAGATTGTGAAAGCCTAAAGGCCTAAAAGTCAACACATTGAGGATGCCAGTGTTATAAGTCCTTAATGACATTGTTGAAGCATTGCACCAAATTGGAAACACTCTATCTCCAGATTATTATATTTGAGATAATTAACCATCATTATTGCTTATGCCAATATTAAATATGGAATTCAACTTAACTGATACATTTGGTACCTGTATGTAACACGATATAGTAGTTAATGAAAAATTGACTCAGTCAATTCAATAAAATTTTTTTAGATTTATCCTCTTCTTCATTCTGAGAAGACTGATTTCACCATTATACTATTGAAAGGCACCATATAAACTGGAAGAATATTCACACTGCTAGCAATTCTAATCAAAGCACCAAATTTTTTCCAGAAATTTGGGAGAAAAATATGAACTATACCAATCTGTTGGCTTTGTTCACAAGGTATCAAAATTAAGAACTAAATATTCATTGATGGCAAAATAAAAACCTGCCTGACATTCCACTGATTGGAGAACCAGGCAACTAATCAGTACATAAAGTAATAATGGAATGTTATAATGTAGTTTAAACAAATTAGACAGCAAGGCATTAATTACTGGCTTTGATAAATGGTCTTCTGGCCTTACCCTCCGTGCTCTTCTCTGTACCTATTATAGCAGCAGAGAAATACATTATATTTAAATAATTTCAAGTCAAAGAAAAACAAGACTGTGCACTGAAAATTATTTAAATCACATCTTTACATATGCAAAATTATTCATGAGGAAATTTTAAAAAATTTAATATTCAAATCCGTTGATTTTCTTTGACTAGAGAGTAGCTGAGTTTATGGCTATATTTGCAAATATAAATTGATTTTCTTTTCTCTGGATAAATAGCTTGATGTATTTAACACACCCTTCAAAGTTAGGATTTTGAAATTTTTCTCCTCTTTATCAATTTATTAAGTCTTCATCCATTAGCATTTTTTGGGAAGAAAATGCAACAATATCGTATGCTACAATGTCTTCCTGTTTATTCTTAAACTTCAAAACACAAACTCTTAATTTTCTCTTTTAGGTCATGTTGAAAAGGGTGATTCACTTGAGTTATTCCTGAGTTATTTCAAATAGATACCCTTTTCTCTTTCAAAATTAACCAGGGGATACCTCACTTTTCCTACTTCCTTAGGAGTGACCTCAAGGTTACTTGAGGTCGCTTCCAGACCCTATAGGCTTTAGGCCACATTAATTACTTTGATTTCTTTTTTTGTTATTGTTGTCCACCCATATACTGGGAACTTCTTGAGAGAAATGCCTGTATGTTTCGTCCATGCAGATGCCAAGTTTAGCCCAGTGGCCAAATGTTGGTTGAAAACAATGCAGGATAAATGAATGAACTTAGAACCTTACCTATATCTTCCTGCAGAATAATATATCTGACACTACCTATTCTCAGTCCTTGAAGGTATGTTAGGAACTTGTACAAATTTTAGAACTAATACTCAGAAAGCTATTACATGGAGAAATGAAATTTGAGATGTATAGCCATTGTTGCCTAATCATTCTTTTGTTCTGCTAATCTTACTATACATTATTAGTAAGAATGCTTGGCTGAAAGTTAAAACAAAAGTTCAACCATTAAAAAAAATAAGAAAATGTATTATCTCACAATGCAAGAAGTCCAAAGACAGTGCTTTCCAGAGTTGATTAGGTTAGTGGTTCACTGATAAAATCCAGAACTTAGATCTTTCCAGAATTCTGCTTTGCCACCCTCAGCATGTGGACTTGTGTCCCTCACGGTGACAATGCAGCAGTTGAAGACCTCATGCCCAGAGCAACAGTGTCTAGAGGCAGAAAAGAAGTGCCATCTGTTCTTAGTACCTCTCTCTTTTGAAAAATACCCATCATATACATTCACAGTTTAAAGAGCACAATAGTTTGGCAGCATTATACAAGTAACAGCCATGTCACCACTTCCTCATTGTTGCCCCTACCCAAAGGCCACCACACTTTGGTCTCTTTTAGCTGATTATTATGTTCATCTTTACTTCAAGATTTCCAAATAACAAGCTCGTGTCACCTGATTGTATTCTTGATTTTTCAGTTTTTAGACATTATCTATTGATTTATCACAGTGAAAAATGAAGCTTTCACTCTCTTTTCCCCCCAATTTACTTCCTCCTTCTGTGTCTGGTATAAGGTTTCATTTGAAATTTTCCTTTGCCATTATCTTGGGGGATCTTTTTGCATCTCTTTTGCTATCAACTATTTACTGTATCTCTTGAAATGCTCTTTCTTGTTTTAATTCCTCAATTTATTTATTTATTTAAATTTATTGGGGTGACAATTGTTAATGAAATTACATAATTTCAGGTGTACAATTCTGTATTTAATTCCTCAATTTATAGAGTACTTCTTCCAGTAGTTTCCTGAGAAAGGAAGCCAGGCAAGATGCATTTTTGAAACTTTGAATGTCTTTATTCTACTTTATACTTTACTGTTAAGAATTTTAGATGGGTAATGATTTGCATTGAGAATTTTGAAGGCATTGACTTCTGGCTTCCAGTTTCTACTTTTAGGTGTTTAATCATATGAAGTTGTTTCCTGATCTTCTATAGGTGGTCTTCCTAACCTCTCCCTGACCCCCTACCTAGAAGCTTGTTTTTGTTCCTAGTGTCCTGAAATTTCATGATGATTTTCTTTGATGTGGTTTTACTTTCACCTGTTGTGCTGGGTCAATGGTGGGTCATTTCAGTTTGGAAACTCATAGTTTTCAATTTTGCAAATTTTTCTTATATTATTTCCTCGATAATTTACTCCCTCTCTTCTTTTTTTCATGGATTCTTATTATTTGGATGTTAAACCTCTGTCATAGCCAGCCTCCAAAATGGCTCCCAATGATTTTTGAGTCTTGGTATTCATGCCCTAGTGCAGTCCCCTCCCATGCTGAATAGGCTGACCTGTGTAATCAATAGGATATTGTGAAAATGAGGAAGTATGCTTTATGGCATTAGGTCATCAAAGATATTGTAGCTTCCACCTTACTCCCTCTGGAATCATTTCCTCAGAGGAAACCAACTGTCATGTTGGAAGGATACTTAAGTAGCCCCATGGAAGGTTACCATAGCAAGGAATGGAGGCCCCCTGCCAACATCCAATATTTACTTGCCAGGAATGTGAGTGGGTCACATTGGAAGCAGATCCTTCATCACCAGTCAAGCTTTTGGATAATTGAACCTCAAGATGATATCCTGACTGCAACTTCATGAGACCTTGAACTGGAGCCACTCAGCTAAGCCACCCCTTGATTCCTCATCTATAGAAGATTTATGGAATAATAAACATTTATAGTTTTATATATATATATATATATATATATATACATATATATATATATATATATATATATATATATATTTCATTAGTTTCAGGTGCACAAAACAAAGTAATACTTAGACGTCTATCATTTATATCCCTCACACTGTGGACCCCCTCCCCCCATCCATTATCTCTCTGACATCGCACCGAGCCATCACATTTCCACTGTCTCCACTCCCAATGCTGTACTCCGCTTCTTGTAAGTATATACATACATGTGTATACATATATACACACACACACACATATATATATAATTATAGTTGGCATTCATTATTGTTCAGCTTCAGGTGTACATTGCAGTGATCAGGCATCTACATCTTCCCTGAGGTGGTCTCCCAAATGGGAGACGTAATTTTAAGTTGGCATAGTTTGTTATTCAACAGTAGATAACTAATTTAATTTATTGGGGTGACAATTGTTAGTGAAATCACATAGATTTCAGGTGTACAATTCTGTATTACATCATCTATAAATCCCATTGTGTGTTCACCACCCAGAGTCAGTTCTCCTTCCATCACCATATATTTGATTCCCCCAAATTTTCTTTTCTAATGCTGGCTGTCAGCTTGGGAACTCAGCTTCTCTCCATGTAGTCTCTCTGTGTGGTCTAATTTGGTCTTCCTTACAATCTCTAGGTAAGCCTCAGAAGTCTTGCTGCATCATTTTCATCGTATTTTATTCATTAATGCAGTAACAAAGTCCTCAGATCCTTCCAAGGAGAATGGCAAGGTATGTGGGACTGGAAATATTGCTGTAGCCATTTTTGAAAACATAATCTGCCACACAGTGTTTACACTAAAACACTGATTAGGACTCAGAATTTAACTTCATGCCATTAGGGCCAACATTTACATGTTGGAAGATCTCAACTTTTGCATTAAAAATGAAAATAAAAACTACCTTCATAATAATGATTAAGGAGCAAACTCCCCTTTCTATTCTCCACCTTCCTCTTTCCCTTGCCTTAGCCTTAACTATTATTAGTTTCTTTAATACAATATTGGTTAATTTAAACTTCAGTCACTATGGCTTATTCTCTATTTTGTTGTTTGTTTTTAATTTGGGTGTATTTGACAGATATATCAGCAATAATCTTTGAATACAACGATGTCTTCAGCATTGAATTGTTCTCGTTTCTTTCATAATGTTATTTTTCTGTGACCTGTGGGAAAGTGCAATACTTGCAACTCAATTGCTCTCTCCTCAATTGTTTTGAGCTTTGTTGTTGAGATTTCTCACCCCATTTTCATACCTGCACAATAGGATCTCTGTCCCATCAAGTGACTTGAGCTTCCCTGGTCTGACAGGTCCATGATGACAATATCATCTTTTACCTTCATGAAGAATCAGCTCTAAATTATTTCTTTACCAGTGCTCTATTCAAATCTTCAATGGGATTTATAGACGATGTAATACAGAATTGTACACCTGAAATCTATGTAAATTTACTAACAATTGTCACCCCAATAAATTTAATAAAAAAATAAATCTTCAACACATGAGGTTATCTTTAGAATTAGAATTGACAATCATGTGGCTAGATTGAAGTTTTAAGGCTGCTTTGGGAAATAAAGTCTTGTGAAAAAATCTGACTTATTTAGAAAAATGAAGATAAACCTAACATGTACTTGGAAAGTTTAAGTGATACTTAACAATTTGATCTTGGAATATATTCAAAAACATTCTCAAAATGAGGACAGACACAAAATGACTTTAATTGTAGCATTCTCATGATTCAAATAGTTTTTATACCTGCATTTGGCTGATTCAGACTTTTGAATGAGCTAAACAATTTCATTAATTAAAAATCATGTGGGGGTCAGAAGGCACAAATTTTCAGTTGTAAAATGAATAAGTCTTGGGAAGGTAATGTACCCTATGGTAGTTATAGTTAAAATTCTGTATTGCATATTTGAAAATAGCTAGGAGAGTGGATCTTGAAATTTCTCATCACAAGAAAAAATTTTGTATCTATGTATGATGACAAATGTTAGCTGGATTTATTGTGATGATCATTTTGCAATATATACAAATATTGAATCATTATGTTATTCACCTGAAACTAATATGTTATGTCAAGTATAGCTCAAAAAGTCAATTGAAAAATGAAAACAAATAATTGTCTTTTAAAAAAAGTGTCTATTATCAATAAAACAATTTTTCCCCAAATGGAAGACTTACATCATTTTACTCTCCAGAATTACAGTTAAAATTCTAAGATTCATGAATTATAAAGACTTCATGAATTTAACTTAAATTTTCTCAGTCTATTTTGAATAGTTCCACAGTTTCAAAAAGTTTTTCTTTCTTCTTGTGAAAGAGGGAAAATCAAGATAACACACTTATATAAATCAACTTTCCAGTCCTAGCTTAATCATTCATTTATTGAGACCCTACTGTAGAGAAAGTGAAGGAGATAAATTTATAAACAAATTATTTCAAACTAATATAATAAGTGCTTTAATAGAGATAGAAATATAGAGGAATTGAAGCTTAGATGAGGGAGCAACTTGTTTGTCTAGGGAGTTAGAAAAATTTCATAAGAGAAGAACAAATGAATGGATTTTGAAGGGGTTCAAAGGAAAACTTAATATCTAAAATAAAAAAGTTGAATTTATTGATTATTAAAAAAGAGGTTGCTGTGTTTGTATACAAAGTCTTCCTGTGAAGCAGACTGATTTTTGGAAGTATGGAGATCATAATTTGTGAACTTTAATTGGCAGGAATTTCAGAGATTGGTTGACTGTTAGCCATGGAAACGTGGTATTGGAGTAAGGCTGTTGTTGATTGATGACTATGAGAAACTGTTACTGAATGCTTTACTTTTGGAAGTGTGGTTTCTGAAGTGAGTTGTCTTTGATTGATTGGGATGGATTTAAAACTGACTGTTTTAATTTATTTTTTATTAAATTTATTGGGCCTCTTGGGAGCGGCTCTTGTGCAGGCTAAAATTAGCTACTGTTTGTGCCCTTCCATGGCACTTAGTATGAGATACAAAGTGATCTGCAGGTGGTTACTGCTTGTGCTGGGCTTAGAGGTGCCTGGTAGAAACTAAGCTGTGATCCAAGCCTGACTGCCACTAGTGCTGGGCTTGAGGCTTCTTAGCAAGAGGTATGGGGCACGTTGAGGTCAGATGCTGCTTGTTTAGGACTTGTGAACATTTGAGAGATTTTTTGGAAAGTCTGCAGCATGAGCCAAGAAAGGATGTTTGTATGAAACATCCACTGGAAGCAGCTGGGGTGGCCCTGCAAGTTAGGTGGGGTGGGGTCTCAAAGAATCACCAGGGCTGGGAGGGAAGGGTGTTAGCTAGGTTGATGAGACTCAGACTTGGCACACACCTATGCCTGTAGGCTTGGTGGGGGAGGACTCAACATAGGAACAATAACTTCTGCCAGTACTTCTGTCTGGGAGAAGGCTGTTCCTCATACCCTATCCCTGAGGCCAGACAATTCAGTTCCTCTTTGTATATCCCAGTTGTTTTCTGAGCTGCTGCCCCAGTGCTGGAGCTCAGAAAGAGTGATTTGGTCAATGAATAAGTCTACATATTAAATTTATTTAATATGTTTAAAGAGGGCCTTTAAAGAGGAATGACTGGGTCTCCAGGAGCCCTCATTTCACTCAACACAATCCCCAAAGGCACAATTTCCTCTGGTTTTCATAGTCAGAGTTATGGGGACTTCTCTTCCTGGCACTGGATCCCTGGGCTGGGGAACCTGGTGTAGGGCTGGGGCCCACCCTTTGCTCATTATGGTGGACCTCCACAACTGAGATATAGCTCCCAAATTTTCAAAATAATATTTTATTAAAATATAGCTAACATACAATATTAATTTTGGGTATACACCATAGTTATTCAACATTTATATATCTAAAGAAGTGATCACCATGATAAGTCTAGCAACCATCTGACACCATATCACTCTATCACAATACTATTGATTATATTCCCTATCAGGTATACACCATAGTGGTTAGACATTTATATAATTTAAGAAGTTATCCCCCTAACTAGTCTCGTACCCACCTGGTACTATACATAGTTATTACCATATTATTGACTATATTCCCTATGCTTTACTTTATATTCCATTGACTACTTTGTAATTTTGTAACTTCAATTTTGTATTTCTTAACCTTTGACTTTTTTCACCCTGCCCACAACCCTCCTCCCATCTATATCCCCAATCTGGTACCCATCTGACACTATACATAGTTATTATAATATTATCGACTATATTTTTTATGCTATATCTTATATCTCCATGACTACTGTGTAACTACCAATTTGTAATTCTTAATCCTTTCTTCTTTTTCATCTACCCCCAACCCTTCTCCCATCTGGCAATATAAAAATGTTCTCTATATCTATGTATGTTTTTCTGTTTCATTTGTTTGTTTATTTTGTTCTTTAGATTCCACTTATAAGTGAAATCATATGACATTTGTCTTTCACTGTCTGACTTCTACACTCAGAATAATACCCTCTAGGTCCACGTATGTTTTTGCAGCTGGCAAGATTTCATTCTTTCTAAAAAAAAAAAAAAAAAAAAAAAAAAAAAAAGGTTTCATTCTTTCTAATGGCTGAGTAATATTCCGTTGTATATATGTACTACCTCTTCTTTGTCCATTCATCCATTCAGGAACACCCAGGTTGCCTTCATATCTTGGCTATTGTAAATAATGCTGCAATGAATGTAGGGAGGAACACATCCCCTCAAAGTAGCATTTTGGGTTCCTTTGGATAAATACCCAGAAGTGGGATTACTGGATTCTCCTTTGTCTCTTGTTATAGCCTTTCTTTCAAAGTCTATTTTTAATGTACCCAATATAGGAGCACCTAAATGTGTAAAACAAATATTGACCAACAAAAAGGCAGAGGTCAACAGTAACACAATCTTAGTAGGGGGATTTAACACCCTACTGAAATCAATGGACAGATCTTCCAGACAGAAAATCAACATGGAAACAGCGGCCTTACCTTGTACACTAGACCAGGTAAATTTAATTGATGTTTTTAGACCATTTCACCCCAAAGCAGCAGAATATCATTCTTTTCAAGTGTACATGAAACATTTTCCAAGATAGAACACATGACAGACCACAAAAGAAAATCAGTTCAAGAGCACTGAAATCATATCAAGCATCTTTTCTGACCACAGTGGTATGAAACTAGAAATCAATTACAAGAAAACAACTGAAAAACACAAAGCACACGAAGAGTAAATAACGTGCTACTAAATATGAATGGGTCAACGAGATCAATGAAGAAATCAAAAGATACCTGAGACAAACAAAAATGAAAACACAATGACCCAAATCTATGGAATGCAGTCAAAGCAGTACTAAGAGGGAAATTAATAGCAATGCATGCCTACTTAAAGAAACAAGAAAAAAAAATCTCAACTCAACAGTCTATCTTTACACTTAAGAGAAATGGAAAAAGAACAGCAAACAAAGCCCAACATAGGTACAAGGAAGGAATTAATAAACATCAGAGTGGAAATAAATGAAACTGAGACTGAAAAACAAAACAAAATAAAATATCAATAAAACCAAGAGCTGGTTCTTTGAAAAGATAAACAAAATTGATAAACCTTTAGCCAGACTCATCAAGAAAAAAAAGGAGAGGACCCAAATAAATAAAATCATAAATGAAAGATGACCAGAGACAACAGACACCACAGAAATACAAAAAATTTTAAGAAAATACTATGAGTAATTATACATCAACAAATCGGACAATCTGGAAGAAATGGGTAAATTCCTAAAATCATTCAATTTTCCAAGGCAGAATCAAGAAGAAACAGAGAATCTAAACCAACTGATTACTGTTAATGAAATTGAATCAGTAATCAGCAAGCTCCCAACAACAAAAGTCCTGGGCCAGGTGGCTTCACAGGTTAATTTTATCAAACATTCAAAAAAGAATGAACACCTATTCCAAAAAATTCAAGAAGGCTCCCAAACTCATTCTATGAGACACCCATTGCCCTGATTCCAAAACCAGATAAAAAACATTACAAAAAGAGAAAATTGTAGGCTGATATCCCTGATGAATATAGATGGAAAAATTCTCAGCAAAATATTAGCAAACCAAATTCAGCAATACACTAAAAAGATCATACTCCACGATCAAGTGGGATTTATTCCTGGGTTGCGAGATTGGTTCAATATTTGCAAATCAATTAATGTTACACCACATAAACAGAATGAAAAATAAAAATTATGATCATATCAACAGATGCAGAAAAAGCGTTTGACAAAATCCAGCATAATTTGTGATTAAAAAAACTCTCAGCAAAGTAGGAATAGAGGGAACATATCTCAACATAATAAAGGCCATATATGAAAAACCCACGTCTAACATCATACTTAATGGGAAAGAAACTGAAAGCATTCTCCTTAAGATTAGGAAGAAGACAAGGATATCCACTTTCATCAATTTTATTCAAAATAGTATTGGAAGTCCTACCCACAGCAATCAGACAAGAAAAAAAAAAGGCTTCCAAAATGGAAAGGAAGAAGTAAAACTCTCCTTATTTGCAGATGACATGACACTATCTATATATATAGAACCCCAAAGATTCCACCAGAAAACTATTAGAATTGATAAATGAATTTGGTAAAGTAGCAGGGTTCAAAATTAATATCTAGAAATTGGTTGCATTTTTATACACCATAACAAACTATCAGAAAGAGAAATTAAGAAAACAGTCCCATTTACAATTGCATCAAAAACAAACAAACAAACAAAACAACACCTAAGAATAAATTTAAACCAAGGAAGTAAAAACTTGTACTCAGAAAGTTATAAGACATAGAAGAGAGAAATTGAAGAAGATACAAATAAATGGAAACATATACCATGCTCATGGACAGGAAGAATTAATATAGTTAAAATGTCCATACTGCCCAAAGCAATATATAGATTCAATGTAATTTCTATCAAAATACCAATGGCATTTTTCACAGAACTAGAACAAATAATCCTAAAATGTATATGGAACAATAAAAGACTCCCAATAGCTAGAGTAATCTTGAGAAAGTAGGACAAAGTGGAGATATCTCGCTACCTGATATCACACTATACTACCAGTCCATAGTAATCAAAACTGCGTGGTACTGGCATAAAAACCGGCACATAGATCAATGGAGCAGAATAGAGAACCCAGAAATAAACCCACACTATATGGTCATTGAATCTATGACAAAGGAGGCAAGAATATATAGTGGGATAAATACAGTTTCTTAAATAAATGGTGCTGGGAATACTGAACAGATACTTGAAAAAAAAATTTTTTTTAACTGGACTGCCTTCTTACTCCATATACAAGAAGGGTTAAAGACTTAAATGTAAGACCCCAAATCATAAACCTCCTAGAAGAAAACATAGGCAGTAAACTCTCCAACATTACCCTTAATAATATTTTTTTTTGATATATCTCCTTGGGCAAGAAAAGAAAAAAATAAACAAATGGGATTACGTCAAAATAAAAAGTTTTTGTTTGCAAAGGAAACCATCAACAAAATGAAAAGACATCCTACTGAATGAGAAAAGATACTAACAAATGATAATTCTGATAAGGGGTTAATATCCAAAATTTATAAAGAACTCATACAACTCAACACCCAAACCCCCTAAACATCCAATTAAAAAATGGGCAGAAGATCTGAATAGACATTTCTCCAAAGACGACATACATGGCCAATAGACATATGAAAAGATGCTAAGCATCACTAATCATTAGAGAAATGCAAATTAAAACCACAATGATATATCACCTCACACCTGTTAGAATGTCCATCATTAATAAATCAACAAACAACAAGTGTTGGTGAGGATGTGGAGAAAAGGGAACCCTTGTACACTATTGGTGGGTTTGCAAATTGATGCAGCTACTATGGAAAACAGTATGGAGGTTCCTCCAAAAATTAAAAGTAGAACTACCATATGATCCAGCAATCCCACTTCTGAGTATTTATCCAAAGATTGCAAAACCCTAATTTGAAAAGATATATGCACCCTTATGTTCATTGTGGTGCTGTTTATAATAGCCAAGATATGGAAGCAATGGAAATGTCCATCAATAGATGATTGAATAAAGAAGTGGTATATAAGTATATTGAATGGAATATTACTCTACCATAAAAAAGAATGAAATCCTACCATTTGTGACAACATGGATGGACCTAGAGGGTATTACGTTAAGTGAAATAAGTCAGATTGAGAAAGACAAATCCCATATGTTCTCACTCATATATGGAATCTAAAGAACAAAATAAATGAACACACAAAACAGAAACAGACTCACAGATACAGAGAACAAACTGATGGTTACCAGATGGGAGGGGTGTTAGAAAGCTGGGTGAAAAAGGTAAGGGGATTAAGAAGTGAAGATTGGTAGTTACAAAATAGTCATGGGGTTGTAAAGTATAGTAAAAAAATATTATAAAAACTATGTATGGTGTGAGGTGGGTACTAGATTTATCAAGGGGATCGCCCTGTAAATTATAGAAAGCCTAATCACTATGGTGTCCACCTGAACCTAATATAATGTATGTATACTGTAATTGAAAAATAAAAAGTTATTAAAAAACATAAAAACAAAACAACAACAAGAAAAGAAAACATAGGTAGGAAATTACTGTTAATCCAAAAGGTTTTCAGTCTTGAGTCTAGACTTTGTGTTCACACTAATCAGTGGTCTGTTTTTAAGTGCAGGCATAGTTACTAAAGTATAGTTTTAGCTGTAGATGAAAGTAGTTGCAGAGCAGGCTGGGTGGTAACTTGGGGCGGTGGGACCAGGGTTGTGTGATTCTCATGATAAAGTGTACTCCATGAGTCAGCACTCTACCATACTGACTCTTCCAGGAACACTGTGTCTGAGATTGCTGTTTGCCAATGAATTTAGATAGAATGTGATTTTTATAGCTGGAAGATGCCTTAAAAATCATTTAACCCAACTCTTTCATTTGTGAAGAAGTCAGTTCTGGAGAATTTAGTTCTTTGTATAAAATAATATTGCCAGTGAGTGGCAGAAATGGGAGCTCTAACTGCCGTTTATGAATTGCCCTGCATTCAGCTCTATTTGTGCTGTAAACAGGACACTAGGACTTAATCTTCCTGATGTAGGTTTGTTTTGAAAATTCATAGCAGAGATTGAACAGGGTTTTTATTTGTTTAATGAATGTTTCTCTGAAAAATCACAAAATAACTGATTTCCCAAGAAGTGGTATAGTGCAGTCTGAAGGAATGACCTCAGAATAATAACATTTGAGATGCATAATTTGGAATCTTTGATGAAGAGTAAGCTGGGAGGAAAGAATTTGGGACAATATTTTCTCACCTCTTCTAGGATACTTTCATCTGAACTCTTTGCCTCCCTTCTAATTCTCTTCCCCTCAAACTACTAATCAAAAACATCTCAATTCATGGTAAACTAAAGAGCTCTGGGGGTCTGCCAGCCCCATGTCTTGAAAAACAGTCTCCAGAACTTCCACTCTGTGGGCTAGGATACTACCTGGTATCAGATCCAGGATTTATCAAGGCAAATTCCAGAGGGAATCCTTTTCTTCACTGTAGATTTAATTGTTTCCTAGAGCCTCCTGTGTTAGGTTACAACTCTTTTGGTTGAAGTAATAAACTCTTTCAACTACCTTAAGTAAGAAAGGGCACAGAGTGTCTCATTGATCACAACCACAGGCTGCACTCAGGCCTTAGGACAGAACTGGAACCTGAAATCAAACACCTTTAGAGCCTTCTTTCTCTGCTCTTTTCTACCCTACTGCCTCATTTCTCTCTAGTTGCAGATTGACTTCCTTTGCTTCTCTGGTCCAAATATAAAAGGAAAATATGGCTCCTAACAGCACCCAAGTATATATTACAGCTCAGGCCTCCTGTTTCCAGAAAGAGCAACTGCTCCTCTTTCTGTTTACAGTTTGGCGTTGTTGGGGATAGGACCTGCATCAGTCAAACTTGGGGCCAGTTTCTCAGTCATGGGCCAATCAACAAGGCTAAGGGAGGAATACATTACTCAAAATTGGTTCTGGGCCTCTACAACTGCAGACTGCGAGAAAGCCTTTTAACAAGAGGAGGAGATGTCATTGCAAACGGGGCAGTCGAATTAGCCAAGTGAATATTTTGAGGCTGTATACACTCTGTCTCCCCACTTGCAGCGGAGTATTGCACTTGACTAGAGTGGTTGACAAAGACTGGAATGATCCACACTCCAGCTGTGGTATCAGGAGTTTTCAGCACTGAAAAAGAACCAAAGGGCATTAAGGGCAAGGAAATCCAATTCCTTAGGTTTCTACAGGTGTCATAAAGGCCCATAAATTAACTCTTGGCAGTACTTGACACTGTTAATAATATCTATCTTCGTGAAACATTTTCTTTCCTTAGTTTTCATGATAGCACGTTCTGTTTTTATCTCTAGAGTTAATAACAGCAAGTAACATTTACGTATTTCTTTCTCTGTGTTAGACAATGTGCTAACTATTTACGTGAATATTTAAATTAAATATCATCTAGTTTAATCTTTAGAAAACTTTATAAGCTAGGGACTATTACTTTCCCTATTTTATAGATGAGGAAACCAAGGCTTAGGAGACTCTTTCTTGTGTTGTAAATATTTATTTTTCTCTGGGCTCTGTCTTGTCTCATGTTGTACACTTCTCTGAGGCTTTAATCCTTTTTCATGGCTTTAATTAGCATCAATATATGTTCACATCCATAATCTGCATTTTTAGTCTAGATTATTTCTCTCAGCTCCAGCCCTAGCTTCCTACTGGACATTACTATTTGGAAGTCTCAAAGCCACTTCAAACTCAATATAACCACTGTTAAATTTGTCATCTTATCTTGCTAAGTGGAACTCATTGTTTTAGGATGGAAATTTGTGAGTCATTCTTGATTCCTTTCCCATACTCACTCCAACCAGTCACCAATTTCCATAAATTCTGCCAATTGTAAATACCTTTGTCTCCACTGACTCATCCTAGTCCACTACACAATTATTTCTTTCTTGGACTATTCGATAATTTCTTAGCTGACTCTAGTTCATTTTCCATCCAACATCCAGAACCATCTTTAAAAATACAAATCTGATAATGCCATGACCCTACTTAAAACTGTTTAATGGTTTTTCATTCCTCTTAAAAAAAATCCAAACTCATTAACATAGTGTGGCAAAGAGACATAGCTCTCTACTAAAGTTTCATGATACCCTGTCCTAGTATATAGTTGTTGATGAGAAGAGGCTTGTCCAGTCAGGGATTACATTTCCTGGCCGCCTTGTGGTGAAACATGGCTATGAAATGTGAAAGAGAGTTTCATGTTCCACTCCCAGCCCTGCTCTGTAGGAAATTGCTCATGAGGTTCTCCCTCTGATCTCTGGTTTGATGCCTAAGGTGCTCAAGTCCCAGGGATGGTTAAGGCACTAGATGGAGGAAGCCTAATTTTGGAACATGGTAAGCAATGCCCCCATCAACCAGGAACACCTGCATGGGACTATTCAGTGAGCAAAAAAAAATTAACTTTTATTGTGCTAAGCCACAATGTGGGGGTTTTATATTATAGCACTGAAGTTATCCTAACTAATACATATGGCTTACAAGGCTCTGTAGATGCTAGCCCTTGACACTTCTCTTCCCATTCTTCCTCGCACTCTTCATCCAATTATATCTAAGTTCTTTCATGATTTCTGCTTCTAAGTCTTCTACGACATGGTTGCTCCTGCCTAGCATGCTAGTATCATAGCGAACTTGCCCTCATGCTTACAGTACTCTGAAAGGCCTTCTCTGTCCCTTGATTATGGCAGTCTCTTCTTCTGTAGCTCTCTGTGCTTTCCTGCTATGACACTCATCATGTCTGCACTTCATGACTTGTTTGTCTGCCTCTTCTAGACTATCAGCAACTTGAGGGCAGGGAAATGTCAAAGTTCTGTCACTGGTACCCAACACGGTCTCTGGAATTTAACTATATTAAATACTTACTGAATAAGTGAATGAATGAAAGGATCATCCTCACCTTTCACTTCTGTGACTAGTCACATTCTTAGTTTCTGTGCTAGTAAAGGTAGCTTGGAGCTCATTTATGGAAGGTCTTGAATATTTGGTTAATAAGAAATTCTGTTATTATTCTTACATCATTAAACATCTTATATCAACATATGTAATATACAGAATAGCTTTAGTGAAATGTTTTCAATTAATTAAATTCACTATTGAAATGAAAGTGGAAAGAAATAAGAAATAATTATGGAAATAAGCTGAAAAATGGGAAACATTTCATTGAATGACAGTGTTGGAAAGGATGGCTATGTGTAATGAACTCTACTCTGGCTGAGGAGGTGGGCCTAAAAAAAATAATAGAATATTGAAGAGTAGAGTGTTGCTATAGGAACAATTACCTAAAGATCTAATCAGTGTCTTGCTGAGTGAAAGGATTTTCTCTTTAATTTGAAACATTTCAGCAAGTGTTAAAAAATGTTTAAAAGTCCCACAATTTCTCTGTCCACAAATCTTCTGGTTCCTGAAAATTTTAAAACAAAATTTTAGAAATAATTAGAACTATATAATAAACATGTTGCTTAAATTTAATAAGTGCTTTTGGGTTAAACCCTTATGTTTATTATACCAGTTAGAAGGGCTGAATGGGTCATAGTTTGGGTTTCTCAAAAGCAGAGCCTGAGATAAGGATTTGGGAGAGAGGGAGTTTATTTGGAAGGTGATTCAGCAAACAGGCATGAGAGAGTAGGCAGAGTGAGGCAGGGAAAGAGAATTGTCACCTTGAAAGATGGAGGCCAGGGCATGTATTTACTATTTCCATTTCTCCGTTAGTTAAGGGTTGCCCCCTGAGAGTGTCAGCTTCTCAGCTGTCCTTCAAAGAGGGCCAATTGACCCCTGACAGCCTTGGGAAAGAATGTGGAAGGATGAGAATCTCAGTCTTGAAGCAGGACACTGGCAGTAGAGGTGAGTCTAAACCCATACAAAGGAGATGTGACATAAGTACCAGTGATGTCTGCTACCATCTAATTCCAGGATAGTAGGTCCCTGACTTACCTCTACACCCAAGATTTTTTTCTTAATAGCATATTACTTTAATTTCTAGCATGATGACCTTTCTTAGCAAGTTGTTTAAACTCTCTCTACATTGGTGTCTTTCTCTCTAAAATAGGAATAATAATATTACTTCCACAAAGGGTTATGGTGTGATTAAATGCATTAATACCTCTGATGCACTTAACACAGTGTCCAGTCCATGTATTCAATAAGTGGTGGATAAATGGTAGTTATTATTTATTATTATTATCATTATTATTATTATTATTATTATTATTAATGGGAGTAGGAATGTACCACCACTAGTACTATTGATGGTGAAGCCAATTATTGCATTGAATAGCTCCACAATATCAGTAACTTTATTGCGGAGTGATTTCTAGTTTATCTCACACACATTATGTGATTTGTTCTTGACCACAGTCTTATGAAGCACCTGGTACCTTGAATTCTGAAAATATCTCTCAGACAAAAAATCATGGGCTGTTTTCAGAACACTGTTAAATAACGTAATCCCTGTCAAATCTGTCTAATATGTCTTAAACATGTCTAAAGTGGATCAAGTATGTGTTCTGAGCCCTAAAGCCTTCATTGTAGGCAATCTCAAGTCCTTCAATTATTAAGGTAACAGATCTGAATACTATGTTTTTATTGGAAGGGTAATTTTAGATTACACAAATGATTTTCTGCTGTGTCAACATGAAGGCATAAATCACTGGGTAGAGGAACCAAGGCTCACTTGAAAGAAACTACAACCTCCATTTACTAATGAAAATATTTTAAAGCTATGTGTCTTAGAATATAGTGTTTTGTTAGGGAAAAGAAGCAAATTTTATAAGTGAACAAGTTCATATTTTTCAAGTAATATGAAACAACCTTCCATTTTTACATTTGTTCTTTTTTCAAGGAACTTCCAAATGCATTATCTCAGTCTATATGGGCTACAAATTCTACATAAGAAAATAAAACTGATAATGTGACTGAAAAAAAACCCAAGTTCAGCTGCTTGTGGCTTGAAAGCCAATACTGGAGAGACAAGTGTTGGGTGGAGAGGAAAGTTTGCTTTATTCATGAAGATGGTAGCCTGGGAAGACAGTGGGCTAAAGTCCAAAGATCATCTCCGAAGTTCTGGACCAGCAGAAGAGTTTTAAAGGGGAGGAATGGAAGGGGAAGTTCCAGGGAACTGAGAGAGAACTTTGTGTTTCTTTAGTCATAGATAACGCTTTTCCACTTTTCCGCATCAGACTCCTGGTCGCAGCTACCTTGGAGACATTCGTTCCTTCCTTCCTTCATAAGTTCTCCTGGAGACCCTGAAGTTATCTCCTCCTCCTTGACAATGAAACAGCACATTAGCAACACAAAATCATACCATGAGAACAAAAAGAGTTGAGCAAGAAGAGTGGTTAATATGTGGAAGGCCTAATTAAGATTTAAATTATCTAAATCTAGCTGTAAAAAATACTAGGGGCACTAAAACTACAAGGGGCTCGGCTACAGTAATGGTTACTGTCATAGTCCACTTGGGCTGCTGTATAACAGCACACCATAGACGGGGTGGCTTAAACAAGAGAAATTACTTTTTTCACAGTGGAGGGTAGAAGTACCAGATGAAGGTCCAGCAGGGTTGATTTCTGGTGAGGGCTTTCTCCTGGCAGACAGTGTTTTCTCACTGTGTCCTCACATGGTGGAGAGAGAGAGACAGCAAGCTCCCTGGTGTCTCTTTTTAAAGGATACTAATCCTATCGGATCAGTCTGCACTCTTACAACCTCATTTAACCCTAATCACTAGAGGCCCCGGCTCCAAATACTGCCACACTGGGCATATGAATACATTCAGCTCATAACAGTTACTTAGGAAAAAAACAGTTATGTAGAGCTCTTCTATATAGAGCTCTTTTCTATAAGCACAAAAGGAGAGGATATAGCTAACTGCAGAAAAAAGACAAGGGCATTTTTCTTTTTAAAGGAGCGTCCAGGCACAGGCACTGTTAGGCTCTTTCTAGTCACCTCATCTAATTTAATTCTAAAATTACCCTCCCAGACAGAATTATAAGTGAGTTAAGAAGTTGTCTAGATAGGGAGGGGGATAGAAATTTTAAAATCAGACTGTCCTTTGAGATCTTTGGAAATAGTATTGAAATGCATGGATGTAGAATGGTTTAATTGTCTGGAATCAGGGGGATTGATCATTTTAAGTAACTTCCAATTCTATCTTATCCTTTCCTTGTTATATCTAAGATTTGGGAAATAGAATCTTGCTTCCTTAAAGAGATGGCTGTAAGAGGAAACCACAAGGGCATACGGTTTCAAGAGGAAATTTGTTGGGATGCAACTACCTAAAAATCTGCATTCTTTTTGGGCTAGACGAACCCTCAGTTAAGTGTGATTAACATAGTTAATGTTTATCAAATGTCTCATACTGCTTAGGGGTTTCATAGTAATCTCGTAAGTCTTTAAAGCTCCACAAACAGGAGAGAAAAACAAGATTATCAACACTCTCTGCACATAGCTCTTGCAGCCAAGACACCCAGTTGGATACTGTCAGGTTTCTGGAGTTTCCACTTCCAGTTACCATATCTTCTGACACATTAAAGATTGCCTGAGAAAGCAAGCATATGTTTCAGAAACTATGACCCCTTGTACTGTGCATTTTTCTAAGTTATGTAAAAATGAAGCGATGAAAAGCAGAAGGAAAACTAGAAAATCAATCCTGAGTGTGGATGAGAAGGTTTATTTCTTTATCTTCTGACGGATTAGCTCTAGTCTCTGTTGTTGCTTTCCTTTTCAAAACTGTTAACACTCACAGCCAGCTGATGAAATTCTGAGAGGGTCTTTAAAGATCCTTTAATGGAAAAACAATGGCTGTGTTTGTAGAATATTTAAGTGGAAAATTGGCACCTCCTGCTTAGGGAATTGAGAAACATTAAAAGGTTAGCTGTTTCATTGCATAGTAATCTCGATCATCGGCTGTAAATTTTCAGTTGAAAACCCATGATGATTTACAATGACCGGCATGCTAGTCATTTAGCAATTATGTTATACTCACAACTATTCCACATAGAGCTCAACTTTAAACAAAATGGTCAAGGCAGAAGGAAAGATAGGCAGCAAATTCTGGAATTGGTGGCCCAACTGAATTAAAACATGCTATTTTTTGATGGCAGTGTTAGTACCTGTTCTACATTTTACATTCCGTAGAAAAAGACTCTACATCCATTTTACTCATTAATTCCTCAGGTGTTTTTGAATTCTGATGTGTGCTTGGCATTGCTCTAAGAGTTTGGAATAAAACACTCAAATTCTGTATATGGGTTGAGTTTACAATTTAGTAGAGGAGGGAGACATTTACAAAAAGAGAAAATGTAAACAAATAAACAAGATAATTATAGATAGCAACACTTTCTTTAAAGACAACAAAACAATATTATATGATAGTGTTATATCAAGTATGATGATTTTTTTTTGTTAAAAAAACAATGGTATATGTCAATTATACCTCAATAAAAAACAAACAAAAAAACCCCAAACAAAATGACTTAAACAATGTGGAAATTTATTGGTTCATGTAGCTAAAAAATGAAAGTAGAGAAAAAAAGTGTTTGTTTGACCCAGCAGATTAACTGTCAGCACTGACTCAGTTGTTTCATTCTTCTGCTTTGTAGTCTATGGAGATGGCTTGAATTTAGGGCTGGTTGCTCTCAGGACTGGACAGGAGGAGTCAGGATCGCATCTGTCCTTGTTCATATTCAGCAGGACTTCCGTCATAGCATTCTAGTAAAAGGTACTGAGATTGAGATTATTAGTTTAGGTCTCCTGTTCATCCCTGTATCAAATGACTGAAGGTGGGAATAAAATCTTTTTTTTTTTTTCAATTTCACGTGTACAAAACAATGTAATAGACATTTATCATTTATATCCCTCACACAGTGATAACCCCCCTCCCCCCATCTACTACCCCTCTGACATCACACATAGCCATTACATTTCCACTGTCTCTATTCCTAATGCTGTACTCCACTTCTTGTAACTGTGTATATATATATATAAAATTATAGTTGACATTCATTTTTGTTCAGCTTCAGCTTCAGGTGTACAGTGCAGTGATCAGGCATCTACATCACGGGAATAAAATCTTTTGATTAATTTAAACCAGTCAGGGACCATTCTTAGAGCTGGGAGAGAGGAGCTGCATGGGAGAAGGTAGATACCTGGAAAAAGATCTACTTACTGTTAGTAAGGAGAGAGGCAAGGAATTAAGACAGGCAAAACAACAAAAAAATTTCACTATAGATAGTAACCAGTGACAAGATATACTTTATATAGGGGAAGAGGTGCTGTGCAAGTAGAGAAATGAATGATGAGAAGAAGCCAGGTAGTTTCTAGACAAAGAACACTTCAGGTAGAAGGAGTGCCAAGTACAAAGGCCCTGAGGTGGCAATGAATTGTGATATATTCTAAGAGCAGAAAGATGTTGGTATGATCAGAGTGGAACATAAGGTCAGATAGGTGGGCAGTGTGGTTACTTAGTACTTGTCAATTTAGCTAAGCTGGAATGATGTTTTCCAGAAATCCCTTCCCTGCATGGTTTTAGATTAGGGTTGGCCACAAGCAACATTTCTATGCGATTATAAAAGGAGTAGTCATATTTATATCTAGAAGGATGGTGTACCATTGGGCAGTGCTGTATTTTCCCACATACTTGTTGCTGACCTGCTGACTAATCTTGGCAGTGTGTGCCAGCAGGCAAGCTTGTAGCTCTTCTGGTTTCTGACTGACTCGTCAATTTTCTTTGCCAGAAGAAGCAGCTCTGCTTCTCCTACCTGAAAATATTTGACTGTTCTTGCCTCTCCTGAGGTATTTGCCTTGCAGGGAACTAAATATTATCTTCATCAGAAGCTTCTCCAATACCTCTTGCCATCCTCTGCAGATAGCTGTTCTCTACTGAACCTTAATAGAATCAATATAAAATTAAATTATATAAACGTATAATTAAATAAATTATGTTAAAACAATGGTAACAACTACTCAAAGTTCATCACTTTCTAATTATTTTTATTGTATTTTACTATTATCTGTATTCCTGAGGTTGCTTATGTATGCTGCATCTGTATGGTGGAAATAGCACATTTTAATGTACTACTCCATATCTCTTCCCAATTCTATGTTCAGCAACATCATATATGCAGAGGATAACTATCTGCAGAGGATGGCATATATGTGGCATGAAATTGGGCATGGTGGGAGTAGTTATACAGAGGAAACTGGCAAACACTATGTATCATGGCTTTTTCCCTCTCAGAGAACTGGTTGCTAGACCAACATTTACCAGTGAACCACTTATAGTGTAGTGTTTCAGTTATAGGATATCAAAGAGAAAGGGTGATTCGATTAGAAGAATAAATATCACCCCCCCCAACAAAAATAGATAGAGGAATTATGCAGACTCTTGCTTTGACAAAGGATAGTTGCATTATATTAGGAGAAGCATAATTTTTCTATTGTCATTATTTGGAAGTTAGGTAGAATTTTAAAAAGGTGCCTTTATACTGTGCTAAACTACCTAAGCTGGAGGTGTATTTCCAAGGACCTTCCCTATATAGTTCTAAATAGGGTTGGCCTCAAGAGAACTTTGCATGAGATTTGGAAGGCATAAGTCAAGTCGCAGCCACATTTATGTTCTGAAAGTTCATGTAGGATCATGTTCAGAGCAGCTCACGCACATTTTCTTGGATCTGCTCGTTCATGCTGGTGATACAGGATAGCAGCCAAGCCTGTAGGTGTTCCAATTGCTACTTGATCTCTTTCTTCAGTTCTTCCTAATCATAGGCCAGGTATTTGTGCAAAGTCATGATGACCAGTGAAAGCTTTTGCTGCAGGTCACCCACGTCATTGAAATTGAAGCCTGAATGTAGTGAAAGACAGTCACAAGTTCTAATTCATTTTATGAGTTACAGCTCACCCTTGCAGGTTTCAATTCCTTCTTTCTCTCCCTCACTTCACATTCATCCTTCTCTTTTAGTCTCAGCATCATATACAGAAACAACATCCTTACATAAACTCTTTTGCTAGCTCTCACAATTGCTCAGTGTCAAACCTCTATGATAAATCTTATTCTATGTCAGTCATAGTGGATCTCTTCTTTTACTGAGCCCTAACGGATACAGGGAAGTAGCTCCAGTTAGGATGACTAGGCTAAGGTGAGGAGTATAGATTTCATTCTAAATGCATTGTGACTCTTGGAGTTTTAAGTAGCTTGCTGTGATAAGAATGAATTTAGGAGAGTCATGGGTGTAAGCCAACTGAGCAGATCTATTGCAGTAGTCTGGGAGAGAAGGAATGGGATCTTGGACTAGAAAGATAACAGGGTAGCTGTAAAAAAGTGATTGAATTCAATACGTTTTTGAAGTAGGGCCAATAGGATTAGTTGATGAGTTGAATGAAGATGATCAGGGAAAGAAGAGGGTCAAGAATGACTCCTGGGGATGGGGGTGGGGCGGCTGGATGGCTCAGTTGGTTAGAGCGTGAGCTCTTAACAACAGGGTTGCCGGTTTGATTCTCACATGGGCCAGTGAGCTGCACCTCCACAACTAGATTGAAGACAATGAGCTGCCACTGAGCTGCCGGTAGGGCGGCTGGATGGCTCAGTTGGTTAGAGCACAAGCCCTTGGCAACAAGGTTGATGGTTCAGTTCCCGCATGGGATGGAGGGCTGCGCTCCCTGCAACTAAGGTTGAAAATGGTGACTGGACTTGGGGCTGTACTGCGCCCTCCACAACTAGGTTGAAGGACAATGACTTGATTTGGAGCTGATGGGCCCTGGAGAAATACACTGTTTCTCAATATTCCCCAATAAAACAAACAAACAAACAAAAAACCTGATAGATTTGATTTAAAATGAAAGAAAAAAGAATGACTCCTAGGGATTAGATCTTAATTTTTCTCACCATAAAAAGGAAATAATAATTATGTGACATGATACAGGTGTTAGTTAATGCTATGGGGGCAATCATATTGCTACATATAAAAGTACCAAACCAACATGTTGTACCCCTTAAACTTACACAATGTTATATGTCGATTATATCTCAAAAAAAAGATGTCTGTCAAAACATGGTGGTGGGAGGCGTCACCCTTGATCTCTCCCCTTGAAGTTACAAGTTGAACAGCTATAATTCAACAGAGGATTCCCTGAGAAAGACACAAAAACATCTGAGAGATCCACACATTGAAACATCTGAAGGTGGGCAAATTGGGGTGAACAGGGGAGGAGGAAAGGGACAAGAGCAGAGACAGGTGCCACAGATGCAGCCTGGAGTTCACTGTGGTCATGGGAGAGGGGAGCATTCAAACTGAACTCTCTGTGGCCCCCAGTATTCCTGCCTGAGAGATCAGCATATACTATGCTGAACCCAGTGATCAGGGCAGACCTCAGGGCAAATACCAAATACAGGAGAGCGACAGCTGTGGCCTAACAGCCCTCACTCCTAGGCAGAAAGAAAATGCCAAACAAAGCTTGGCTGCCTCTCTGCATGTTCCTAGATCTCACCTCATCCACATGTTCCCAGTGCTAGCAGCAAGCCCCAGAAGAAACAGCAGCAGTTTCAGGTTAAAGAACAGAAGAACATCTATAGCCCTGAGAACTGGAAGACAGTTCCAGAGTGGAGAAGCTCAATGCAGCTAATTTCAGTGACAAGGGATGAGATACAGGGGCAAGGCCCTTGTGATCTGGCATCTGCCATTACTAGGAGGAGAACAAAGACACAAACACACCAGCGAGCTCTACCAGCTGATCCTGCCACCACTGGACCCTGCCACCACCTTTCGCAGCTGATCCCAGCAGGGGAACCCAGGGCTATGGAGCCACACAGCTCTGCATATGGCTTCTGGGGCAGCACTGGGATTTCAGGGGCTCAGAACCCCATCACCTACCACATCCTCCCATGGGGGTAGTGCCCAAAGACTGAGGCAATTTGGTCACAGAAGAGATGCCTGCCTCCCCAGGGACTGTTCCACTGCAAGAAGTCCACAAAATCCTGAACAGGGCAAGAAAAAAATAAAACTCTCCAGTGCTACCTACTGGAAAACAAAAGAAAGAACTATTCATATCAACCTGCTGCAGAATTCATTTCTGTAGATGCCCAGGAAGAGAAATAATCCATCAATTATTATGACTACTCAAGGTAACAAGGCAACTCAGAAAGAAAATGAAAAATCTCCAGAAAACAAACTTAAAGACATAGAAATGTGTGACTTAAATGACAGAATTCAAGATTGCACTTCCACAAAAACTAAATAAGATGCAAGAAAACACAGATATGCAGTTTAATGAACTCAAATAAAATCAATGAGCAAAATTTCCCAGAGACTGAAAATTAAAAAGAGAACCAAATAGAAATTCTGGAGCTGAAGAACTCAATAGAGATGAAGAATTAAAAAGCAGGCATAGGAAATAGAGCTGACTAGATGGAGGAAAGCATTAGTGATATTAAAGATAGAAATTTGGAAATGATGCCGATGGAAGAAAGGAGATACATGAGAGTTAAAAGAAATGAATGAACTCCACAAGAACAATCTGACTCAATCAGAAAGAGCAGTATAAGCATAATGGGTATATCAGAAGGAGAAGACAGAGAGAAGGGCACAGAGATTGTCAATGAAAACTTTTCAAACCTATGGGAAGAACTGGATCCTCAAATCCAACAAGCAAGTAGACCACCTAATTACCTCAATTTGAAATGGACTCTCCAAGGCACAGTATATTGAAACTGTCAAAAATTAATGACAAAGAATTATTAAGGTAGCTGTGGAAAAGAAGATGGTAACCTATAAAGAAAAGCCTATTAGGTTATCATCACACTTTTCAGCTGAAACTCTACAGGCTAGGAGGGAGTGGAATCAAGTATTGAAACTATTGAAAGAGAGAAATTATCAGCCAAGAATAATCTATCTCACAAAGTTATCCTTTAGATATGAAGGAGGAATAAAGACCTTTCCAGGTATAAAGAATCTAAGGGAATCTTCCACCACAAGGCCTGAATTACAGGAAATACTGAAGGAGGTTATTCTACTTGAAACCAAAAGACAAAGGATACAAAACTCTGAGTAAGATTAAAACAGACAAATGCAAGCAGGAAATAACAACCCTTACACAGAATTGGGCACTATACACTATACACTTAAATACAACATAAAGGGTAAAGGAGATAAAAACATAAAAAAAAAGAAAAAGAAAAAGAAAAGAAGACTATTTGCTACTACAACTAAAAAATGAACTCACAGGACAAATAGAGATAATCTGTGACAAGAAAAACATAAAAGGGGAGGAGGTAAAGTTCTAAATTTGCGAAGGGGAATGGATATAAGATGCATGCTGAACAAAAAGGAGTACTGTATATATGAAACTTTCTATTACATAAACTTAATAGTAACCACTCAAACACACACACACACACAAAACAACAAACAAACCCCAAAACCCAGAACTGAGACACATAACATTAAAAAAGGGGAAACTGGAAAAACAGTCATAGAATGTCACCTAAGTAAAATAATAGGCAGAAACACAAAGACAAAGAAACAATGGAGACACCACGCTAGCAGAAAACAAAAGATAACATGACTATAGGAACCCCTCATATATGAATAATCACCCTAAGTAAATGGTCTGAGCTCCCTAATAAAAAGGCACAAAGTAGCAGCTTGAATAAAAAAACAAACCCAACCATATGTGGCCTCCAAGTAACACATCTCAGCTGCAGGGACAAATACAGATTCAAAGTGAAAGGGAAGAGAACGATACTTCAGGCAAATGGCATCTAGAGAAAAGAGGGTATATCCGTACTTCTATCTGACGAAACAGACTTCAGGATAAAAAAAGTAACAAGAGACAAAGAAGGACATTTCATAATGACAAAGGGCACAGTACAACAAGAAGACATAACACTTATCAATATATATGCTCCCAATCAGGGAGCACCAAAATATATAAAGCAACGACTAATGGAACTAAAGGGAGAAACTGAGAAAAATACAATTATAGTATGGGACCTAAATACACTATGGACAGCTATGGATAGATCATCGAAACACAAAATCAATAAGGAAATATCAGCCTTAAATGATACATTAGACCAAATGGATATAATTGACATTTACAGACCCTTTAATCTTAGAACAACAGACTATATATATGTTTTCCTAGGGCACATGAAACATTCTCAAGGATAGATCATATGTTGGAACACAAAAGTAGCCTTAGCAAATTTAAGAAAATTGAAATCATACCGAGCATATTCTCTGACTATAGTGCTTTGAAATTGGAGATCAACTGCAAAAATAAAGCAGGAAAACCCACAAATATATGAAGAAAAAACAACATGCTACTAAAGAATGACTGGGTCAAAGAAGAAATAAAAGGAATGATCAAAAGATACATAGAAACAAATAAGAATGAAATACCTTGTATCAAAACTATTGGGATGCAGCCAAAGCAGTACTATGAAGGAAATTTATATCATTGCAGGCCTATCCCAAGAAACAAGAAAAATCCCAAATAAACAACCTAACATTACATCTTAAAAACTAGTAAAAGAAAAGCAAATGAAACCCAAAGTCCGCCAAAGGAGGGAAATAGTAAAAATGAGAGCATAATTAAATGAAATAGAGAACAAAAAGACAGTAGAAAAATTAATGCAACAAAAAGTTGGTTCTTTGAAAAGATTTTTTTTTATTACAGTTTATAGGGGTGACAATAGTTAGTAAAGTTACATAGGTTTCAAGTGTACAATTCTGTAATACATCATCTATATATCACATTGTGTGTTCACCACTGAGTCAGTTCTCTTTCCATCACCATATATTTGATCCCCTTTTTACTCTCTTTTACCACCCCTCTGCACCCTTACCCTCTGGTAACCACTAAACTACTGTCTATGTCTATGAGCTTTTGTTTCTTACTTGTCTTGTTCCTTTGTTGCTTTCAGTTTTATATCCCACACATCAGTGAAATCATATGGTTCTTGAATTTTTTTGTCTGACTTATTTCACTTAGCATTATACTCTCAAGGTCCATCCATGTTGTCACAAATGGCACTATTTCATCTTTTCTAATGGCAGAATAGTATTCCATTGTGTATATATACCACAACTTCTTTATCCATTCATCTATCGAAGGAAGGACACTTTGG
The DNA here is from genome assembly GCF_964194185.1 of Rhinolophus hipposideros. NCBI lineage: Eukaryota > Metazoa > Chordata > Mammalia > Chiroptera > Rhinolophidae > Rhinolophus > Rhinolophus hipposideros. The sequence continues at coordinate 64,959,771 of NC_138049.1, read as the reverse complement.
TTGTTTCCATGTCTTGGCTACTGTAAATAAAGCTGCAATGAACATCAGAACATGTATATATTTACAGATAAATGTTTTCAGATTTTTGGGATATATATCCAGGAGAGGGATTGCTGGATCACATGGTAATTCTATTCCTAATTTTTTGAGGAACCTCCACACTGCCTCCCATAACAGCTGCACCAATCTGCATTTCCACCAACAGTGTACGAGGTCTGATAATTAAGTTTGTGAACTCATCCTAGAAAAAGTGTTGCATACCTCATTGCTGAATATCATTACATTCACCTTCGAAATATGGCGTACACCTTCATAGTACTCTCCATGCGAAGCTATGCACTGATGCCAGTGTCTAATCCACCCTTCAAAGCAATTTTGGAACTCTTTTTCTGGAATGCCCATCAGAGCTGTCATCGTATTACCCTTGATGTCATGAATGTCATCAAAATGTCCTCCTTCAATATTTCCTTTATCTTTGGGTAAAGAAAGAAGTCACTGGGTGCCAGATCCAGAGAGTAGGGAGGGTGTTCCAATACAGTTATTTGTTTACTGGCTAAAAACTCCCTCACAGACAGTGCCGTGTGAGCTGGTGCAAGAACCGTGAACTGTTGGCGAATAGTTCAGGTCATCCAACTTTTTCAGACAGCCTTTTCAGCACATCTAAATAGTAAACTTGGTTAACTGTTTGTCCAATTGGTACAAATTCATGATGAATAATCCCTCTGATATAAAAAAAGTTTAGCAATATCGTTTTGACTCAACTTGGACTGATGGAACTTTTTTGTCATGGAAAACTGGCTGACTTTCATTGTGCACTTTGGCGCTTTGTTTCAGGGTCATATTGGTACACGCATGTTTCATCACTAATGAAAACATGGCCCAAAACATTGTCTTGCATCTCCAAAAGATCTTTGCAAACTTCGACTCTCCTTTGCTTTTGTTTATCGGTGAGCTCCTTTGGGACCATTTTTTGCACACACCTTTCTTATGCCAAGATTTTCAGTTAAGATTTTCCTAACTGTTTCTCTGTTGACGTTCACTTGGTCTGCTATGCTTCTCACAGTCAGCTGATGATTTTGACGCACAATTCGAGGAATTTTTGCAATGTTTTTGTCAGTTCTGCGCACTACTGGCAGCACTGACCTCTCTTCAGTGATGTGTTTTCTACTCTCAGAAAAACGTTTAATCCATTTGTACACTGTTGTTTTCTTCATGGCATTATTCCCATAAACTTGGACTAACGTGTCCCTGATTTCACTTTCACTTTTGCCAAGTTTAACAAGAAATTTAATGTTGTTTTCGTTGCTCTAATTCAAGGTCATATATTCTTGTGAGGGCGCACAAAATCACACACAACAATAATGAACAGCAAGACAACAAGATACTGCCACATGTCAACACAAACACAGCTGTGAGACACTGATATACCAAGGTTATGAAACCTTACTGAACTGTTCGTACAGTGCTGCCAATGTAAGCACATGGTGGCAAGTTCGAGAACCTAATTGTCAGATCTCATATTAAAAATGATCACCACAATAAGTCTAGTTAATATCTGTCACCATACAAAGTTATAATTTTCTTGTGATGAGAACTTTTAAGATCTACTCTTTTAGCAACTTTCAAATATGCAATACAGTATTATTACTTGTAGTCACCATTGCTGTACATTACGTCCTCATGACTTACTTATTTTTTAATTAGAAGTTTGTACCTTTTGACCCCTATCACCCATTTTGCCCGTCCCCAACCCCCTAGCTCTGGCAACCACCAGTATATTTTCTATATTTTTGAGCTCAGGTTTTTTTGTTTGTTTTTAAGTTTCAATGTGTAAGTGAGAACATACTATAATTATCTTTTTCTAACTTATTTGACTTAACATAATGCCCTCAAGGTCCATCCATGCTGTCACAAATGGCAAGATTTCCTTCTTTTTTATGGTTAAGTAATAGTCCATTTTATGTATATACCACATCTTCTTTATTCATTCATCCATTGATAGACACTGAGGTTGTTTCCATATCTTGGCTGTTTTAAATAATGCTGCAGTGAACATGGGGTGCATATATCTTTTTACATTAGTATTTTCATTTTCCTCTGATATATACCCAGAAGTGGAATTGCTGGATCATATGGTAGTACTATTTTTAATTTTTTGAGAAACATTTATACTGATCTCCATAGTGGCTGCACCAATTTACATCCTCATCAACGATGCACAAGAGTTCCCTTTTCTTTACATCCTTGCCAACACTTGTTTGCTTGTTTTTTATGATAGCCATTCTAACAAGTGTGAAGTGATATCTCAGTGTGGTTTAATTTGAGAAATGAGAACTTTCAATACTGCTGGGGCATTAATTAGTTGGCACAACCTTTTAAGTACAGTTTTGCAATGCTAATTAAGATCTCTAAACATGTTTTCTTTCTTCTGAAATTCTACTTCTAGGATTTCTATGAAAATAATTAGATTTTTGAAATATGTGAATTTATATATTTTCTATTTATATTAATAAAAAATTGGAAACCACATAAATATTCAATAATAAAGGAATTGTTAACTTAATTATAGCTATGCAAGTAATGGGTTAGTTTTGAGTCTTTAAAAATAATTTTTAAAAGATTCAAATACGTGAGACAAAGCTCATAATATTAAGGGAAAAGCATGATAGATGTATAATATGTTATGATTCTATATAACATATTGGAGAAATACGTTATCATACTTTTATATGTTTTTTAACACACACACGTGAATAATCGCCTGAAAGGAAAAAACCAAATGGCTTTTTCTGAGTGATGTGTTTATAAATGTTTTTATTTATTTTTTATCCTTTTTGGTATTTTTCAAATTTTCTTTATCTATGTTGAGGGTACTTTTCTTTTGTGATCAGAAAACATTGCAATAAAAATCTTACTAGTGGCCAAATTTTTGCTTATCAGATATATATTTGAATTTATATTTCTGTAATCATCAAAATTAGTATCAAAACAGTAACTTCTTCCTATATACGACAATAAATGTAGTGTACTTTCTCTTCTATAATCCTTATTCACTTCTACATGTTTGTTCAAATAATTTTGGGTCATAAGTTTGGCTTATTATTTTGTAGTTTTATATTATTATATATTTTAATTTACAGAAACATTTAGAATTGAACTTTGTAAACATGTTTCAAAACACATTTTTTTGCTTAATTCCATATATTTTATTAGATTCCAGGTAACCAGAATTTTTGGAGTAGAATGGTGATTAGCAGGGGCTTGGGGTGGGGGAATTGGGGAGATGTTGGTCAAAAGGTACAAACTTGCAGTTAGAAGATCCATAAGTCCTGGAGATCTAATGTACAGCGTTGTGATTATAGTCAACAATACTGTATTATATACTTCAGAATTGCTAAGAGACTAGATCTTAGCTCTTCTCACCAGAAAAAAGAAATGATCAGTATGTGACATGATGGGAGTGTTAGTTCAGACTACGGTGATAATCATATAATATATAAATGTACCAAACCGATACATTGTATCCCTTAAACTTACACTATGTTATATGTCAATCATATCTCAGTAAAAAAGGAATTTTTATATTATGGTTTTCTATTATTTAGAGATACATGCATATACTACATGAATAAAATTATAGTGGTTTTGAATATTTCCACAAATTATTTGATAGACTTCAAGAGGTGAAGGCTAATTCACCTTCCTTCAAGTATGAGTAGGACTTAGTGATGTGCTTCTAATGAATATAAAAAAGCAGAAGTTGTGATGTGGGACTTCAAAGACTTGGTCATGAAAAATGCCATGACTTCATTTTTTTCTCTTGAATTGCTCACTCTGGTAAAGTAAGCTGACATGTCATAAGCAGAGGCCAAGGTAGGCCAGGAGCTAAGGCCTCTTGCCATTAGCCAGTGAGGAACCAAGGCCTCTAGCCACCAGCCAAGTGAGTGAATCTTCCCGGAAGTGGATCCTCTAGGCCTGTCAACCTTCTGCTGTCTACGTCTCCAACCAACATTTTGGCTGCAACCTCATAAGAGATAGGGAGTCAGAAAAACCCAGATAAGTTGCTTCTGGATTCCTGACTTTCAGAAAGTCTTGCGAGATAAAACAAGAAACAAATGCTTCTTGTTTTAAGGCACTAAATTTTGATGTAATTTGTAATGAAGCAATAGATAACTAATACAAATATATTCCTCTCCGAGAATAACATAGTATTAGATGATAATTTATTATATTACAAAGTTTATCATTATGTGCTTATTGTGTACTAGACACTATGTTAAATTGATTCTCTTTGGAATCTGGTGATATAGGTTCAATTACATATCCTTCTTTTACAGAGGAGGAAACTGAGACAGGGAGCTCAAGTAAGTGAGGAAGCCATGATTATAACACAGAAGTCCACTCTAGATTGACTCATCCTTCATAGTTGGAGTAAATCTCTTCTTAGTGTTCATGGAAAAGTGAGGTGCAAAGCACTATACGCTCAGCATGCCAATGCTTATAACGCTATTTCATCCTTTCTATTCCATAACACGTGCTTTGAGCTTCCGTGGCCTGTTCCTTTTTCTGTTAGTGGTAACCAAAGAAATCCTAGTACTTAGTCTTGGAACACAGGCCCTCCTAATCACAAATAAAAGAAGACAGTGTAATATAAGAAGGAAATGTTTTCTCTTTTCCTGCCCCTGCAGAGAAAACCACAAAGAGTTCTTGGTTACGTTAATTGCAAATAAGCATTTTTATGAGTTACCTAGGCTTCAGAGGTGGTTGCTAACTACTATTGACAGTAACCTTTAACCTTGAAAAGTCAGTAATTTTGATTGGTTGTTTTACTTAATAATGTGTTGCCTTGGTAATGATTTTGATGTAAGCATCACTTTTTTTCTAAAAGGTATAAAACTTGTGAACTCTCTGTGAAATTTGAAGGAGGGTACTGTTATTTCTCTCATTTCACCTGCTTGAGGTCAAATAAAGTTGCCCTGCAGATTTCTTATTTAATAAACAAAGAGCTTGGGAAGACTGTCTTATTTAAATTTAACAAAGGGCATATTTCAGTAGTATATTTTTTAATATTTATTTGCAAAAGTCTTTCTGTTGTCACAAATGAATAAATTACTTGAATGGATATAAAATTCCTAGGTCAGAGCTGTTTTACCTCATCATTCAGTAGACTTTGATCGTTGTACTATCTTCTGGTATGTTTAGTATTAGAGAGAAACGTGAGGCCAGATATTTTCCTCAGATACTTACAAAATTTCTTTTTTTCATCTTTGTTGTCATTTAATGTTGGTATTTTGCTTTTTTTTTTTTTTTTTCTGGAACCCTAAGAACACTTAGGCTTATGTGTTTTTTCAACAGAGATTTTTTTTTCCTGATTATCATTTTTGGTTCATTATTTTTTATTTCACTGGAACACTTATAATTCTTATCTGGGTTTTTGTCCTCTACCTTCCACATGTATTATCTTCTCTCATTATTTTCTTCTTTTTTGTCTTCTTGTCTTGACTTCTCATTTTTGTCTTCAGCACTGATTTGCTGGAGTTGGGATAGCCTTTTCTTCTGTTTCAGAGGATAGAGTAGGTGATTTGTGGTTCAATAAAGTACTTCTCCATCTTGACTGATGATACATTTAGTGGGAATTCCACCAGGATTTTCTAAGACCTTTCTTATCATTGGGCTCCAAAGCTAGCTTTCACACTTCTGTGTCTTCAGGATATTTTATTAGGAAGTTAAGAAGAAGCTTATCAGGGTCCCATCCTCATGTAGAGTCTCTCACCGTGTTGACTTGGAAATCCAAATTCAGTAATTTATTCTTGCAAATATCAACATTTTATATATATATATATATATATATATATATATATGTATATATATATATTTATATATACATTTAGATTCCAAATATAAGTGAACCCCTATGGTATTTGTCTTTCTCATGATAAACTAAGCTAAACTAACACATTTTATATGGATCATACTTTTTACAGACAACTCTGGAAATTTTATCTCACCTTCTCCCTTTCCTCATTGATTTTGTTAGCAATGTATTTCTATTAATATAAAGTTTTAGACAGTCTTTTGGCCTCAGTCCTGGTAATTACCAATATTCACTATTTGATCTTTAATGAAACTTTTGCTTCTTAGGATAAAAATATTAATTATGTTTTTATAAATTTCTTATTAATGAACAAGTTTGAAAATTTGCAAATAGTTGTAAAAAAAATCCTTCATCAACTTTCTAAAAAGTTTGCACAATGTTTGGAAGAAAAATACACTATATAAAAGAACATGTTCCTTTTTGTGACTTTTAGGTTAAGAAAAATAAATTATCCTGTAAGTCAAAAAGAAACAGTCCCCAAGCTTAAAGGAGTTCAAATCCTTCTTGGAGAGAAGAGAAACACAAAGCAGTATAAGACAGTCTATAATCAATGATCATGGATCAAAAAGAAAATATAAAATTACCTATGGCGGACTCTGTATACTGGCAATTTATCTACCTGCCTGCCTGCCTGTCTGTCTGTCTGTCTGTCTAATTAGAAGGTAAAGCAAGGTATTTAATTGCTTAACATTTAAAAATAAAAATAAAATCTTCTGTTTTCTTTTCTATAGGGTTAATTGTCTTAAGCTCGTATTTAAATTGCATAGAGAGCAACATACTTTTCCAAGATGGATTGTTTAGAAAATAGTTTGTGTCTCAAGGATTGTTAACTGTTTTTATTTTTAACAAAATCTTTAATTTCTTTTGCTAAAAACAAGAAAGGTAAAAAGACATTTCTGAAGCTGTATATGTATCTCTTTAAACTTGATGTTCTTAGCAAATAAGAAAAAAAACAATATTTGTGGGTCAGAATTTCTTTAGGTTTTGTGGGGTGGTATGTTATGTATAATTTGATGTTGGATTGTAGCAAAATGTCATTTTTTCCTTTTGTTCCAGCCTCTTTTAACCTTAGGCTGTCACCTAACTGTGCTCTTCAAGAACAGCTAAACACAATAGCAAAACATTTCTGCAGACAGGAATATCCTAGAATAAAAATATTGATCATACAGTGTCATGAAATAAAGTTCTTATTAGTTTCTTTGCCTTTGGATAGTTTCAGCTGTCTTTCTGCCTTGTTATTGGTCTGTTCAAGAATATAGGAATTTAGGGCTACTTTGAAATATCTGCATGACAGTTCTCAGGAAAGGTTTTCCCTAGTATACAAGGACAAAAAAAGAAGAAGAGAAACAGAAGGGCGGGGGGGAGGGGGGGAGAGAGAGAGAGCGAGAACGAGAGAGAGAGAGAGAGAGAGAGAGAGAGAGAGAGAGAGAGAGAGAGAGAGAGACAAAGAGAGAGAGAGAGAGAGAGAGGAGGGGGAGGAGAGGGGGGAAAGGAGAGAGGAGAGGGGGGAAAGGAGAGAGAGAGGAGGAGGAGAGAGAGAGGAGGGGGAGAGAGAGGAGGGGGGAGAGAGACAGGAGGGGGAGAGAGAGAGAGGAGGGGGAGAGAGAGAGAGGAGGGGGAGAGAGAGACAGGAGGGGGGAGAGAGAGAGGAGGGGGGAGAGAGAGAGGAGGGGGAGAGAGAGAGGAGGGGGGAGAGAGATCGCTTAATAAAGTCCTATAAATTGGAAACAAACTTGTTTTGCAGACTTTTGTCTGAGGAGTCACATGGCTTTAAATAAGTTGTTTAATAGCTCTCTGTTTATAACTCCAGAAATGAAAATACTGTTATTGTTCCCAGAAGAGTGTTGCATAGGTTAAATAAAGGAAATTGCGAACACTTTTTGACTATATGGTGCTTGTTCATCTATCTTCCTCTGCCTGATTTCTCTTTATCCAGCAGCAGCTGTTGACAAGCCAGGTCGTTCTACGTATAAAACATTAATGTTGTCTATTTTCTTTACTGACCCAAGCCAGAGGGAGACATCACAGGTCTGCCACATAAAAAGTCTGGAGGACATGGGCTCTGTTTAATCCTCTTACACATAACTCAAATTCTTTTCCTCAGGATCTCACCTTTTGTTTGGGGGCAAAAATGGCTCTTTTACTCCTTTCCAGACCCTTTCCCAGGTGGAATTAGCAAGACACATGTAGCTCTGCCTTAATTATGATAAGCTTAATTTATATGTGACTTCTTCATTGCAGTATCATTAACCTAAAATGCTCCTGTTGTAAGGGCATCTGCATGGCACATGCATTTTTGTCTCGGTTGGACCCTCTGCTCCATCTGGTCAAATTCTGTTATTGATTTGTTTCAATTTTGTGGTAGAAAGAATGGAAATATTTTGCAGTTTCTGTCCCTTTATTTTATCTTTATAAGAGCTTGGTGACTTGTAAGCTTTACCTTGAATTCACTGACATCAGCATTCTATTCCTATTCACCAACCCTGATACATTTTCTTTTTCCAGTAAATACATTCCCCTCTGAGCAGTGCTGCCCCCTCAACATCACTCATTTAGATTCTATTGATTGGCAGCTGAATCCACAAGTATTTTCTCTCAGGGCATCATGCTGTGCAATTTCTCATTAGGTATTTTGGAAATTTTTCTGTTCCAGTTAACTACTGCTATTTAACAAGCGACCCCAAAACTTAGTGGCTTAAAACAACTGTTTTATTATATCTCACTATTTTGTTGAACAGGGATGTGGGAATTTTGGTGGTTTGTCTATTCCAAATGGCACTGATGGAGGTCACATGGTAGTATGCAGCTGGAAGATGGGCTGGTCTGGAGGGTCCAAAATGGCTTCGCTCACATGTCTGCCACTTTGATGGAGATGGCTAGAAAGTTGGTCTTAGCTAGTCAGCATAGTTGGACTCCTTATGTGGAGTGCAGGGCTCCTAGAGCAAGTATTCTAAGTGGCCCAGGCAGAAGCTGAAATGCTTCCATGACTTAGTCTCAGAATTTCCAGAATGTCGATTCTGTCACATTCTATTGGTGAAGCAATTCACTGAAGACAGCCCAGGTTCGTGGAGTGGGTAATTGGAATCAGTTCTTTAACAGAAGGAATAGCAAAGAATTTGTGGTCGTTTTTAATCTACCACACTTTACCTACAGATTTAATCTAAAAGTTGATGTTAACATAGCAAACAATTTAGAAGTGGCTACTCTGCATCCCTGAATTCACTTTTTTAGTGGTGTTTTATTATTTTATGAACCAAATGATAGAGATAAGTACATGCCCCTTGAAATTTTTTACGTAAGTAGCGATGGCAAGATGAGTTGATTGTAGAGGGAGTCTACTCCAGTCGTAACAATGACAACAGCAACAATTACAACTGCTGTTACTATTCCTGCCTCCATCATCACCATTTATTTATACCGGACCCATGGGCTGTGTGCCAGGCACTGTTCCATGTTTATATAAATTGGCTCTAAATCTAAGACAATCCTACAAGGAGGGAGGATTTATTGTCTCTGTTTTGTAAATGAACATAGTGATGCTCTGAGCAGCTAAGTAAGTTGCAGTATAGTAAAGGCTGAGAGAGGTGTCTGGAACCAGACTAAGTCAAATTCCAATTTAGTCACCAACTACTAGTCTGACTTTTGAGCAAGTTCCTTAATTTATTTGTGCTGCAGTTTCCTCTTCTATAAAAAGGGGACTAATAGAACTCACCTAATAAAAACGTAATGGGTAAATAGAGGCAATAAGGACAGGTAATAACACCTGACTTTGGTAAGTGTTAGCTATTATTATTATTATTATTATTATTATTATTATTACCCAGTGTTATATAGCTGGTAAACATGTTTATTGAATTATGAATGCTGCAACATGGGATGAAAGTGAAAGACTCCAAAATACCCAAGAGACCTTATTGACTTGGGTTCTAGAGTAGAGTAACAGTAAGTCTGCACTTTGTTGAATTTGCAGAGGTAATTATCTATTTTGTAATGGAGTACAAAAACTAATAAACAAATAAAACAGTCCTCTACTTGGCTTTGTCATCTCCTAGTGGGAAGCACCTTTCATAATATTAATCTCTCTTACCTCCCAAATCATTCATGTATTCATTAAACAAAAATTTTTTGAGGACCAACTATGTGCCAGGCATAGCGCTGGCCCCTGGGGCTAAAATGCTGAGACATGCAGAATCCTAGCCCTAACAAACTGTCTTAGGTTACTAACCTTTGACATCTCATGGTTTAGAGCTGACCATGTTTATTTCTTGCATCCCAGGAACTTGTCTTGTACTTGGCAATGTTAGTAAAAATGCAAGGTATCCCTTTGGATATAATAGAACATATTTGATTCAGGAAGTTGTTTAAAGTGACAATGAGTGAGATCAATTCTTAATAAGATCAGTTGGTTAGGACAGAAGACAATTTGAAAATCTGTCTTTGTTGTTTTTTCCTTCCCATTTTATGCTTGTGATGATTAATTTTTTGTGATAGTTGCTTTTTTGGTTTTATGTAAATGTTATTTTTCATGGTTGCTAAAGGAAAGTGAAGTTTAAAATAGTTAGAGCCAGAGCCAGAGCACAGATAATAGGACCACTGGACTGCAAGTCTGTGCATGAGGCAAATACACAGGTAGCCATGACCTTGAGTGCCTTTGTACCAACTGCCATGGCCTTCCCCTTAGTTAGATTCATACTCTGCCTAATAAACCAGGGAAAAATTCAACATGATATATAAAATATCTTTCAAATAGAGGCGTTCGATAGATATTTGTTGTCCTCAATGACTTTTGTATTTTTGTATTAGGTATGCCTATCTAACAGTCATAGCAAAGAACTTTACATTAAACACTCTTTTCAGAACAATTTTGTTTATAATATCTATTCCACTCTTTGGAGCACTTTGTCTGCCCATTGTCTCACCTTTGTCTAACACTTCTCGTCTAGGTCAAGTTCAATGTTTTTTTCCTGACCTTGCAACCTATATATTAACATCAACCCCTTCTGGCTTACTAAGTGTTCTGACAGCATGCTACACTTGTGTTCAGACAGCCATTGGATTATGAGGAAATAATCATTATGTAATTTTGTGGGTAATGCCTGTCTCTCTCTCTTTTTTTTCTTTTTAAAAGATTTTATTGGGGAAGAGGAACAGGACTTTTTTGGGGAACAGTGGGTACTTCCAGGACTTTTTTCCAAGTCAAGTTGTTGTCCTTTCAGTCTTAGTTGTGGAGGGCGCAGCTCAGCTCCAGGTCCAGTTGCCATTGCTAGTTGCAGGGGGCACAGCCCACCATCCCTTGTGGGAGTCGAGGAATCGAACTGGCACCCTTGTGGTTGAGAGCCCAGTGGCCCATGTGAGAATCCAACTGACAGCCTTCAGAGTTAGGAGCATGGAGCTCTAATCGCTTGAGCCACCGGGCTGGCCCTGTCTCTCTTGTTAATTCAGAATCCTCATGCTGACAGGGACACTGATAGTTTTATTCATTATGGAATCCCATAGGGCCAGCGTGGTGCCTGGCAAAAGGTGCACAAGTAGAAAATACCTGTTGAATAAAATGAAAAATTAGAGAATAAGATAATAATGAGTAAATAATAAAGTACCTGTAAATGAGAGAGAGGAGAGATAAATATATCTTTTACAATTCACTGGGAAAAGACGTGGAACTCAACAGTTTTTAAGATTTCAATTGCTGGTATCAATTGTCGTTCAGGATGACAATAGGTGAAGAGGTGTAGCATAAAGGCTGACAGTGTTTTGTGAGTAGACCCATAAGGTTGCTATCCTTCCACTACTTCTGTTCTTCATTACATTAAAAATGTTTGAGTTATGGGCAAGATGACCAAGTAGTTAAATGCTGTGTTTGCCACCTTGCATGACCACATTAAAATTATAACTAAATTATAGGACAACCAACCTCGAGAACCATCTGAAGACTAGCTGAACAGAACGCCGGTAAGGATATAACAATAACAAGCCATGTTGAGGCTTGTAGGAGGCGCACAGATGCGAAACTGGCTTGCGCCACACTCACGTGTGGTGGTTGAGCATTGGGAGGGTATCTCGATGGTGATGATTCCCCCGTCCCTGAGGAGCGAGGGGTCCCAGCCCCACACTGGGCTCCCCAGCCAGGCTTCCAGGGCTGGTAAGAGGCTGTGACAACATCTGACTATAACAATGTGATGATTAATTTTATGTGTCAGTTGGCTAGGCTATGGTGCTTAGTTGGTTGGCCAAACACCAGTTGCTGTGAAGATATATATTTTTTCATATGTGATTAACATTTAGTCAGTGGACTTTGAGTAAAATAGAAATAATGTGGGTGGGCCTCATCCAATCAGTTGAAGGCCCTCAGAGCAAAGACTCAAGTTTCCCAAAGAAGAATCAGTTGTCCTCAGGACCACAATATAGAAACCCTGCTTGAGTTTCCTGCCTACTACCCTGCCCTACATATTTTGGACTCAAGAGTACAACATGAATTCTTACCTGAATTCCTAGTCTACTGGCCTGCCCTACAGATTTTGGACTTGTCAATCCCTACAGTTGCATGAGCCAGTTCCTTAAAATCTCTGTCTCTCTGTCTCTCTGTCTCTGTCTCTCTCTCCTGTTGGCTCTGTTTCTCTGCAGAATTGGACTAATACAATGTCCCTCTGTAGAGCAAATTTATAAAGACAAGTAGAATACTTAGGGGAGTATTAGATGAAAATGGCCTCTTCCCTCTGTGAATATAGAAGTTTGAGAGTTGATTGGACTTTGGGATCCATAGCACGAAGTTCCAAAGAGTCTGGATCTTAGGATCTGACTTTGCAAATGCTGTCAGTGTGCATATTTCTCATGAAGCTGCAGGTGAAGACCTGCTTGTTCACCTTCAACCTCATTGGCTGTGTTTAGTCTCCCATCACAGAACTTCTAACTTTCATAGCAATAGTGCCTAGACCCTTGACAAGGGCAGACTTAGCCTGTCTGGCTCTGATAATCCTACAGCATTTCATCTTTTAAAATAAAGTTAGAGGAAAACATATCCTGATTTTATGAGTATATGCCCTCTTTGTGTCCTTTCCCATATTACCTTTCCCATATTACCACTAGCTGTCTTCTTAATCACATGTATTTCCATTGTCTTATTGGATGTCTTGGTCTGCTTCTGCTGCTTAATAAAATACTGTAGAGTGGGTGGTTTAAACCACATTTATTTTTTCAGTTCTAGAGGCTGGAAGTCCAAGACCAGGTGCTGGTGAGATTGGGTTCTGGTAAGGGCTATCTTCCTGGCTTGCAGATGGCAGTCTTCTCACTGTGTCCTGAGATGGCCTTTCCTCGGCATGTGCGTGTGGAGATAGATGATAGATAGACAGATAGATAGATAGATAGATAGATAGACAGACAGACAGATAGAGTGCTCTGGTGTCTCCTCCTTTTCTTGTAAAGGGACTAATCCCATCATGGGCCCCCACCCTCATGACCTCATCTAAACCTAATTGCCTCCCAGAGGTCCCATCTCCAAATACTGTTATATTGGGGTTAGGGTTTCAACATATGAATATGGGAGGGACACATTCAGTCTACAACACTGGATATGAATGAGAGATTAGCTTTAGACAAGAAATTTTCTCCTTTGAAAATAAACATACACATGCTTGTTTGTATAAGGAATGCAACAGATGTAAAACTTGGTTGAAATTTATATGTGGTTTCTTTGGGGAAAATGCTGTTTACTTCCAAAAAAGTTTCTGATCTCAGACAAATCCAACTTTCCCTGGGGCTGAACTCCTGCCAGGCCCTACTGTGTGTGATGAAGACAATGAGCACAAAGAAGCAGCATCATTGCACTTTTTTACTTCATTGGACTTTTTTTAGAGGCATGCAAAAGGACATTTTGGAAAAATATCAATACACTGGCCAATGTTTATGAATTACTGCTGGTTGGTCATGGTGGTGACAATGTTCTGGGTGGGAATCTAGATAGATTCATAGACCTTGGTCAGTTTACGGTGTGGTTGGGGAAAGTGTTTGTTGTCCCAACCCTCTCCCATGTATACGTTTCATGGTCTGTTTTGCTGGCTTTATACAGAACCTTTTGATTCCTCCTCATTTATTGTGCAGAATGAAGATTCTGACAACTAAAAGCAAATTATTTGGATGTGGGCATTCTCAAGGAGAGGAGAGTAAGGATAATATTAATGTTTTGGCCTCCTAATATTCCATTGCATATATCATAGGCAGCATATATGCTTTTCATAGGAAATTGGATGAAAGAATTAGAGCAGAGGGTCGATGACTTCCATCACTTCCTCATTATCAGACTCTGAAACAAACTAATGCCTGTTTACTAGAATAAGAAAACTGTATGATTTCTGTAGTTCTGCAATGGAACTGTGGTTTAAGAATGTCTAGTGCCCTCTGTGAAAGCCTTGGCTGAGCTGTTAGAGCAGCCACTTACCTCCTCTTCTGCTGTGCCAGTAGCAGGTAACCACTGAGACCATATTGTTGCCTATATGTTGGGAAGCTACTAAATTAAACCCCAGTGTAATGTGCTGACAAGTCTACTACAGCAGGAGTGGAAGGTTTGGTAAGTTTCTCTGACCTATCATTCTGTTGTTAGTGTTTTTGAATTTTCTCTCTCACTGTGGTGTAGGCTGGTTGTTCTTTGTCAAAGACTGAGGTTATTATCACATATTAATACCATCTGAAAAGAAACTGAGTATCTGGGTTAGACCGGATTTCAGCAGTTGATGAATTAGAGTTAGGCTTAAATCCCTAATGTTAACTCAAAAAAGCCTGACGTTCAGCCCATCCTGCTCTGAAGTGTGCATGATGTTCAGAGAACATCTATATTTAGGTCAGAGGCAAATGCTATCCTGTTCATTTGCAAATCTACAGCTTCTGAAGTCCACTGTTCCATGTTCATGGTAGGAAAGGGTTTGTACCTGACCCCATTTCTTTGGCTTTTACCATTGTATTTTTCTTAGCATGACTGGCTTATTTTATTTTTCAATGTGTTAGAAAATTTTTTTGTTGTTGTTTTCAGAAGAATAAAACTGACTCCTAATTGATCCTAACTTTCCCACATGCATCAATAACTACTATCCTAACAGGATTGCTATTTTCTTCTTCTACCTTCCTAAAAGGAACGGGTAGTCCTTCCTTTGGGGAAGAACAAAAAACTTTTTATGACAGGCAATATAGTACATTATTTTATTGAAAAATAACAACCATCTATGAAGGATGCCTTATTGTCTAGTTTGCATTTGGGGAAACAGGCTCAGAGAGTGTAAATAACTTGCACAGGGTCATGTGAATCCAATAACAGCAGAATTCATGGTCTGTTTGGCTTCAAAAGCCTGTGCCTTTCCTTCTCAAGTCTGATTATTGGTTTGAACTGGACAACTGAAGATTTCTGAGATTTTGTTCCACAGGACACTGTTGTTTCTGGAAAGGGCTCTATTGTCAAATATGTTTAGTATATTAGGGTTCTACAGAGAAATAGAACCAGTAGTGTGTATATATATATATATATATATATATATACATATATACACACACACATATATACACATATATATGTATTTCATATATATATTTCCTATTTCATATAGGAAATATATATATATGTATATATATATATATTAAGTAGGACACACACACACACACATGCACACACATATATTTGTATAAGAATTGGCTCACTTGCTCACGAAGACCAATAATTCCCACAATCTGCCATCTGCAAGCTGGAGAACAAGGAAAACAGTGGTATAATTTCGTCTGAAATCTAAAGGCCTGAGAACCAGGGTGAGGGAAGGGGGAGCTGATAGTTTAACCAGGGGGAGCTGATAGTCTGAGTCTCAAGGCCTGAGAACCAGGAGGGCTGATGTCTGAGGGCAGGAGAAGATGGATGTCCCAGCTCAAACAAAGAAAGCAATTCACCCTTCCCCTACCCTTTTGTTCTATTTGGGCCCTCAATGGATTTGATGATGCCCACCCACATAGGGAAGGGAAATATGCTTTACTCAGTTCATCATTTCAAATGCTAACTAGTGTTTTCTGGAAACAAACCCAGTAATGATTTTTTTTTTTTTTTTACCAGCTTTCTGGGCATCCTTTAGCCCAGTTGACACATAACACTAACCACACTTGGGAAATGCTGTATTAAATCAAGTTGAACAAATGTTTTCAACAAAACTTTTTGAAGCTTTTGCAATTGGGATGTGAATTTCTAAGAGGATGATATAGCGTATGGATTTTCCTGAACCTGGTTGACTATCAAATTCTTTTTCTTTTTCTGTGCAATATGTGGCAACATAGTTTGGAGAATGTTGACATAACCTTCTTCCCTTTCTCTTCCTGTATCAAAAGGAATACTCATGCTGGTGGCTTAGTTAGATTCCATGTAATGACATTTCAAGGGCTATTTATTAAGCAGTGCCTACAGTGTATGAGTCTCTGCTCGAATTGCCAGAGAAAAGGGTACTGTGAGTCAGCAAAAGTATAAAATATGGATAAAGCCCAGACTTGAAGGAACTTATGATCTAGTGTGTAATATTGTACAGTTAGAATGTGGCATATTACAACTGGTGAGGAGTTAACAAAAAATGCATCTATAGGTGACTTTCCACATAGGGCTGTGGTTTGTATCTTGATATGTTATGTTACCTTTCTCTTCCTTTTGTATTATTTGCCTGTAAGTAGAGCTTAAAGAGTTGTGAGATGTGGCTTCTAAGCTGAAGGCTTTTGGCAGGAAGCCCTTTCCCAATGTGGCAATCAAAAAAACAAATCTAATATTGTGTCCAATTTTTATGTGGGAGAACTATTTCCATGTTGAAAAACTAAAACTCACGTTATTCATTAGTTGTGGTACTTCTATTAAAGGCAGAAGAAATGTTTTTCTGGTGCCAGGTGAGGAAGTTTACTATCATTTTCTGCAATAATAGGGGAAAGTCATTGTTTCAACTAGGCTAAAAAGCTATACGGCTCTTTAAGCAAAAATTTTACCAACATCAAGTAGAATTTTTTTTATGTATGTGTCTTTGCAGTTAAAATGTTATATATAAAATATTTCTGATTATTACTGGGAAATCTAATTTCTATAAAGCTTGAGAAGAAGGCATATATAATTGCTTAGGAGCAAGAGAGCTACTGCCATAAACCAATGAATGGATGAATGGAGAAATAAAATGTGGTAATACATTGTAATACTATTCAGCCTTTTAAAAAAGAAAATTCTGCAATATGTGATACCATGGATGAAACTTGTGGACATTATGCTACGTGATATATAAGCCAGTCATGGAAAGACAAATATTGCATGATTCCATTTATAACAGATATCTAAAATAATCAAATTCATAAAGTCAAAAAATGGAATGGTGGCTGCCAGGGGCTGGGATGGAAGGGAAATGGGAAGTTACTAAACCATGGGCATAAAGTTTTAGTTAAGCAAGATGAATTCACTCTAGAGATCTGCTGTACAATGCTGTACCTATAAATAGTTATGTATTGCACACTTAAAATTTTGTTGAGGGTACACCTCATGTTAAGTGCTTTTACCAAAATGAAGTAAGATTAAAAAGTAATAATATTTTATGACACATGAAAATTATATCAAATTAAAATTTGAGTGTTCATAAATAAAGTTTTATTGGACTCTACCCACATTCATTCATGTGTGTGTTGTCCACGGCTGCTTCTGAGCTACAGCGACAGAATTGAATAGTTGCAGCTGAGACTTGAATAGCATCCTCAATTCTGCCTCTTGGTTCACAAAACCTGAACTATTTACTATCTGGTCTTTAGAGAAAAAGTTTGCCAACCCCAATGATAGATTGTGGCTTCCTCTGCCCTGCTCTGTCTGTAGTGTTCCTTTGTCTGCTTTGTGTCTTCTATAAATTTATTGAAATCACTTTATTTATGACTTCTCTTATTCTCTTTGTCTTTGGATGTTCATTCCATTTTTATTCATTTGCTAATATTTTGGAAAGCTAAAACATAGCTAAAATACCAGGGGTGCCAAAAAAAGGTATGCGCATGACTTGTATTCATCTTTTGTTATCGGTATATATTATTACAATTTTAATGTAGTTTTTTCCTTTTTTAAAATGTGTATACATTTTTTGGCTCTCTCTCTCTCTTTCTCTCTCTCTCTATGTGTGTGTGTGTGTGTGTATATATGTATATGTATATATACATATATATATATCATGTATACTCATTTAATATATATATGTAGAGAATGACTGCCCTCAGTATAATAGACAAGTACTTGTTATTCAATCTACCTTGCAGATAAGGACACTGGAGTCAGGGAGGTTGAGTAATTTTTCCAATATCATCATGCAGCTAGGAAGTGTTGAGGCGGGATTGAAACAAACCCAGGCAGTCCAGCTTCAGACCTCTACCCACCACAGTACACTGCCACTGATTTCTGTGAGAAAGAGGAGGCAACTTGTGTAGCTGGGTCACTATCACGGTCCATAAATGATCAATGTAATTTAAAATAAAGGAGGAAAGGAGAGGGGAAGAAACGTGCCCAAAGTGGAGGAAGGTGGAATCCCGTGCTCAGCCAATGTTAGTTTCTTCTGTTTCAACATTTTTCTCAGGTCTAGCTCTGTACTTTCCTGTTAAGCCATATCTCAAGTTGCCGACAGATGAGGAAGACTGTGGACTATATAGGCTCATGATCCCGATTGTTCTAAATCTTTGGAAGTAGCTCCATTTTTAAATGTTAGAATTGTTTTTCAGAGAGGTGGTCTACGAAAATAAAGTTCTTGGACAAATATGTGGGAAACAAGCCATATCATATTGCTCCCTTGGAGATTCAGAATTTTCATAGCAAAATAAATGCTCTAGAAGACTTTGCATTAAACATATTTTGTTTTTTTTTAGCCCAATATAAATGACCATTGATTTAAAATTTTGATTTACTTTTTTGCCTGTATAATATCTGTCAATATCCTGAGGAATTAGTATTCTGTGGGATATACTTTGGCAAATGTTATTTCCCACCTTTATGTATACCAAAATTGAAAATTGTGCTTACACTCTAAAGAAAAAAATTCTTTGTTATCTACAACGAATCTCATCTTTTTCCTGAGCTTTTATCTATGGAATAGCAGGAGAACAGATTGAATATGTCATCTGGGATAAACAAAGGCCAATGTAATATTAGGAGTTTTTTGTTTGTTTGTTTGTTTCTCCTTTGGGACAAATATTTATTCAGTCTCTCGTATGGTCTTCTCCAGCTCCTGCTTCTTTCCCTCAGGAAGCATTCAGGTGTTTGGGGAAAGGCTTCCCAGGCTCATGCTGGTCCTGGGATGTTTGCTTGCGTTTGTCTGCTGCTCTCAGGGACAATGTCTCTTGGCTGACTGGGTCCTATTACAGGCAGTCTTCCTTTTCTTTGCAAGGATCCAGCAGTGCTTTCAGCTGACCTGGCCTCACTTGGCTCCTGAGTGACTGCCTGGGTTTTCATCCAGCTTGCTGTCCCAGTGTCTACTAAGTCTCCTCTGTGGTCACCCTGCTCTGCCTCAGAAGCCCCTTGGCAGCCCACTGTCCATCGGCTACATAAATGCAAAAACTGGGGAGGTCTGAGAAAGCTCAACCTCTGATCCTCCTTTTTTTTTTTTTTTTTTTTTTGCACATACCACACAGCCAAGGGGCTGTGGCAGCATCCAAGGTTGTTGTATTTGGGGAAAGGGGACCACTTGAAAGATGCTTCCCGCCCCCCACCCCAGAGTCTTCCATAAGAAAATGAGTGGGTGGCTATAGCCCACATCTTTATCAAGGATTTTATCTTCACGTATACAACAAAAGTCATCCTGAAATCCAGGGAGGAGATGGGGAGACACAATTTTGACAGCTTCTAATCTCTCTTTCTTTTCTCCCCGCAGGCCAGAGACAGCCAGACAGCTCTTTTATTTCTTCTTCATTATATGTTCCCTTCTCTGTCCTGGCTGTTGGTAGGGGTATGGGATAGCCCTCCACATTAGTAATATTCTAAGTCCTTCAGCCTATTCTTCCTCGAGGTAACATCCTGGTGGCAAGGTGTATTGTCTTGCTGCATATCCAATTGTATGCGGGCTGTAAAAAACTGACTTTCTCTTTGTCCTTTCTTTACATGTCTTACTAGCAAATTTAGTCTTCTCATAGGCAGGTGGATGCCTAATGTGAAGTACGGTTCCCTCAAGATGGCAAAAGAACAAAGCACATTTGTAAAATATGAGACCATTACCTCCATTACCCACATTCTCCCAGTTTTACACAGATCCCCTCCTAGGTAGTCAGCAGTTTTAAATGCTTCTTTGATACTGCTGTCTTTCGGATTTTCTCCTCTTGACTGCTCCTCAGTTTTTCAGGCTCATCGCATTTTACGCTTCTAAGAAATGTCATTCCTTTCAAAAGTTCTATCTGCAAGTCACTGTACCTCTCAGTCTCCACACTGGATGATGTTAACCATATTGATTGTTTTAATTACTAAGCAAGCATTCACTCCCATATCTGAATTCTGGCCACACCTTGCATTACTCCGGAAGCTCCTCAAATTTACACATGGACTCCGCCCATCAGCTTGATGGATTCTTCTCATGCATGCGACATCTCATTTAATGTCAGGATGATTCAGCCAATTCCTTAATTCAGGTTCTCATCATTTCTCACATTATTGGGCTATTCCAGTAACTTTCTAAAGAATCTTTCTGCTTCCCCCCGCCCCTCATTTCACAGTAGTCTATTTCCATGTTACTCTTAGAGCGTTCCTTTGAATCCTTTGGTGCCCCCGCACCTCCAAACTCATTTTGTCCTGCCTCACATCTGGCCACTTTCCTTACACTCATTTCCCTCTAGTCAGTCTTCTAGTGGTCCTTGGAATGCTTCCTGCCCTTTCATGCTTTGCTGCTTTTACACAAGTGACTCCTTCTCCTGGGTCACTTTTCTTTCCCTCATCCAATGAGCTAATTCCTACTTAGGTTTTGTGAATTAGTTCCTGCTACCTCCTCTCGGAAGCCATCTCTTGAGAGCTCAGCCAGCACAAGCAGCAACAAGGCAGCCTTTTTCTGTGCTCCTTTACACATACCTCTAATTCACAGACTCTTGTGGAACCATCACACATTTTTTACTATTATCTCTCCCTCTTTCTTTGATTTCATTTGGGAGCAGAAACCATGTCTTATTGATTTCTTTGTCCCTACCACCTAGATAGAGCCGGATACCCAGTAAGCCCTCAGTAAATATTTTTTAAATGAATGGAGGAGGTCAAATAGAATAAGGACAGATAAAAGGTCATTGGATTTGGCTAGTAAAAGGTCTCGCTGACCTTGGAGAGAGGAGGTTCAGTAAACATTTAGCTTTCACTGTCTGGGCACTGAGATTCTTGGTGGGAAGGCTGATAACTGAACATCAGCCTCAACTCTCTCTGTGATGTTTCATAATGGAAAGGAAAGCTGTTAAGAGTTTCTCAAAGTGAATTGTGAAGCAATTAGAGTGACAGAAATATATGAGTGATTGGGGTGAACATGGCTTTTAGCCACAAAAAAAGCAGCCAAACGCATTTGCTTCAATAAAATCCAGAGCAAAACCTTTGTAATCAGTCTGAAAACACCCAAGGCTTGTTTTCTTTTCTAGGGAAAAGTAAAAAACAATTTAGCAGCTGAATACTTGATCATTTGAACAGTACCTAATCTTGCATTTTTTGAGTTCCATTAAAATACATATATAAAGCCACCTTTCTTTGCAGACATCCCTCCACACAATGGTGTAGCAGGTGAAGTTCACAGCGAAGGCCCTCACTCTGCCTGGTGTTTGTGTGAGCACCCCACCATCAACTCCCCAACTTACTTTTCCAACAGACCTCTAGTGCCCTAGCTTCTCAGTGTGGACCGCATAAGAGGCTATCAGCAACCAAATAAATAATTTCAGCTGGAATATGACGGCCCTAGGCAGGACATACTGTGGTGATTAGGATTTAGAAGATAATAATAAATGACTTTCCATTCCCAGGCTAGGAAGACAGGAAGCTGGTCAGGACTGCTGGAGATCTTGAAAGTGTTTGGGAAGTATACAGAGCAGGTCAAGGATGTCCTTAACTTGGCAAGGGGTATTTCAAAAATTGTGCTCACAGGCTAGACTTGGAAGCTCAAAATAGTAGTAACCATAGATAACTTGAATGAATATCGGGGGAGGGCAGGGTGGAGTGAGGGGTCTATGGGCTGTGTTTCTCTAGAGAAACTGATGAACCGATAGGACACACACACACACACACACGTTTATTTTAAGGAACTGGCTCTCAATATTGTGGAGGTTGGTAAGTATGAAAAAGTATGAAATTTGTAGGGCAGGCTGGCAAGCTGGAGATTCAGGGAAGAATTGATGTTTCAGTCTTGAGTTTCAATTCCACAAGGCAACAGTCTTGAAACTCAAACAGGCTTTCTATGTTGCAGTCTTGAGGCAGAATTCTTTCTTCTTCAAGAAACCTCAGTCTTTACTCTTAAGGCCTTTAGCTAATTAGATGAGGCCCATCCATGTAGTGAGAGGATAATATGCTTTCGTCAAAGTTTACTGATTGAAAACGTTAATTGCATGTAAAACATGCTTTCACAGCGATACCTAGACTAAACAATGGGGCATTTTTGTCTACAAAATTGACAATAAAATTAACCATCACAAGGAACAAAGGAGGTGAAATCCCAAAGCAGGAGATAGAACTAGGGCAGGAGCCCGAGGACAGCCACAGACAGCCTCAGAGTCTGTGTTTGGAAGTGAACAGGCTATGTCCAGTGGGTCAGTGGGTCAAACCACAAGATACAAGTTGTACTGATGGTGACCTAGCCTCACCCTGCCTCTTCTGATTTAGCTTTGCCCACTGAGTGAGGGCACACGTGATGCAAATCAGAATTCCTGAGATTTCCCATTGCAGGCCTTGCTCAAGTGGGCGGAGGCTAAGATTCTGCTTCCCTTGTTTCTTCAGCAAAATGTACCTGCTCCAAAGTTCTCATTTTATTAGAGGGCCTACTTAGTGCCTAACATAGCTAAGTTTTAGTACTCTGATAGCACAGGACAGTAATAAAAGCTTTTGGTAATAAAAATAAAAATCAGTGATAAGGTTTTTGATTGAAGGCAGATGGCAAAATTCATGCCTGAGTCCAGAGACTTCTGCAGTACCTCTGTTTGCTTGAAAAGCATCTCCTTCACAGCACTTTAAAGTATCCTCATTGTGCATCCCTCCAATGACACATTTTGTACTGGACTAGCAATTAGTCTATTATTTCTTAACTCATGCCCATCCGTCCGTACTCGGCTTTCGGACGCCAGGCTCAGAGTCTGAAAATTACATTTTCAGTACTCCCTTGCAACTCCAGTGGGATGAAATGGCAGGAGACTGGGAAGCAGAAGAAAGGGACTCATTCTGTTGCTCCCAAGTCTTGTAAGCACTCTTCCCACAGCAGGAGCTATAGGAGCAGCTACTCCAGCTCCTGCATTTTTTGGTTTGCCAAGCAGCAGCTGCAAGACATCCCCTCATATGTGCAGCACCTCCTCCGTGCTGGAACACAATCCCCAAGAAGGCTCAGTTCAGAGCTCTGAGTGCTTCTGGGAGGCATGCACAGACCCTCAGAAATCCAAGGACTAGATGAACAGTGCCCTCTCAGATCCCTGAGCACCAGTTTTTCAACAAACTCCCTCAAGAATTTAAGATCAGATGAGCAGTGCCTTCTGCAGAGGTTTGAGAGCCAACCATTGTGGTGCCCGCCACAGGAGTCCAAGCGCTGGATTGCAGTGTCCCCTCAGAGGTCTGAGTGCCAGCCCTGCCGGGCCCACTCCTGCTCAGAGGTCTATGTGCGAAAACCCCTTCACTGGTCAGAACTCCAGTCCCATGGCAGCACCTCTTCTGAGCTCTTAGGATCTGGTAACACTTTTCTTTTCCTTTTTGTTCTCCAAGCCCCAGGGGTGGTGGCTCCTCCTAGAGTTATCTCAAAGTCCAATTTTTGTTCTGTTAGCTTTCCAACACCTTTCACACTAATTGCCTGTATTAAACTTCCTCTATTAGAAATAACTAACTTTGCTTCTTTTTATAGCCTGGACACTGGACTGTGCATATATCTTAGCTTTTCTTTTTTTTTTTTTTAATTAATTTTATTGGGGTGATAATTGTTAGTAAATTTACATAGATTTCAGGTGTACAATTCTGTATTACATCGTCTATAAATCCCATTGTGTGTTCACCACCCAGAGTCAGTTCTCCTTCCATCACCATATATTTGATCCCCTTTACCCTCATCACCCACCCCCCACCCCCTTACCCTCTGGTAACCACTAAATTATTGTCTGTGTCTATGAGTTTTTGTTTCTTATTTGTTTGTCTTGTTCTTTTTGGTTTATATACCACATATCAGTGAAATCATAGGGTTCTCTGCTTTTTCTGTCTGACTTATTTCACTTAGCATTATTCTCTCAAGATCCATCCATGTTGTCACAAATGCTCCTATATCATCTTTCCTTAACGCCAAATAGTATTCCATTGTGTATATGTACCACAACTTCTTTATCCATTCATCTATCAAAGGACATTTTGGTTGTTTCCATGTCTTGGCCACCGTAAACAAAGCTGCAGTGAACATTGGCGTACACGTGTCTCTATAGAGAAATGCTTTTATATTTTTGGGGTAGATACCCAGGAGAGCGATTGCTGGGTCATATGGTAATTCTATTCGTAATTTCTTGAGGAACCTCCACACTGCCTTCCATAGCGGCTGCACCAGTCTGCATTCCCACCAACAGTGTATGAGGGTTACTTTTTCTCCACAGCCTCTCCAACACTTGTTACTATTTGTTTTGTTGATGAAAGCCATTCTGACTGGGGTGAGGTGATATCTCATTGTGGTTTTCATTTGCATTTCTCGGATGATTAGCGATGTTGAGCATTTTTTCATATGTCTATTTGCCATTTGTACATCCTCTTTGGAGAAATGTCTCTTCAGGTCCTCTGTCCATTTTTCAATTGGGTTGTTTGTTTTTTTGTTGTTGAGTTTCATGAGTTCCTTGTATATTTTGGATATTAGCCCCTTATCAGAGGAACTGTTTGCGAAAATCTTCTCCCATTCAGTTGGTTGCCTCATTATTTTGTCAATAGTTTCTTTTGCTGTGCAGAAACTTTTCAGTTTCATATAATCCCATTTGTTTATTTTAGTTTTTACTTCCATTGCCTTTGGAGTCAAATTCATAAAATGCTCTTTGAACCCAAGGTCCATAAGTTTAGTACCTATGTTTTCTTCAATGCAGTTTATTGTGTCAGGTCTTATGCTTAAGTCTTTGATCCATTTTGAATTAATTTTGGAACATGGTGACAGATAGCAGTCCAGTGTCATTCTTTTGCACGTGGCTATCCAATTCTGCCAGCACCATTTATTGAAGAGGCTGTCTTTCCTCCATTGTATGTTTTTAGCTTCTTTGTCAAAAATTATCTGTCCATATTTATGTGGTTTTATTTCTGGGTTCTCAATTCTATTCCATTGGTCTATGTGTCTGTTTATCTTAGCTTTTCCAAAGCCTAGGTAGCTGGAACATTCTAGGGTTGCTGTCTTCAGGACATGTTGATATTGTGGAAGTCCAGGAGAGAAAGGTTAGGGATTGGTGGGTTTTTTTTTTTTTATGTTCTTTTGAAGTCTAAGACAAAGAGAATAATTTCGAGCTTTAAGAGCTTGAATTTTAGTTTCTCAAAAGCAGAGCTCTCAAGTCATCATTTTTTTCATGTTTTCATAAACAATAAGTACTCTCTCTCTCTTCCAGACTGTACAAATATTCTGAAAGGTGGTGGTGGGGAGGCAACAATTATTGGAAATGTAGTAAGATACTTAGGGGCTATTGATGGTTTCTGAAAAGGGGCTCTGTTTCTTGCCCCACCCCTCTCAGATTAGCATTAGAGCCACCAATGGGTGTGGGAATCTGAGGACAGAAGTGAGGCTTATCTTCTTCATGCCTGGAAAACACTGCCTTGGAGTTCCCGCCCCCACAGTGTAGGATAGCAGAGTAGAGGCAATCAGTGCAGATAGTATACACAGAGGGTCTCAGTATGAGGAACTGAGAAGACCCCAGACCACTGCATCAGGTTTTCTGCCAGCCCAGGCTGGGAAAGAGACTTGGCCAACGTATAGTAGTCTAGAGTTGTGATGAATGATGATTTTGGTGGAAATAAAGGGAAAGATGTAACCGGACTCTGCCCACGAGTATGGACACTTGTGTAGATGCCAGTGTAGAGGAGAAATGACCAAATCCAAGGCCACAGGTCTACCGTATTTTCCCAAAAATAAGACCTAGCTGGACAACAAGCTCTAATGCATCTTTTGGAGCAAAAATTAATATAAGACCCAGCCTTATTTTACTATAATGTAAGACCAGGTCTATAATATAGTATAATATAATGTAATATAATATAATATATAATATAATAAATATAATAAATATAATATAACATAACATAACATAATATACTATACTATACTATAATATAATATAACATAATACTGGGTCTTATATTAATTTTTGCTCCAAAAGATGTATTAGAGCTGATTGTCTGCTAGGTCTTATTTTCAGTGAAACAGGGTAGTATGGAAAGTGAATCCAGCCTGCAAAGACAATCTTGCCTAAACAGTGAATCCAGTTCCTCGGCTCTGGCATTTGGCACACACAGAGGATTTAGTCTAGACAGAGAGTCCAGCATGGACAAGTGCCTCATTTTCGTGTAGTGATACTAGGTAATCTCTGCCTCGGGAATATAGAAAATAACAAGTAGGGGAGAAACGTGGTGATGGAAAAGTCCTATACTGACTTTTTAACTAAATTTTAATGAATTTTAACTGAAATGCCTAACTTTAGCAGATTTGACTAAGATTATATTATCTCTCGTCAGATGGAATGAGGCTTTGAAGAAACTATGTTGTTACAAAAGAATATAGACATACTGCTTTTTGCATATCCGAACACATGGACATTTATCCTACTACATATATTTAGAGTGTCCCTCCGTTACAAGGAAGTGCTGGTGTAAGACATTTTTAGGCAGGAGGCACTGTTTCCTATATTAAGAGGAAAATGGCTTTGTGTCTAGGAGAAACAGAAATGATGTTTTGTTGCTTGTATTACACAACAAAACAAAACAAAACAAAAAACAAAGGAATCATTATGAAGATTTGGTTTGCTCCTCAATTAAAAAGAAGAGAAGCAACCTGAGGCATCTAATATAATCCAGGAGACCCAAATCACAAAACCGAAGCTACTTTTGAGTTATTTTGAAAAACATGTAACTTTTGAGTTACTTTGAAAATGTATGGAATGATTTTTTCCTATTCTTAAGAAAATGTTTACTTTTCAGTCTACCTGAGTAACATAAAATATGCTATATTTTTGAGTTCCTATGTCATCTTAAAAGTTACATAGTACGAAGTTGGATTCTAAAGAAAAAAATCTTAAATCAGTTGCAGTGTTGTGTGATGACAGCATTCTTAGTTGAAAGTAATAAGTGTGGTCCAATTTATTCATCTGAGTGAGATTTTGCTCTATGTTAGGTGTTGTGCTGGACATTTTGAGGAGATAGCCTTTGCCTTAGAATTGCCCATAGCTTGACAAATATTGGCTGATTTGGGAAGGGAATCTGTCAACATTAGTGACTGAGGAAATAAACTGTGTATTCATTGTGAGTTAGCTATGGATGAAAATACAAGATCTTACTGAATTCTGCTATGTGGAAGTCCTTCAACAATATAGCTTTAAAAGGAAGAATTTAAGTATCTATGGATAAATATAACAGGATTTTAAATTGTAATGTCCCAGAAATAGAAATGGTTGGAAGACACTGAGATTAAAACAGATATGTTTTAGTATCTAACAAACAATTTCACTGATTCCTCCTAATCAACATTAGTCTCAATGATGATGTATTGTGTATTCATGAAAAATAATGAATATTAACCAGTTCACATTTGACTGATACAATAATTGCACCCAAATACTTACATACAAAAGCATTACTCCAATACTTCATTTACAAGTCAACTTCTAATAAAAATTCAATTCAATTTAACAATCATTTCTTTGGCATCTGTTATGTGTACATGTGAGGTATTGAGCAAGATGCTTTTGGGGATGTTATAATGAGTAAAACATGGCTCAGTTTTCAAAGATGAGGGCAGGGGCTTTTTCTATCCTCTTCACTGCTATATTTCCAATGTTTAGGATATTCTGAATACACAATTGGCATTCAAATAAAGCTCCGTATAGTATAAGCTATGATGTGAGGCTTAAATGTGAAGTGCTTTAAACAGTTTCAATTAGGTCATAGAAATGTGAGGCAGCAAGACAGATATCTTACCCTGCTGCCATTTTATTTAAGCACATCCAAAGATAAAGTGAGCTAGCACACACGAACACTGTGTTTTCCTCTTGTCCGCAAGTTAGATGAAGCCTTGAGCCCCTTTCCTGTAAGTTGATGACTCCTTATCTAAATGCTGATATTGACACATGTAAGATCTTTGCAGATATAGTAATTATGTGGGGGTAACTCTTTTTTTTCACCATTGAGAATTATAAACAGACTAATTGGAACTTTGAGGTTGTTTTTTAAAAAATATTTGCTATATCCTTCATTGAGAGCCCAGTTTTTCTGAAATATAAAATATAAAATTGCAAATAAAACTACATTTTTAATGCTAACCTTTGTTTCTGAGTCTTCCTTCCTTGCACAGTTAGCATGGATTCCCAATACGATCACCCAACTCTATTCAACTATGGGAGTCAACTACACTGTATTGTCTGAGATGTGCATCTCATGGCCCCCAAGGACCTGGATTCACCTTTTTCAGCTCTCAGGGTGAATCTTACCATTGGGTAGTAAAGATTTTATATTCACTTACTCTGATTATAGATTAAATCTAGTTTTGTTTTTAAAGCAGCTTTTTTATTGCCTTTGTTGTGGAGGAAACACTGGAATATGTTTTTGTTTTTGATCTCACTATCAAAGACAAGGCATCTATTCCCTTTGGGTAGAAGATAACAAGCAATCTAGATGACTCCTTGTGTATGATCTTCTTGTTTGTTTGTTGTTATTGAGAATTCTCTTATTTCCTGGCATGTGAGATACTCATCTCTTTGTCACAGGCTCAGTAGACCTTGGTTTAGTCAGAACAATGACTTGTCTCAACTGTGAGGTTAATAACATATTCACATCACTTCCTGTGCTACTGAATACTTTTGCCTTTCTGACTGCTGATAAAATCATTTTTGCTATTTGTCTTGCTCTCAAGAGGAAAAAAAAGGTATATTCACCTGATAAGCATGCAAGGTAATGACAGAGCAGCCCTTGGATCAAAGAATGTCACAACCAGTGTAACTTTAAGATCTTTTGTGTGTCCATCACTTTCATGTTCTGATACTGTTACTTCTTTTTTTTTTTTTTTTTTTATGGTTTGAAAGTTTTTTTTTTTTTTTTTTTTTTTTTTTTTTTTTTATTAATTAATTTATTTATTAGTTTCAGGTGTACAAAACAAGGTAATACTTAGACGTTCATCATTTATATCCCTCATACTGTGAACCCCCCTCCCCCCATCCACTATCCCTCCGACCTCACACTGAACCATCACATTATATATATAAAATTATAGTTGGCATTCATTAATGTTTAGCTTCTGATGTACAATGCCATGATCAGGTCTGATACTGTTACTTCTGATCCTTGAGATTTTTAATGGTGAGTGGGCAGGTATGTTTAATTTTAGAGCTCATGGGTCAAAGTCTGATGGTCATTGAGCTGCATATCTGCCCTGGTTAAAATGTCTTCATCATTTAAAAAATTAGAAACTAAAGGAATCTGTTCCTATAAATCATGACTGCTGAGTGAAAATTGACTAAATAATTTAAGCACTTTTTTTTTTCTTATGGAGTCTTGCCCTCTAAACAATCTGGTCTGGATGCCAGAATTGTCTGAAGGATGAGAGCCTGGAGGACCTGGTTGGCCTTCTGTCTTTCAGTTTAGAGCCTGAAAGCCAAGGATTATTTTGGAAAGTCTTTGCAAAATATGGAAATATCTAAAGGTTTGTGACAATTTCAAATGTAAGATAGAGTAATGGACGTTCATGAATCTGTATCTGCTCTCAATGATGGTTAAAGTTGTAAAACAGGCTGCCTCAGACTTATATCTCTGTGTGTCTGTAAGAGAGAAAATAAGCATATTTCCTCTTCTTGTAAAGAAGTTAGTCTTTTATAAGTGTCTGTTAGTAACTATAACCCTTTTGCATTTGTGTCTAGAAATTTTTTTGGAACCCTTTTAGAAATTAATTGGTCATAGGAATTTGTCATTTGTGTACAAATGTGTAATGTGTGTAATGTTTAATTCAAATAAAAGACATCAGAAAGGTGCAGGCATCAGAGGTACCAGATACTTCTGAAAGTGGTAAGCAGAGGATCTGAAAATGATGACTGGTTGAAAGTGTTGAAAAGAGGAACTAGGACCTCAGACCCTTGTCCTACTCCCTGCAGCCAGAGGAAGGCCTTCCCACACCTGCCAGAAGACTGTAGGATTCTCTTTGGAAATACTGAATTCTAGGGATGTTCAGGCAGAGATAAAGGTGGGGATGATAAGCCTTGATGAAACCCAGTGATTAAAAACAGTAGGGAATGCGTATAAGAATTGTGTTAGGTGATTTGAACTGTTTTGCATGACTTGGAAAGAGAAAACAAATTTGTTAGTCCTTTCCTGGTTAGAATAATGAGCCTAAATGTGTTGGAAGGAAATGCAGGTGGAATATAAATGATCTTTCTGGTTTGCCTGGAGGTTTCTTCTCAACATACAAATCTGAAGGGATATGGATTTAAATTGTATTCTCTCTTCACTCTCAAAACATGAGACATTTTACAAAAATACATAAAAGCTCTAGAACACAGCATATATTTTTCTGTATTCTCTGATTAAGTGACTTTTATTTAGATGTTAGACCCCCTTGGTTGATCCTTTAATTTCATTAATTTTTTCTTCCTTATTTTCTTGTTCTAGTCTCTGGGAGACTTTCTCAACTTTATTTTCCAATGCTTCTTTTGAATTCCTCATTTCTGACATTGCATTTTTAATTTCCAAGAGCTCTTTCTTGTTCTCTGACAGTGCTTTGTTTTTTCAGCCTTCTACTTTTATTTCATGGATACAATATCTTCTTTTATCTTCTGAGGAGAACTATTATATTTTGAAGATTTCTGGGCTACCTGCTCTGTTCCTTGGAGTTCTTTTTTCTTTCTTTAAATTTTTTTTTCAATTTCTGGTCAAGATGGCAGAGTAAGTAAACACCATACTTGCTTCCTCTCATGACCACATCAAAATTACAACTAAACTCCAGAACAGCCATCATTGAGCATCACCTGAGGTTTAGCTGAACAGAAGTTCTACAATTAAGAACATAGAGAAGAAACTACCTCGTGACTGGTAGGAGGGGCAGATACACAGGACAGGCTGGTCCTAGACTAGCGTGAGGTGGTTAAAAACCGGGAATGATATCTTGGCTGTGGAGGTTCCCCCAAAGAAGTGAGGGGTCCCAAACCCATACCAGGCTCCCCAGCCCAGGGTTCCAGTGCCAGGAAGAGAAGTCCCCACAACTTCTGGATGTGAAAACCAGTGGAGATTGTGGCTGAGTGACATGGGGGGTGGCTGATGTCCCAGGTGCTCCTATTAAATGGCCTACACATGACTTACTAGCTGATGAACTCACTCATTCTGGGCTCCAGCTCTGGGGCAATAGCTCAAAAAGTATCAGGGATGTTGGAGAGGAACTGAACTGTCTGGCTGCAGGGCAGGGGCTGGAGGGACAGCTTTCTCCCAGATAGAAGTTCTGGAAGACTGCATTATTTCTTTGTTGAGCCCTTCCCTCTCCTAGCGTGCAGACGCAGGCTGTCACCATATCTGAGTCTCCATCAACCTGGCCAACACTGTTCATCTTATCCTGGTGATTCCTTAAGACTCCACACCACCAAAATTGTGGACCCACCCAAGCCACTTCCAGTGGCTTTTCCATATAAAAGCTCATGTTTTGGACTTTCCTAAAATCTCTTAAAGGTTCAGAAAACCCAGACAAGCAGCATCTGACTTTAATGTATCCCATACCTCTTGCTGAGCAGCAACAAGCCCAGCACTAGTGGCAGCTGACCTCAGTTCATGACTTGTCCTCTCCCAGGCACCTCCAAGTTCAGTGTGGGTAGCTGCCATCTGTGGATTGCTCTGTTGCTCATGCCAGGCAACCCCAGGCAAGGCACAAACAGCAGCTGAACTTGGCCTGCAGCATGGTGACTGACTTTGTACCTCATAGGAGCACCACCCAGCTGCTACCATAGGCAACACACCTAAAGGACAGACTAGGTAGGCACCAGATCCCTGCTAAAGCAAATCCTGCTCCATAGGGTCAGCCCCTACACAATAGCCCCTCTACTGTAGTCACAGCTAGTCCTTACAACCAATCAGCTGGAGGGTCAACCCCTCCCACTAACATGCAAATGGCAAGCAAGGCTCAACTACAACAGGAAGGCACACACAACTCACACCAAGGACACACCTGGAGCACTTGGCTCAGGTGGCCAGGGAGACTGTGCCACAGGGTCCTATAGGGCACCTACTACATAAGGCCACTCTACTAAGAATGGGAGAAATAGCAGCACTGTCTAATACATAGAAACAAACACAGGGAGGTAGCCAAAATGGGGACACAAAGAAACATGTCCCACATGAAAGAACAGAACAAAACTCCAGAAAAAGAACTGAACAAAATGGAGAAAAGCAATTTATTGGATGCAGAGTTCAAAACACTGGTTATAAGAATGCTCAGTGAACTTAGGGGAACAGTGGATGAACTGAATGAGAACTTTAATAAAGAGGTAGCAAACATAAAAATGGAGATTAAAAACATAAAAAAGAGACAGTCAGAAATGAAGAATTACAATAACTGAAATAAAGAATACATTACAGGGAATCAATAGTAGAGTAGATAAAGCAGAGGACTGAATCAGTGATTTAAAAGTTAAGGTAGGAGAAAACACCCAGTCAGAACAGCAAAAAGAAAAAAAGAATTTAAAAAATGAGGATTTTTTTTTATTCTGGGACAACATCAAGTGTACTAACATTTGCATGATAGAGATACCAGAAGAAGAGAGAGTAAAAAATTGAAAGCCTATGTGAAGAAATAATAATGGAAAACTTCCTTAATCTGGTGAATGAGATAAACACATAAGCTCAGGAAGCAGAGAGAGTCCAAAACAAGATGAACCCAAACAAACCCACAACAAGACATATTATAATTAAAAAGGCAAAGAAAGAATCCTAAAAGAAGCAAGAGAACAGTTAGTTACCTACAAGGGAGCTCACATAAGATTGTCAGCTGATTTCTCAGCAGAAACTTTGCAGGCCAGAAGGAATTGGCAGGAAATATTCAAAGTGATGAAAAGTAAGGGCCTACAACCAGGATTATTCTATTCATCAAAACTATCATTTAGAATTGAAGGACAGATAAGGAACTTCCCAGACAAGAAAAAGCTAAAGGAGTTCATCACCATCAAACCAATATTACAAGGAACCTTAGAGGGACTGCTTTAAGATGAAAAAAAAGAAATAAAAAGTATGAATAATAAAATGGCAATAACTACATTTCTACCAATAATTACTTTAAATGTAAGTGGATTAAATGCTACAATCAAAAGACAGGGTAGCCGAATGGATAATAAAACAAGACCCTCACATATGCTGCCTATAAGAGACTCACTTCAGATCAAAAGACACACACAGACTGAAAGTAAAGCGATGGGAAAAAGGTATTTTATGAAAATGGAAATGAAAATAAAACTGGGATAGTAATACTTATATGAGGTCAGACAATTAAGTTTGTGAACTCGTCCTAAAAAAAGTGCTACAAACCACATTGCTGAATATCACTATGGTCACCTTCGAAGTACTCCCCTTGGGAAGCTATGCACTGACACCAGTGCCTAGTGCACCCTTCAATGCAATTTCGGAACTCTTTCTGGAATGGCCATCAGAGCTGTCATCCTATTACCCTTGATGTCCTGAATGTCATCAAAATGTCTTCCTTTCAATATTTTCTTTAACTTCGGGTAAAGAAAGAAGTCATTGGGGGACAGATCAGGTGAGTAGGGAGGGTGTTCTAATACAGTTATTTGTTTACTGGTTAAAAACTCCCTCACAGACAGTGCTGTGTGAGCTGGTGCATTGTCGTGATGCAAGAGCCATGAATTGTTGGCGAAAAGTTCAGGTCGTTTTCGTCTAACTTTTTCACGCAGCCTTTTTAGCACTTCCAAATAGTATACTTGGTTAACTGTGTGTCCAGTTGGTATAAATTCATAATGAATAATCCCTCTGATATCAAAAAAGGTTAGCAACATCGTTGCAACAAGTTCAGGAACTTGTCAGACCTTCCTGTATCTGCTTATCTCTATAAAAACAAACACCACAAGTGCAAACCACAAAACAATGATGTTGTTTACTTATAAAAAATGGTGAGGGAGGGGAAACAGAGTAGAAAGGATAGGAAAACAAGTGACACATCTTTGAGTATACCTTATATAATTTTGATTTTATGAACACTGTATAACCCGTCTGGGTGGCATGATAGATTGGTGCATGGTTTGAGGAGATCTGCCAGTAAATCTTCCGCTCCTTTTCATAGGTTTGATTTTTATGTTGGTATGGGTGAGGCAATTCTGAAACTAGTTTTGAAGTATATAGGTTTGAGTAATGAAGAAATGAGTTGATATTGATGGGATCCAGGGTTCCCAATGGAAGAAGAGACATAGAAAAATAAAATGGGAAGGACAAGAAAGACCTTTGTGGAGATGGGTTGAAATTGGAGGTACTGGTGTGAACCCATGATTCTAAAATATTTATAAATAAATTGGTGTATATGTGTGCACATATGCACAGTTTCTGTATGTATGTATGTGTGTGTATAATCTATATGTATACATACTTATGTATATATACACACATATATATTTCCTAACTCTCTCTACTTGAAGAGTCTGGAAGCAAAGATAGTCTAGTATTAGATCTTATTTCTAACATCATTCCTTATTAAAAGGAACCAGCGTTCCTTGGAGAAATTGCTGATTCTAGAGCTGTGCCAGGGTAGGTAAAAGATGATCTTAGAATATCTCATTTTGCTAGATTACTTTGGTAGCCACTAGCCTCTGGTGGCTATTTAAAACTACATTAATTAAAATTAAGTAAAGTTAACAAGTCTGTTCCTCAGTTGCCCTAGCACCATTTCAAGTGCCCAGTAGCCATCTGTGGGCTATAATATTGGGTATCGCAGATATGGAACGTTCCACCATTGCAGGAAGTTTTACTGGACAGCATTATGCTAGAACAGATAAAGGAATGCTCCAAAAAATAATGAGTTCATATCACACAATGTGAAGGGAAGACGGGGAAAATGTGAGCATTGAAATTATTAAAAACATTATTGACTTATATACCACTGGAAAAATACAAATGCATGAACCTGTACTGATGATAAATAGATAAACTAATACATATCTCCACGGCGAGACAGGAGCACTCTTTATTATAATAGAATGCCAAGCACCATGGTAAACATGGAGGAATCCTGCAGTTTGAAAATACCACTTTGCAACCATCTCAGAATCATTAATGGATATAAAATCTAGAGGGAAATTTTGATGAAGGGCAGGATATTTGCATAGTCTCCCTGATGGCTTATTGGTTGTAAGAAGAAGAAATTGTAACTTTGCGGTGGAGAAATCAGATAGCACCTTGACTAGGTGATCAAAATTAGCATTACCAGTGAAGAAAGATGGACATTGAGTTCTTCTAGATGTGCTAACCTGGAGGGACACAGCATCACGTAGGTAGTGTTCTGACTGCGATCCATTACCTGAACCTTATCACTAAGGAACCATCAGACAAACCTAAAATGAGTAATGTTTATTTGGGACATGACAACTAGTGAAATACCTGATTCTAGACAGGATTCTATATTGAAAAGGGAAAAAAAAAGACTGTAAATAGCATTGTTAGGTCAAATTTATTAAATTGGATTATGGATGGGAGAGTAGATAATTGTATGGCATTAATGTTACGTTTACAGAAGTTGATCACCATATAGTGGTTATAGTGTAAGAGAATATTCCTTGTTAGGAAACGCACACTGAAGTGTTTCGGGGTAAAGGGCTATGATGCATGCAACTTACTCTCAAAATGGTTCAAAAAAATTGCACACACACACGCACACACACACAACACAAATGATAAAGCAAATGGGGTAAAAATGTCAACAGTAGGCAAATCTATTAATAGATAAAAGGTATATGAGTCTTTGTATGATTATTCTTTCAACTTTTTGTCAGTTTGAAATTATTCCCAAATAAAAAGATAAGAAAAAGCAATCTTCTTAACCATGTGATCTAGTCCCCACTAGTTCTCTGACCTTTTTTTATCTGATGTTCACTCTCTCCCTCTCCCTGGGACCTGGAAAATACCAAAGTTGCTCTAGACTTGGGATTTTATACCTGCTTTTCTCTTCTGCCTGGAACACTCTCCCTGGGTCTTTGCAGGGCTGGTCGCCTTACCTCACTGAGATTTCAGTCTCTCCAAATGCCGTCTTCTTAATGAGGCCTTCCCAGAAATGCTGTGCATTTCTCTTTACACTTACCACTCATTGAAATTGTTCACTTTTTTATTGTGTGTTTCTTCAAGTGAATGTGCATTACATGAAGACAGGAACTTTATTTTGTCCACTGCTGGGTCCTTGATGCTCAGAATAGTCACTCAGTAAATACTGTTCAGTTAATAAATGAATGATAAGAAAGTTCTTCCATGCTCACTATGGCCTTCACTTTATCATTAACATTTGTAACAGACTAGCACTTGTTTATGACCCTCTAGGATCTGGCTCCAGGCCCTCTGCTTCTTGGCAGTGACACTGAAGCGTTTATACCTGGAGTCAGATGACCTAGGTTCAAGCCCTAGCTCTGTCACTCATCTGTCATTGCCTTCGGGCATGTTAGTGACCTTATAGACTTTTTTTTTTGGTGAAAATTTGATGAGATAATGAATATAAAGTGTTTAACACAGTGCCTGGCACATAATAAAGAGTAAGTAAATACTTGCTAGTTTAATTATTATTGTATCCGCCTAGGACAAAGCCTGCCAGATCATAGGTGTTTAATGAATATTGGATTGCCGAATATAAGAATACCATTCTCATTTCTTTTTGTTCTTTTATTTTGGAAAATACTTTCTAATTTTGGAAGTGGCATCTGGTTGCTGTGTTTATTTATGGAGTGGCATCTATTGCTTTTTTTGTTAGCAGAGAAACAAAAAAATCAAACATTGAAAACATTTTATGTACTTATGAGTTAGATTTTTAAAACTTTTTAGGAATTCATTTTATGATATTGTTTGCAAGATTCTAAATCCTAGATTGTGTGTGTGTGTATTGTTCTGATTACAATAGATTTTTCCACAGTGATTTAAAAGCATAGTTTAACTAAACTATGCATGTAAGGATGGAATTATCCTTTGTTTTCCAGTGAATTGAACAAATATATGGCTTAGTTGACACTGCCTTTAATGCTTTTTTTTTCCTACCTGTTTGATTTGTTTCACTAAAATCTCTTTAAAAACTCATTTTAAAAAGGAAAACAAAAAAAAAGGAAAACATATTTTATTTACTTCTATTAGTCGTATTCCTATTATTTTACAGTTTATAGCCACTGTTTTACATATCCATTAATTGAGATGT
The DNA here is from genome assembly GCF_964194185.1 of Rhinolophus hipposideros. NCBI lineage: Eukaryota > Metazoa > Chordata > Mammalia > Chiroptera > Rhinolophidae > Rhinolophus > Rhinolophus hipposideros. The sequence continues at coordinate 64,922,124 of NC_138049.1, read as the reverse complement.
CCTTTCACTCTTGTCCTTTCAATCTTCTAGAGTAATTCTAATTTTGTTCCAGAGCACAAATAGTTTTTAATTTATTTATTGCTGAATCTATGTCTCTCTCCATATATTTAGAATTTTCTTTAGCTAGCCATAGTTTATAGATTACTTTCTTGTTCATAATTCTGATGATAATAAATTATACTTTTGTTACCTTTGTCTGCATTACGGATAATATTTTATCCCATTTGTTCTTTTTAATTAAGTCTCTTTTTTTTGATGGTGCTTTTTATTGTTGAATAATGTAAGAAGTTTTAATACCATTTTATTTCTTTCAGATTGTGTTACATATGCTTAAAATCTGTAAGGACCTGAGCTGAAGTTGTTTTAAAAGAATTTATGATGAGACTCTATACCCGTTAGATTATTCTAATTTTCATTCTAAACTAAAAATCAGAATGCATGTGTGATAAAAGATTTCACCCCCATCATCGGTTTTGGAATGTATGTATACAGGTGGATTTTCAAGGACATAAAGTTCACACTGCAGTTTCAGTAAATGTAGAGAGCTCAATAAGGTGGTATAAATGAGGGTATTCTATGATAGCCACCCTACCAACATCAGCGCTTGTACTTGCTGTGGGACTGCAGGGGGCTCTCTATGGGCATACAGTTTGCTTTAAGGATCCAGAAGACTAATACCTTTGGCGCTGCTGGTGTGATATTTCCCCTGTAGTTGAGAAACTCAGCATGGTTACTAATGATTAATTCTTAATTTAAAAACATCTCTTGACAAGTGGAGGGATATGAGTGTTCCAGGATCTAGGTTGATGCTGCTTGCCACCCTTGTTCCTGGCTTTCTGTTCACTTTGGGCTGACAAATCTGGCAGCTGTATGTCAATAAGGAGGGGCCAGCTGTGCTTGGAGCAGAAGCCAAAGTCTATGCCTAACATATTACAGGATTTGATTAGTTATATTTAACGTTTACCTTAAATGTTTAAGTAATTCAGGTAATTTAAGTAGCTTAGGTAATGACTGTGGAGTACCTTTTCTTTTTCCTTTTTTTTTTTTTTTTTAAGAAAAAGAAGCCCAGTGACAAGATAATGGTCTAAAATACCTTAGTAATATTTCTAGAAACTGCTTTACTTCTCAAAGAGAAATTTCATCCAAATCCAATGTCATAATAAGAGTAGGCAGGGAGATAGTTTGTGTCTGAAAATATTGCCTAACTCAGGAGGCTTTTATTTCTCCTCGGGGGCCAAGAGCATGTGGGAGGTGGAGAAACTGCATTTAGTGTGCTCAGTGCTCCCAGGACTCTCAGTTTCATCCAGCTCCTGCCAGTTTGGGGCTGTAGCGGAGAAATTAAACAGATCATCAGCTTCCTGGAGGAATCTGATGATCTTCTGAAACAACACTGAGGGGTTGCACATCCATATTGTTTTCTCTGGAACTACACCAAACATAGCCCTGCTGCAACTGGTTTGGATTGTGGTGGCTACCTGTCCTAGTGGAGTCAATCCATTGTCTGGCAAGTGCCCCAAATATTCTTTCTCTCAAGGACTTGAATCAAAAGACTCAACTTGTTGGTTGGTGCTGGACCTTGAGATCATGTAGTGTTGGGTTTGGAGTCTGTGCCTTTAAAGTCAACACCACCCACAGGCTCAAGTTGGGGGCAGTCAGACAAACTATGAAGAAAGAAGCCTATCTGCAGACGAGAGAATATAGCAGACAAAGAAAACAGAGATGAGAGCCAGTTTTGGGTAGGGGAGTGTGGAGATTGGTGGGGAGGGAGAGAGATTAAGATCAAGGTCAAGAAATGGACCAAGACTTCCAAAGAGTATTTGTTTTGAGTTTTGATGGCTTCTGTGTTTTTAGCACCTTGTCCTGTGAGGTCCCCTTAATTTGAACCAGCTCTAATAACATTTAGTCCTTGCTTCTAAACTGACGGTGACTAAAACATTCACAAAAAAAAATTAGGCCAAAGAACCGCTTGTAGAAATGAGTTACATTTAAGAAAAGTATTGAAGTTCTGAAAGTAATCAAATCTTCCCAAAGAGAATTTGACAAGAATAAAAAGCTCTAGACATATATCTAGCTATGAAGTGTCAATAAATGTGAAATGAATAACAATACATACTGTTCCTGGAAACTACTCTCATGGAAATATTTTCAGGGTCAATAGTCAGCAATTTTGGAAACGTCGAGCAGCATATCAGAAATTTTAGCCAACTGATGAAAACTTGGCTAATGATTTTAATGGCATCTTTTATTTGGTATATTATACCTCCTTTACTGGAGATGTTTGAAGGAGGATAAATATACTTACAATATTGTAGGAGAGACAAAAGCTTTTAAGTCTATACATTCTCAGAATAACCTTGTCACACTACAAAGTTGGGACCAAGAAAAGGTAAAAGAAAAGTTATTTATTACTTTCAGCTTGCATCTAAGAGTTATGTTTATGGTTGATTCATCTGTCGGTCCTGATCGATTTCAGGGATATTTGTGGATTATTTATTTTCCTTTGGCATTATTGAGTGGCAGAATTTTGTGAAAATAAAGTGCAACCCAGGACTCTATGAGAGGATGTGTTTTGCTAGTGGCTACTCATACAGTTAAAAAAGAGAGAGAGAAGCGTGGCCAGTTAGCTCAGTTAGTTAGAGTGTGGTGCTGATAACACGAGGGTTGCTGGTTCGATCCCCTCATGGGCCACTGTGAGCTGCACCCTCCTTAAAAAATATAAAACAAAATAAATACAAAAAAAAATATATATATAGAGAGAAAGACAACTTTGTAGACACCTTCAGAGTTTAGTTTAAGAAATAAAAAATAAAAAAAGAGAGGTACATTAGTATACTGCATGGGTTGACTAACCATTTATACTGGAATTTAATGAAGAAAAGGAAAAAAACAGCAATATCAGTATGGATAAGGATTTGAGAATGATTTCAAAACAGGAGTTCAAAGATTAGGGGAAGTAAGGTGGATAATGCAATCACTGATTGGGGCCTCTCTCGCTACACTAAATGACCCCCATTTTGGGGAAAAAACCCTCTAGAGCTATGCTGATGCTCTCAAAGGGTATTACATAGTTCTCAGAATATCACTGATTCTTATGATTTAAATTTAAAGAAGAAACCGTGTCTTCAGGAGAATTAAAAGGGACGTATATGTGAAAGTCCGTACCGCAATGTCTGCTATATGGAAGGTGTTCCACAAAAGCATTTTTTGATTTGGCAGAAGGTGTCACTTTTGAAATAAAAGCCTGGGTATCATTCTTTGATTTTAGGAGAAGAGCCTTAAACCTGAATATTGAATTAATAGGGCCATGGAAAAGAAAACTGAAGCTTTATCTGAGGTCCTTTACCATTGATTGTTTCAGGAATCAGGATTATCTGATCATCTAAGTGATTTAAGTTTTGCTATAATAAAGCTATTTCCATGACTTAATAGATGTGAAGCTTGTAATCAACAGAACTTGTTGATTTGGTGGCAAAAATTCTCTGAAAGCAGCAGTACACTGCTGATTTTTTTTCTAGTCTGTGTCCATGTTAAACTTACTCTATAATGAAAAACTATGTGACCATGTGCTGTTAGGGAGCTCCCACTCTTGTTGATTCTTTGAGAGAGGGAAACTATAAGAGGTCAAACTTTAGCACAACTCTTCCCAGGCTAAAATGTAAGCTCTTTATTCTGGCATACAAGGCCCTTCATGATCCAGCCCTTCTTCAGGCCAATCTTCCCTAACATTTTGGGCCTTGCAGACACACTGACATAACTGCTTATTACTCTGGAAACTTGATTGTCTCTCTTGTTCCCATGTCCCCTCTCCCTGAAATGACTCTTACCATATCTCTGCTATCTGTTATTTCAGAGTAGTCCAGGCATCCCTGAGCAGCCCTCCTCAACTCTTCCAGGCAATGATTCTTTTTATAGCCATCATTTTCTTTGCTCCTCATGGCAATATATGATTTAGGAAGGGCAGTTATTAGTCAAGAGGATTCCCATTCAATGAATAAGAGAAAAGAGATCAAGAGAAGTGAATAGCCCAAAGCCATAAAGCTTATAAATGATAGGATCATGACTGGTACCTAGATCTTCTTACACCAAGTCTAGTGTTTTATTCCTATATCCCACACTGATTTTGTAAGAGAGGCCAGGATGTAATTTTACTTCTAGTTTTAGGCTAATGAGACAAAATGATTTTTGGATGAGATTAAGGGACAATTCCTAGAGAAAAAATGTTTTACTTTATGAATAAATAGTTATTTGGAGCTCACTACTGATCTCATATAGCTGGGGTTTTAGAATGAGTATCTATTAACTGTCTCCTTTATACTGTTTCCCTGAAAATAAGATCTAGCCGGACAATCAGCTTTAATGCGTCTTTTGGAGCAAAAATTAATATAAGAGCCAGTCTTATTTTACTATAATGTAAGACTGGGTCTTTAATATAAAATAAAATAAAATAAAATAAAATATAATACTGGGTCTTATGCTAATTTTTGCTCCAAAAGACGCATTAGAGCTGATTGTCTGGCTAGGTCTTCTTTTGGGGGAAACATGGTAGTCTCTTGGCTTAGAGAGTGCCTATATTAAAATCCAATCACACCTACCTATATCAGAAGTCAGCAGAACTTGATTCCTAGAGGAAAAAATTATAATGTTGCCTTTTCACCTCTCTCCTACTCAAGGGCTCTGCTTGTATAGTGATTATTGCTATTGGGCAAAGCTTTATTAGATTATAGTCAATTTGCCATATGTGGGCAATGAACATGATAGCAATTAACTTTCCTTGGAGAGTGAGTTCTTGATATTCAACTCACCATTATTTTTATTATTTTTTATGTTCTTCTTAATTTAATTTTGTTTATCTGGGTTGTTTTATTTCTCCAAACACTTTCACTAGGTTACATTTTAAATGCTCATGGGCACCTCTTTTATTAAGTCTTTTCTAAGAGATTTCACAGCTCAAGGATTTTTCCCTCATCAACCACTCTCTCCATGTTTGGGCACATTTTTGTTTTTATTAACTTGCCTCAGATTCTCTTGGTCATCATCTCATCAGTTGGATGCAGGGTAGCAAATAGGGACATTCCCTTCCTTACTCTTAATGCTGCTTTTACTCCTAATTTGGATCGTTAATACCCAAGAACTATAAATTTCCCAGGATGCTCATGATACTCTCTTTTCATGGAAAAGATGAGGGAAAGGTTAGAGACAGGTGCTTTGTCTTGGGATTCAAAAGAAGTTGTATAGACTTAAACTTGACATTGTACCCACTGGAGATTGCAACAGAGGTCAGAGTCCTGGCAAACAATTGTCAACAAAGAACTCAAGAAGAATTACCTGGATATCCCCAGAAATGGGCAGAGAGTATTAGTAGGGATTCTGGAGCCAATAATCCTGGAGATTCAGACAGTCAGTCTAGGGTTGAATTGGGGAAGGAAGGTGACTAGAGCAGGAGTGGGCTAAAGAGGGTCCTGGAGTGCCAGAGTCAGAGTTGGCACTAGGAGAAGAGAGCGGTTCAAGCTGTATGTATTAGGGGCCCATTGGGTTGGGGGCTTAGGAGTGAGGCCATTAGCATGACTGCGACCTGGGCCAGTAGAAGGATAATTCAGTGTTGGACTTTTCTTGAGTGCACTACATGGAATCTTGTATTCCATTCTCCTAGAAATTTCCTTGCAAATGATTCTCTGTGTATGCAAGAAAAGATGATTAAAGTGGTATTCTAACCTTACTTTTTTTCTTTTCTCTTGAGAACAAAAGGCATTTTTTTCTATTTTCTTTCATGAGAGAGTATTCTGTCTTTATTGATTAACCTAGAGAAGCAATTATGAGGGTTAGAATTTTACTTCATGCAGGAGAAGAGAGTACCTCTTTGGTAAACCTGTGAACTCTGTTATGGTGAAGAGAACTGATTTAAAGTAACTTTACCATCTCAGTTGAAGAACAAATGGGAGTCTCTGAGGTAGTTTTTAAACTTCTGGCCATCAGCTCCAGCTTTCCCCCCATATTTATGTAGTGATATCTCTCTGTCCCCACCGTTGGACCAAGAACTCTTCAGTTTCTTAAAGAGCAAACAGTGGGTATCCACGAGGCAGGATTTCCTCAGTGATAGACTTGCAAGATTGTCTCTCAACAACAGTTGAAAGACCATAAGGTCTTATTCTCCCATGAGCTCCATACACCATGAGTCTCTGGGTGTTATTGTTGTACTGCGGGGGTCAGCTTTGGTTGTTTCCTAATCTCATGTTAACTGGTTTTCTTTTTTATTCTCTCTTCTCTTCTCTTCTCTTCTCTTCTCTTCTCTTCTCTTCTCTTCTCTTCTCTTCTCTTCCCTTCCCTTCCCTTCCCTTCCCTTCCCTTCCCTTCCCTTCCCTTCTCTTCTCTTCGTTTCCCTTCCCTTCCTCCTTTCTTCTTTCCTTCCTTCCTTCTTTCCTTCCTTCCTTCCTTCCTTCCTTCCTTCTTTCCTTCCTTCCTTCCTTCCTTCCTTCCAGGATCTCCTCCTGAATTGAAATATAGATTAGAGTAGCAGTCATAATTTGGAGAGGAAGACATGATAATGTTTTTGTCTGTGTTCTTGTCATAAAAACAAATAAACAAAAAACTACAGCAACATAGAAAAAAAGAACAACATCAACAACCAAGAAAGAAAGACAGAAAGACAGAAAGACAGAAAGAAAGAAAGAAAGAGCAACCAAAACTTCAAAACACTTGATTCATGAATTTTTTTATACTTTATATGAAAAAGTGGAGATATCCCAAATCTAGAAACTGCCCCCTTTGGATGATGGTGCACGTATCAGATTTATGTCTTCTATTTCAAAGAATAGTCAATAGAAAAAAAGGATTTATTAAAATTGTGGATGGTGGGTCATGAAAAGGACCTTCTATTATGAGGAGAAAAACTATTTAATTTGCCCCCAATATGTTTTAATACAATTTAAAATATCATGTCCACCTTATCTTCAAATTATTTTGGCTTATAGGCAAATATCTTTGCAGCTCAAATGTTTAAGATGCTCTCAATAATAAATAACATTAACGCTATTTAGCAATGCAAATGAGTTTTGACATTAGTGGAAACAATTTAAACGTGTTGGTAAACTGCAACTTCTTTCTCAAGATTGCTGAGGCTATCCGGGGTCTTTTATGGTCCCATATAAATTTTAGGATTATATGTTCTATTTCTGTGAAAAACGTCGTTGGTAGTTTGATAGGGAGGGGGGTTCACAGTGTGAGGGATATAAATGATGAACGTCTAAGTATTACCTTGTCTTGTACACCTGAAACTAATGAATAAAAAAAAACAAACAAAAAACACACACACACACACAAAAAAACACTGCAACTTCTTAATAAGCAAGCTGCTGTAACTAAGTCACAATTAATAAAAAAATGCTGATGTATATTTATACAGCTCTTGTACAAGAATTCATGTACATCAAATAAAAATGCACTATACTGTTTTCTCTTGATGGTACTGTAGTTATGTGAAATATATAAATTACATTCTAAAAAATCTGAAAATATTAAAATCTTCTGACTGGGCATTTAAAGATGTTAATTCTGAACACTGATGCTTTCTCACTGAATTTTGAATATTTAAATTCAGCATTTCAGATATTCACATGGGAAGTACTACTCCTCCCACTCCTATAATTTTCTAGGTAAAACCTTTCATCCTTTGAATCCTGCTCAGATGATAGCTTCTTCAGATGAACTTTCTTATTTTTGCTTCTTCCTTTGAACTCCCAACACCTTTTCTTCAATCTCTCTTAAAATACTTCACCCTTCCTGCCTTCCTTGAACTGTAGAATTAGTCTTATTTGTTCTACTAGATAAGCTCCCTGAGGGTCACAATTTTTTCCTTCACCTTTGCGTGTCTTACAATGAGGATATCATAGAAGTTAATTTAACAAATAAATTCCTTCTATCCATTTCCTGTTTTATTTTTTCATAGGTAGTGTTACTAGCTGAAATTAGTGCATTTTTGTTTCTTACTCATTTATTATCTCTTACTCTAAACTGAAATGTAGCCACACAAGAACCTTCCCTGTAACGCTCATTTCAGTATTCCCAGCACTTAGCATAATAGCTGACACATAGGAGCTCAGGAAATGTGGGCTGGGTAAATAATTTACTCAATAAAACTAGATGTATAAATTATATGATAATGAGAATAAAAATTATAGAGGACAAAGTATGTTGCTAGTCCAATTATCTTTATTGAGCAAATCATTTTCATGATAATTTTAAGGCCTTAAACTCTTTTTCATGGTTTCATCTATCACAAGCACTGTTTGCCAGATAAGAAATGGAAGTGCAGTGAGAAAAAATATCTTGCCCAGTTACAAAGTATGAGAGAGGAGATAAGAATTTATAGTTCTTAAATTTTGGTCTTTGAATTTTTTTCTCTCTGTCTTTAATTTGTGGTAGATTTATTATGGAGCTTAAGGTAGTGTAAGCTTCAGGGCCCCTCTCTTGCATGGGCCCTTTCCAGAGCCCAAGACCTAATTTTGTGTTTGTAATTTTTAATTGTTTTTCTTTTAAAAAGGACTCTCCTACCCCAATTATACAAACTTTATGCCCCACAAAATCCAGATTTATTCTTCATCATCCTCCAAACTCTAACTTTTCCCCAGTTCTGCAGAGTTAATCACTATCCCTGTGTTCTCTCAAATCTGGTCTCCATTGGTTTTTGCTTTTCTTGAGGTCTCTGATTTCCATTTATGTGTTGATACTCCACCAAAGCTATCCCCCAGTTTCAAAAATTCTAAAAAAATACTACAAATAACCAGACTACAAAATTCAAGTACAGATTGTGATTTCATAATTTTCTCTGGCCTCTACTTATAGGGATATTCTGAATTTTCCATGTTTCCAGGCATATTCAAAGTCTGGATTTAGAGAAGATTTTATTTAGTTTGAAGGCAGGTTTGTTTTCTCCAGTACAAACCAGGTTCCCATGTATGATGAAAAGCATGTTTCAACTTTAATAAACACCTGAACTGGTGTTTTTATACCAGATGTGGATCATTGTCACAAACATAAAATTTCATCCATACTAAGAACCAGGTACCTTGTCTCTGAAGGAATTTGGGGAACGTTAGATACCCTTGATGTTTTAGCTTTTGATTTCCCTCCAGGTCAATGCAGTGCATTTTTCAAATTGTTTTCAAAATTATTTAACAAATTCACCAGAAGCACAAAGCTATTTTTTCAGTCTTTACCATTTTGTCTAAATGTCCCCCAGAATTTTAGAATTTGGTTGTTCTTTAAATGAAAAATTTAGTAGGGAAAAGCACCTTTTCTCTCTCCTTGTAATTTTCAGCTTCTAAAGATAATGCATACTATAGCAGCAGCTGCGAGCATGAACAAAAACAATAATAAATGAGTTGGAGCTTAAATAAAACCTTCCAGGCCAGTTCTTGTATCCCCTGTTCCAGCCTTGGCAGCGTTTCTTTGTTGCTGGGTTAGCTGGTGGGGAGGCTCCAGGGAAACAGGGAAAGCCAGCAGCTGGAGACAGCTCTGCTCTTCTCTGCTCCTGCAGGTGTGGAGGCAGTACCTGGGGCGTAGCAGGTGCTTAGCAACTGTCTGCTGAATTAGTTGTCAGTACGGGACTCTAGAATGGCAGCAGTGAAAGAAAATGCTAGTGATATCCACCATTGACTGTGCACTTACTAAGTGCTCAAGCATATGTGCTATGCTCTGCATGCATTGTATGCAAGGGTACTGGACATTTTGATTGAGCTATTCTGATATAGCTGTTTGGATATAGCTGTTTGGAGGCCATGGACTTTTAAGCAAGCAAACTATGATATTTGCAGCTTTCTTTATTACCAAGTTATCCATAGCCTATCTCTGAGCTACAGCGCATTACCAACTCCCATTCCTGAGGCAGGGCCCCAGCAAGGGTGATGGATAGACATCCTCTCACGCAAAAGCACACGGCAGTGGAGTTCAAACGATCACTATATTTGCTAAGCACAAGTTTATGACTTCTCGTGCCATAAATTGTCTGAAAAAGGCCTCCATTTGTTCTCTGAGAATTCGTTTGTGTATGAGTATGTCTCACAGCCTCAGATTTCTTCTTCAACCGTCAGTGGTCACACTCAATGATTTTTAATTAGTAAGCACATATGCCTACCTAATAATAAACCTTTTTGATTTCCAGTTGAAAAACTACAGCAGGGAATCTCAGTGCTCCTAGAGGGGCATATTAGAATACATGTTTTGAAAAGGATATTCAGCATATCATATAATTTTATCTCTGGAAAAGGATAAAAATAATCATTAAAAATATCAATGATACAAAAACGAATAAAATATGAAGTAAAAGTCCACTACAGTTGGGGGGGGGGATGAAAAACAACAAAACAGTGATTTTTTTACAGCAAAACAAGTGCAGCAAAAATTCTTGCTTCATTCTGTGCAAGCTGGATGCCACACACCTATTCTGTAGCCTTTGCCCAAGGTCACCTGGCTTTGTAAGCATCAGAACCAATTTTGCCTGATTCACAGACTGCCCTTTCCAATTATGCTTTCCATGCCAAGAAGCAGATCTGAAATAAAATGACCAAGACAATTGCAAATGAATGTGAGCAGCTTCTGGTGCAAAGTTGAACAAGGGTGTTGAACAACCTTGGCCAACAGCGCCATTGGTGATGGCTGAGGCATGAGACAGATGGGGACAACATTCAGATCCTGCAAGCCGAAGATGTCCTCAGTCCTTCCAAGGCTCTGCTGGCTGTTCCTGGTGTTTGGGGGACACTTGCTGCCTTGGCTGATATGTAATGGCTCTGTCGCCTTGTGGGAGAGTCAACTGGTGGCATGTCACAATGTCATCTATGAAGAGGAATGGATGGGAAGAGGCGAAATTTGTCAAAGCCATTTGTAATTTTGTAATGCTGAGGCAAAAATGGGTCACTGTAGCAGTTGTCTTAGAAAAAAGCCCATAGCAACAGGGCTTTTTTGTGAAATGATGTTGTGGTCTGTTTGTCTGTCTGCTCTTGATAGGGAAACTGATATTCCTAGCACTTTCTCTCTGCCTTGAACAAAAGCTTACTCTTACTAGAGCCCTGCTGAGGTTGCATGCAATGTAAGATGTGATGTGGATAACTGTTCCCTCTCCTCAAAGATTATTTTTGTTATTGTTTAATAAATGAACAAAACTCACTGAAGACTGCAGTCATTTGGTCTGTTTATGGTGAAAATCTTTTCTCTCTCAGTTGAAGAAGTTTAGGGACTTACACCTTTGTATTTTGAGGTTTTAGGAGCCAATAAGTAGGTTTAGCTATTTCTGCTACCAGACGTAGAAAATATTTGGTAATAAAATATCATGAAATGATTCTAGGAATTCTAGGGATCAGAATGACAAACTTTTAGAATGGGAGAGTAACTATTTCTTTTGAAATTCATTCATCCAAAAATGTTTATTGATTACCTACTATGTACAAAACATTCTTATGTGTAGTGGGCTATATCAGTGAATAAGTCAGGCAAAAATCTCTTTCAATGCTGCTTTCATTTTACAGATGAAGAGGTTGAGTTCCAGAGAGGTCATAGGCTTAAAATCACACAGCTAATTCGGGGGAGAATTGTATTAGGTTGGTGCAAAAGCAATTGCGGTTTGAAAGGTTAAAAACAAAAAACAAAAAATACAACAACAACAACAACAACAAAAAAAAATTGCAAAAACCGCAATAACTTTGCACCAACCTAATGTTTGGAGCCTCATTCTCCCACTTTCAGCTTTGAGATATTTCCATGATATTATATCCCTCTAGTTCTAGTAATATATTGATGAAGTCACTGTCCACATTGCATAAAATTTTATGTTTGTATTTTATAGCAGATTTTTTGTTCATTGACTAACAGATCTCTGAGTGTGTGTGTGTGTGTGTGTGTGTGTGTGTGTGTGTGTGTGTCCAGGCTTGGGAAACAGCACTCTGTCCTCTTGCCCCTTCAGACATAGGGGTGGTAATAACTTCCTGCTGACTTGTTCCTGTGTACCTTGCCTTAATCCAGCCCCACCGTAAAGAGTCTTTTGTTCACTATGATTGTACCATGTGTTTTCGGCCAGAACCCTGGCTATGAAATGGATAAACCTACAAATGAGACAGAAAAGAAGGGGAGTAAAGTGAGGGTATCTGGTATGATGGAAAGCAAAAGAGGGAGGACTTTAAGAAGCAAGGGAGAGGTCATGGCATCAAATGATACTGAGAGTTTAAAGCAGATGAAGACTGGAAAGAATATCTGTGGTCTTTAGTTACTCAGAGTTTGTTAGTGACTTCTGCAAGAGCTACTTTGGTGAAGTGATGAGTGTGGATGCCTTAGAGGAGAACTACCATTGTTGCAGACCTCAGGAGGCTTGGGGTATGATCAAACAATGAAAATGGTACCTCTGTAGAGAGTTCTCTGCAAACAAAGGAGCCACTTCTTTTAATATTTTCTCTGGCGTTCTTATATACTTTGGGAAATTAGATTTCTTTCCTATACTTCTATTTGCCAGGTGTGGTGCTGTTTATCACCTGGAATAGTGTAGAAGCTGGGAAGTGATGTCTCCTCCTTTTTCCCTGAAGGACTTCTCCAAACCCCTTCTTAGCTTATGGGAGCTCTCCCCAATGCAACCTGCTTTCCGCCACCCTCTGGGCTTCCTTAGGTGGCACCTTTACTCTTCCCTGGGATTCTATGCCTCTTAGCTTAGCCTGGGGACAGGCTAAAGGGCAACGTGATCACTTGGCAACCTTATCCAATTATTATTTAAAAAACATTGTATCCATCACCTTGGTATTTCTTGGGTGTCTAGTGATCATTAGTTATCCATTTATATTTATAAATTAAAAACTAAGTTTGATTATAGGTTGTTGGCGTGAGTTTTCTCAAGTAACAATTTTGCTGAGGCCTTGTCCCTGAATGAAAAGATTGATTTTTCAGCTCTGGCGATTTTTCACTTTGTAAGTGGGCAACTGTGTCAGTAAAGGAAGTTTTGTTTTATGGTATATGGGAACAGAACAGTTAATCAGACAGGGACCCCACCATTGCCAAAGAAAGAAAGAAAGAAACAAACAAACAAACAGAGGCTTTACTCTAGTGCTATGTGCTTTTATACATTTTACTCTTGGTTGGTGTTACCTTTATTTTTCTTTTTTTGATCTGATTGTAGTATTCCTTCTGGCCCAAACCCCTAAACTCTAGCCCTCAGTCATTACCCTCTTTTTTTGGAGAGCAGTTTTCACTGTTTCATCTTGGTGGAAATTCCACACCCAGCCCACTTATCCAGAAGGCAATGCTTAATGCCCTGATGATTCCTTGTCTCTCTTCCCCGTGACCAGGGAGGCCAGTCATGATAAGTATGGCTCTCATCTCTGAGGTGGCTCTCTTAAGCATTTGCTGTTTTGGGGATTTTGTCTGCTCTGGTTTTAATCCAACCTTATCTACTCTCTATAGTCCATGAATTCTTTAACATTTTTGGTTAGTTGTGGCAACTTTCTCTGTTTTTCTAAGACTGTTGTCTTTCCTACATCTCCAGGGAACTTGGGGAGGCAGGAAGATAAATGTGTGTGTTCAGTCCACCGTGCTGAAAGTGTCCTGGCTTCTTAGTTATACACTGTAGTAAAAGACAGAACTGAAATCTCTTTCAGACAATCTCTCCAAAACTTCTTTCAGTCAGAACTGCTAGTCCTGGGAAAATTGATTGATTTAAGTTTAATTTCTTTATTCTACCTTTGCAGTTACAAGTGCAGAGTGAAAAATCAAAAGGATAAACAACAAGAAGGAGAAGTCTAGCCAGTTACCAACTGTATGTAGTTCACGGCCTATGCCATAGACTGCTAGTTATCCAACTGTAGTCATTTCCTCCTTTTTGAGACACAATGCCTACATTTTATCTGGACACATGGTCTTAGCTTAGTATGGGTAATGTGGATCATTTATGGCACCAAGATGTGAGCAGATAGCTTCTGGGCCAAGTCACTTGAAAGAAATTCAGTTGCACTTCCCTGGATTTCCTCTTTTGTCCTGTTGGCTAAGAGATGGCCTGATTGTAGCAGCCTCCATGAATGCTGCGTACTGAGGACTGCAGGTCACTCCAAGGATTTAGGACCACTTACGAATCACATGAGAGAAATAGTTTATGTGTTATTTAAACTACTGTACTTTTGGTTATTTTGTTACAGCAGCATAGCTTGTATAATAAATAATATATAGATTTTAATACATACAGGTTAATTTTACAGACTGGATGGTATAATGAGGAAAGGAAAAGATTTGGATTAAAGGACTTGGGTTAATATTATTGTTCTGCCACTCACTAACTATATAAGCTTGGGCAAATCACTTTATTTTTTGAGTCCAGTTTTCTCTCGGGTAAAATGAGCATTGTAATTCCATCATTTATTGTTTTCCACATATATTTATTACACATCTCTTATGCTACATGTACTGGAGATACAAAGGTAGGACTCAGTCTTTGCTTTCAGAAGCTTTATACACTAAAATATTTATCACATCTGGCATACACTAAGTACTCAATAAAACCATAGTCATTTATAAAAGATCATTCTGCTTACACAACCATAAGCATAACTGGTATTTTGTGACCTGGTGTCTTGCAACTGTTTGGCATGTTTTAATGACAAAAATGGGCATAGAGCAGCTATGTTATAAAAAAGAAATATTAGGATGACTACTTGCTTTTTGAACTTTGGACTTCTGGTAACTTTATTTCTTTGCAACACAGACTTGATCCTAGAAATAAACCAAACGTATCTTTAGTGATAAATTGTTATTTAGTAAAAACAATTTACTTTATTCATTATGACTCCTCATTAGGCCTTTGTAGAGTTGCTTCAGAATTCTGTACACAGGAGTAAAAATAATCGGAAATAGAAAAGACAGAGAACTAGCAGCAGCACTAGCAAGGCTGACTTTGGAGTCAGAAGCAATATCAAAGCCACTCACCCACGGGAGATGGCTCTGCCTTCCCCAGTAGCTTCTAGAGGCACCTCCACAGTTCAAATTGCGCATAGCAAAAACGGATTCTCATATGAGTGTCCAAATCATCAAGAAAGGGTGAAACGAAGAGCAATATTTTCGGTTTAATAAGGCAGGGCATTAACGAGGCATTTATAAAAGAATTTCTAGCAAGAGTGATCCCAATAATATCTTGCCTAAAAGAGAAAGCTTCAGTTGGCCAGACTCTAGGCTTTCGTTCTGCATCACTTTCCTCAGTAGTTTTAGATCAATGAGGCATCACTGTTGTATGTATTGAAAAATAATCAGGTAATGCTATTATCTTCAGAAAAATCACAATTTTCTTACTTCTCTTTTCTCAAAAGGGCATTATAGCATCTTGAGTTTCCATCCTTTCATGATTCAGAAATGGTTATCAGTCAACATAAAGACTTTGAGAAAACATTCAGAACCCTGGGTCCCTTTGCGATATAGTTCTGAGGATTTATTTTTTAAGCGAGATTTAGGTTTACCAAGAAGAGGCCTATAGAAATGTTGCCCTTTCAATATGGAGATATTTAGTTCAAACTCATACTGACATTATAGCATTTTTTGTTTGTTTTTATTTGGTGGCTTTCATTCATTTTTCATACCACTGGGAGCCCAAATAAACCCCCATGCTCTACATTTTACACTTGGTGAAATTGGATACTTATTTCCAGAGCTCTAGTGATTCACATTCCTGAGCAAAAGCACATAGCTTAGGGAAATTAGATAGGTTGATAATAAATAGAAGATTTAAAATTTAACTATGGGTTGTAAAGATATTCAAGAGGAAACGTGCTTTAGAAGTAGTCAGACATATTTGTTCAGAGAATACACAACACTAATCCTAGTCTCAAATCAACAACAGAATAAAGACAATCAAATTCAAAGGACAGGTTGTTTCTGTCATGCAAGTTCAGGAATTGCATGTGAAAAATGGAAACAAGAAAACAGGATTTAAAACCCCCAGTGGCAATTTCTTCCTAAAAGTTCCAGGCCTTAAAGAGAACGGAATCTGAGCAGTTCTGATTTTTTATTTTATAATTCTACAAATTGAAAGACTTTCATTTGAAATTTCAGATTGATATGATTGAATTACATAATGATGTGGTAAGCTTTCATAAGATGGCTAATAGGGATGCCTACTATTTTCATACATGTATGGTTACTCATGCTTTTTTGTGGGTTGTTTATCCATAATATTGGCTCTTCTTCTGTTACTCTGATTACTCCTTCTATTGTTCCCTTTATCAGTGCTATTTTATCTTCCTGTTTCCTAAATGGAAATACTCCATAAAGTTTGGCTCTATTATCTGCCTTTTTCTTTCCATGTTATGCTGTGAAAGCCTCATTCATAAAAGCTTACTGTAACTCTCTCCTCTGTATAGACATTACACACACAAACACACACACACACACACACACACACACACACACACACACACTCCTGATTTCTTGGTCAAGCTCCCCTTAGTTCCCAACTCCCTGTTGAACATAGCCTCCTACAAATGAAGGGTTCTTAAGAATCATCTACTTGAACCTTCCTCCCCAAACCAAGTTCCCTAGCTTATGCTTGAATTCCTCCAGTGACAGAACATTGTGTCAAATAAACATATGTTAGAATCTCAGCTCATCACTTACACACTCTGTCACTTAGAATAAGTTACATTTTCCCAGCCTTCATTTCCTCATCTGAAGTGGGCATAGTAACAGTTCCTACCATATAGGTGCATGACAAGCACCTGGCATGCCTTAAGCCCTTAATACATATTAGTTGTTCCTATTTTGCCTTTCTTTTTGCTAATTCTTATTGTTTACAACTGGTATCTTCATTTCTTTGTGTGTTTTACTCTTACCTCTCTTCTAGATTTTTAAATTTGTTAAAGGCAGATATTGTGTATTAGTCATTTTTTTACCCCACAAACCAGGATTTCTTAAGAATAAATACACATACAATTACTAAACCATGACAAAATTGGTAGTCTTTAAGCAAATGAGAAAAATAAAGAAAAACATTTACTTTTCCATAAAGCTGAAAGAACAGAATTTAAAAGACTACTATTTTGAGACAAGCGTTTTTCTAGTTTTTGTTGTTAAAATATCTATTTTAAACATGAAATGATGTTGAAATTAGATAGTTTTTGCTTACAATTTTTGTATTTACTTAGATAAATAATGAGGTGACAATCTCTTGTTACTCTCCATTAGTTAAAAAAAAGGATCACTAGGCTTATAAAACTCAAAATGGCCTAGGACGGTGTGTCACACATGGTTGGCTTTCAGTCGATGTCAGTTGATGCCTAGGCTCCTTGATGGTTGTCATTTTACTTCTCCTCTTGCCTCCACTAGAGGTCAGGGTGAGAAATAAAAGAAATGAAGCAAAAAGCGGCTATGTAAAAATGTTCAACACCTCTAATTAAAGACTTGGTTGGAAAATTGGAGAGTGAGACAAGAAAAAGAAAGCCCAGTGGTTAAAAAAAACATGTTTTGGAATTACCTGTGTATTTCAATTTCATACTAATCATTATTGATCATTAGCAAAATTAGTTGATTTATAGTTAACAATATATTTAAAAGTAATGAATAAAAATATTACAGTGACCACCCTTCTGGGGTAAGATAAAAACGTGTTTAAAGGAAATGCCAATATATTAAAAAATGACTTTAGGAACTTGATTAAACTCTAAAAATATATTCATAATTATTCTGCAAGATTTAAAATAAATAAAAAATAGGTCACAGAAGTTAGATATTACAGGGATTTAGCACCTTTGAGATATATAATGTGAACTTTCTGAGGTTTGTGATTATCATTTTCAAATTAAAAAAGCAAAACTAAAACCTGATTTAGTCATGAAACACTGAAAACTAATTATGGCAAAAACTAATTTTTGACCTTGTGTTAGAACAAAATGTTGTTTATGATGTTTGTTTTCACATTCAAATTCTTCTTTATCTGTCAAATCCTTTTCTATTAAGATGAATTAAAATAAGTTTTGATTTCTATTTCTTAAAAGTTGAGAACATACATTTTTTTTCTCTTAAGGATTTATGTTACCAAAAGTTATTGAAAGGTCATAGCTAACTTTTAAAAGATTGCTATCACAGGGTAAGTGCCAATCATTTGCAAGGACACTACTTATTTCCATAGATCAGAAGTTTAAGAATGATTATATGGAAATTAATGCAGATAAAATTGACTCTTCAAAGGTTGTCAGTCACTGTCAATCCAGACATATTTTTGAGTACCTCCTATGAATCAAGCACTTCAGCAACCGAACCACTGCTGGTGAATGTTAGTAAAAAAAATAAATAAATAAAAATAAAACCCACAAAAAAACTCAGTCGGAAATTTTGATTTGCAAATAAATTGTCATTTGTTCCCTGAGACCATGTCTGTCTCCAGTTCTTTCTTTGGAGTGCTGATTGCACTTTCTATGGCAGAACTGCTACATTTGAAAATCTGACCACAAAGTCAAATTTTTCATGAAAAACATGAAGATCATGTTCTTTCTTTCTCTTCTTTTCTTTTTCCATTCCTTCCTTCTTTGCTTCTTTTTATTTTTCCTATGAGAATGTGCAAAACCACTTCTAGAATTTCTTCCTTCCTTTCTCTCTCTCTCTCTCTCTCTCTCTCTCTCTCTCTCTCTCTCTCCATTTGTTTATTTTGTTGTTTAGATTCCACATATAAGCAAAATCACATCTCGTCTTTCTCTGTCTGACACTCCACTCAGCACAATACCCTCCAGGTCCATCCATGCTGCTGAAAATGGCGTGAACACATTCCCTTGCCTGGCTGAGCAATATTCTTTGTATGTATGTATCGCCTCCTCTTTATTCATTCATCCATTCATGAACACCAGCCTTTTTTTTTGTTTGTTTGTTTCCATTTTCATGACATAACATTTCTTTACTTTTAGTCCGTATGTATTGTTTGATATGAAGTGAGTCTCCTGTAGGCAGCATATGTCATATATCAGGGTCTTATTTTCTTATCCATTCAGCTACCCTATTTTATGATTGGAGCATTTAATTCATTTACATTTAAAGTAATTGTTGATAGATATGTAGTTATTGCCATTTTATTATTCATATATATATATTTTTGTCTTAAGTCCCTGTAACATTCCTTGTAACACTTGTTTGGTGTTGATGAACTCCTTCAGCTTTCTCTTGTCTGGGAAGCTATTTATCTGTCCTTGATTCTAAATGATAGCCTTGCTGGGTAGAGTAATCTTGATTGTAGGTCCTTCTTTTCATCCCTTTGAATACCTCCTGCCAATCCCTTCTGGCCTGCAAAGTTTCTGTTGAGAAATTAGCTGAAAGTCTTATGAGAGCT
This sequence comes from Rhinolophus hipposideros, assembly GCF_964194185.1. Classification (NCBI taxonomy): domain Eukaryota; kingdom Metazoa; phylum Chordata; class Mammalia; order Chiroptera; family Rhinolophidae; genus Rhinolophus; species Rhinolophus hipposideros. The sequence continues at coordinate 64,902,806 of NC_138049.1, read as the reverse complement.
CTCTTATAAGTAACTAACTGCTTCTTTTCTCTTGCTGCTTTTAAGATACTTTCTTTGTCCTTAACCTTTGACATTTTAAGTATGATGTGTCTTGGTGTGGGCCTGTTTGGGTTCATCCTGTTTGGGACTCTCGGTGCTTCCTGGGCCTCTATGTTTCTTTCCTTTATCAGGTTAGGGAAGTTTTCCATCATTATTTCTTTAAAGAGGTTTTCAAATTTCCACTCTCTTCTTCTGGTATCTCTATGATGCAAATGTTAGTAGGCTTGATGTTGTCCCAGAGGCCCCTTAAACTGTCCTCTTTTTTTTTTTGATTCTTTTTTCTTTTGGCTCTTCTGTTTGGGTGTTTTCTGTTATCTTCTAAATCTCTGATTCAGTCCTCTGCTTCATGTAATCTACTGTTGATTCCCTCTAATGTGTTCTTCATTTCAGTTACTGTATTCTTTATTTCAGACTGGTTCTTTTTTTATGTTTTCTATCTCCATTTTTATGTTTCCTATCTCCTTGTTGAAATTCTCCCTGAGATCACTGAACATCCTTAAAACCAGTGTTTTGAACTCTGCATCTGATAGATTTCTTGTCTCCATTTTGTTATGTTCTTTTTCTGGAGTTCACATACTCAGCCATCTTCACAGAAAAATCTGATTTCTTCTCTTCTTACTTCATTGTTAATTCTACTAGTATCCAAATAAGCGTAAAACTATTTTTTCCTTCATTGAGAGTCTTGCTAATAAATAGTATTTCTGAAAATATGGAATTTTCACCACTTACTTCAATTTCAAACATTAATGAAATGATGAAAATCAACCCATGCATTTGTCTCAGTGTTGGTAATTTAAAGTGATTGGTGTTACATTATTCAATAGTGCACTTAATACTAATGTGGAATCAATAATGCATATTCCAGAGCCCTTCACACATGGCAACATGATAGGTGGTAATATCATTTTTTGCTGATAAAAATAACAGGTACTTACTATAAAACCTCTGGAAAATATTGAAGGGGTAAGGAAGAAATTAAAAGCTACTAAAAATACCACACTCAGAGTGATGTCAGTTAACCTTTAAAACTATTTTCAGTCTTTATTTGTGTGCATATCTGAAGAGTTTAATAAAATGAATTTTTTTATTGTAGTTTTTCATCCTCTTTTTCTTAACATTGTATCTTGAAAATTTCTATATTAAGTATTCTTCAAAATTATGATTTTAATGACTGCATTATATTTCATTTTATGAAGGTATATAATTTATTTAGCTATTCTCATATTGTTGTACATTCAGTTTATTTTCATTTTTTTTTTACCCTTATGTTAGTATGTGCCACATTTAAAAAACTTTCTTTGTTTCTGATGAAACAGTCTGAATTTACGGGTGGGGATAAGTCTGCTCTTAATGAATAGGGAAGGAGGGGAAGAGGCAATATAAGGCAGAGTGGCAATCATAGCATAGACTTCCACTGGGCACACTTTGCTTGTTTGTCCCAGGCCTTGAGACTGACTTTTTACAGAAGAGAGAGTTAAAAAACAAGATTGTGGAGCAGCACTGGTGCCACTACTTCATGGTCCAGAGAAACTGGGTCATTATTATTACATTTGTCATCAGCTCCAAATTATCCTGGCAGAGAATGTCTAGGAAATAGAAATGTCCTGTTTACCATGGAACAATGGGGAGAGAAATAAGGAGATGGATGACAGTTGCCACTTATTTTCTTTTATTTCCAAGACATTCAGTTCCTAGTTGAACCATATTGATGATCTAAATAAGATTTATATAAACTGATTACTTAAGCTTGCCCAGGGGCTATTCTACAAGCTATTGCTTCCTTGGGCTTTTATGTCCAGGCTTCCTGTAAGACTGTAGAACCAGTAAGTATTGGGCAGGTCTTGCTGAGCTTCTCTAAATCTTCATATGCTGCCTTTGCTTCATAAGTCCAGTATATGGACAATGAGATTTCAGTAGTCTTATTTACAAGTTAGGTGAAATTCAGGTATGAAACTTAAAATATATAGAATCATCAAATAAACAAACTTAACATAAAGATACTTATATTGATGAGCTTTCATATAAAAATGCAATAAAGAGTGATGAACATGTGGTTTGGAGATCTATAGTAATTAAATCTGTAAGAATTATTGCCATTTAACGGGATGGAGATATAATATAGAAGAAGTACACAAAGGAAAAAAAATCCAAACAAAAATCAACAACAAACCAACAAGCCACAAAATATTCACTAAAAAAATAAATATGGAGTTTTGAAGTTACTATTGATTTTTTTCCCCTTGACATTGTGATGGTAGTAGATAGTTCTTAAAATTCTATTTGTGTTAGTCTTTCCTTGGGGTTGGGATGAACAAGGTATGACAGGTTTCAGTTATTGCTTGAGAACTTCTTTTTACACCTGATTTTCCAATTGTTCAGAGGCAAAAACATGGCCATACTAATGTTAGGAGTTTAGCGTGTAAGGATGCTCAAGTATCAAACTTTGTGTTATTCAGTAAGACCTGGGAGAAAATGGTCTGAATTATTAAAGTTGTTTGTCTTTATAGTTGAGCAACAGTACTTAGAACTCTGTTTTCTCTGCATTAATTTAAAAGGCAAAGAAATGAGAATGACTCACCTCTTATCACCACTCCCCACTATTTTGTTTTGGGACTTTTGGGTTTGAGGGCATGTGAAAGTCAGTTCAGTCTTGATGAACAAATGTTAGGAGATTTACTCTAAAAGTTAGGAATCTTGACAGAGACTGGGGCTGCTGCTGGTTATTTGATGAAGCTGTGTTCTGAGACCCAGCCCCACTCTATCTCCAGGATGAATAAAAGGGGGAAGTTTTCAGTTTACCCAAGGTCCAGGAAGAAACACGCCCAGACCAGTGACAATTTTCCACTAAATTGGAAGGAATAGGTTGGGGGTAAGTACTACTGTTTTTTTTCTCCCCTTTGGCTCTCACCCAATGATGTGTGTTTACATTTTTCAAATCCATGGCCTTAAAAGTTTTTGGGTCAATCAATTCATGTGAAAAGGCTTGGAGAATTGAAATAAGGCTATCCATTGTTGACATTAACCTCTAAAAGTTATTTAGCAATGGTCAGTGTCAGTGTGTATACTCTTATCAAGGAGATCAAGTGGTAAAGTAGAAAATCTCCTAGACTTAGAGTCATAAAAAATGGAGTTCTGGTTAGTGATCATGGGTTAGCTGTGTGATAATGGTCAAATCTCCTACCTTTTGGTGATTTAACCAAAAGTGAGGTGGTCAAAAATGGTCCAGTGTCCTATATTGTTGAAGCCTTTAAATTTCTTTTGGTAATCATGGAGGCTAGAGGTTTTAAACATGCCTCCTACTCCATATAGAATATTGATGAACTGCTCCACAAATTTACGGTCAAATACATCTCAATCTCCAGGGTTAATACCAACTTTCATAGACAAAACTGAGAAACCTGAGCGGTTCCCTACTGCCATTGCTTCTCCAGGAGGAGCCCTCTATGGTCTGGTGGACTTGCATACACTGCTGTTGTGATGCTGGGCTCATCTAGTTTCCACCCAGGCAGCAGTTGATCTTTGGGAGAGAGATCTTATCTCTAAATATTAATTAATGTTGGCTCAAGTAAGGAAGCAACGACCATTGCTCCTCTTAATGCTCAGCTCATTCACTTCAAACACAGTGGCCATAGGAACACTGGATCAAAGGTAATTCTATCATTTTCCCTTTTATAAATCTAACATATTAGTAAAGCTGTGAACAGCAGGTTGTACTCTGCCATGGAAAAAAATGTTTTCTTTATACAGAACCCTTTCTATAAGACCTCTGAAATTTACTTTTTTTTAACCATAATAATCTCAGACAATACATTTGAAAACCTCAATAAAATGGACAAATCCCTAGAAAACTATAAACTATTAAAACTGATTCAAGAAGAAATAAAACACCTTAATGATCCTAAAATCAGTAGCTAAAAATCCTTTCCCCAAATCTGGATTATTTTACAGGCAAGTGCTATCAAAACTGAATTCTAACCTTATACAATCTCTTTCAGAGAATATTGAAAAAGATGTGCTACCTATATTAGGATATAAGTCTGTGTATAATGGGAACAAAAATAACAGTGTCTTAAAAATATAGAGTTTTATTTCCCTCTCCTGTAGAGTCTGGAAGTGGGTAGCCAGGATGGGTCTTGCAGACGTGTTCTTTAATGTCATATGTGGCTTATGTAGTGCGTCCTGGGTCAGGATCCTTGACTTCCTTTACCTTGTTTAATCCATCCCTCTGAACACACAATTTAAGAAGATTCACAACCACATTCTCACTCCAGTTCGTAAGAGGATGGATTGAAGAAGGGGGGCTCTTCCTTAAAAGTCACATACCAGAAGTTGCCTTATGTTATATCAGTCAGAGATTAGTCACATGGCTACTCAAAGTTATAAGAGAGGATGGAAAATATTGTCTTATGTTGGACATCCAGTAGTCCAGTTAAGAATAGAAGGTTCTATGACTATAGAAGAAGGGGAGAACAAAAATTGGTTCTCTCTGCTACATGCTCCAGTTTATTTTACATAGCTAATATTTGAGACAAAAACCAACAGGACTTGGAGAGTTAAATATATTCCAAAAATCCTTTAAAAATTTACCAAATCAAATCAAGAAATGCACAAATAAATATATTTTCTCCAATTCTGATATACCAGAAATGCAGTTGGTTCAATCTGAGAAAAATCTATTGATTTTTAATAATTTTTATAATTCATCACCTAAGCAGACTAAAAAAGAAAAAAAATCATTTGGTTATTTCAGTAAATGCAAAATCAGTTTGATAAGTTCAACCAAATTCATTATAATTTTTTTTTTAGCAAACAAAAATAGGAGGGGAAATTTCTTAATCTGATCAAAAAAATCTACAAAAACTTATACCAAACATCAAATTCAACAGTTCAACATTAAAGTACATTAAGATATTACAATTGAAGTTTTGACTAAGGCATTATAACAATAAATGCTGCATACCAACTTAAGGTAATGGATAAAAGAAAAGAATTTTTAAAGAAAATGTGTGAAAACCAATTCCAAGACTGTTGGATCCTCTCAGCAATATATAAGAAGGAGTCAGAGTGTGGACAGGATAGAGGATTTATGGGTAGCATTTACTTTGACAAAGTAAAAATATTTATAAAGTTACTTAAAAATTGCAGTGCTATAACCTAAAATTAATAAAGATTTTGGAATAATTGAGTGGGATAAACTCACAGAAAAGGAACTAACCCAATATTCAATATTAAATATTACTGTTAAAATTTCCTTTGCCATCTTCAACAGTTATCTCTCACTTTTGGGGCGGGGGGCTTTTTCAGTTTCTCTCTTCAAATCTTTTTTTCTCCCAGTTCTAGGCACCTTAACCTCTGCCTCCCGGTCTTCCTTGTGTAAATTGAAATTTCCCATTACTTATCACTTAGCTACTGACTCTGTAAACTAGGACACAGAACTTAGCTTTTTTACTGACTTTCATATGAATTCCAACTATAAAAAGCTTTTTGTGATTTCTTGGTGAACACTTTTTGTTGAAAAATTTTGGGGTTATAGAGAGTGGTCATGTCCCACTACGCATAGCATTTCCATTAAAATATCCCCATGCAAACGTTTTACCTTCGAAAGTGTCAGCTTCCTGTTGTCAGCAGGTGTTCTCACTTCCTCTGAACACTTCCTGTCTTCAGAGCATCTTCCACTTCCTCTCAGATTTCCCCTTTTTCTCTTCTATCTTTATTTTTCAGAGCAAATGAGTAAGTTGTGCATGATTAGCTGTGGATTCCCCTGGGTTCTTACCCTCAGTATCCCGAGGCTCACCAAGGTATTTCTTCTGAATACATGGGTACTTATCCTAAGAGGAAATATGGTGAGCTCTTATTTCTCTGTCTTGTTACACAGTGGTGTCTTGTTCTCTTTCTTTCCATCTTTGTTTCCACAGATTATCCTGGGCCTTGTTTTTGTTTTATTTATTTAATTTAATTTTAATTATTTTTATATGTAAAAGTGGCCCCAAAATTCTTCTAAACAAAAAGACCATATCCACTCTTTACAAGAGATTTGCAAATACATTTCGGTTCTTTGGTCTTTGTGAATCAGTGAATTGATTTTGGTGAATTATTACAGAGCCACTGGTAACTCTAAGGGCCCTATTAGCCCTGGATCATATTATTCTATGACTCATTAATGTGAAATAGACGTATGTAGGCCTTATTCTATTCTTGGCTATGTAGCTGTTACATACTAGACCACAAAATGATATGCTCTCCAATGACTTATTGTTCATACCAGAGAGTAATTATACTCTTCCTTCCTTCCTTCCTTCCTTCCTTCCTTCCTTCCTTCCTTCCTTCCTTCCTTCCTTCCTTCCTCCCTCCCTCTCTGTCCCTGTCTCTCTCTCTCTCTCTCTCTCTCCCCTTCCTTTCTCTTTCCCCTTCCTTCCTTCTTTCCTTTCTTCTTTCCTTCTTTCCTTCCTTCCTTCCTTCCTTCCTTCCTTCCTTCCTTCCTTCCTTCCTTCCTTCCTCCTTTCTCTCTCTCTCTCTCTCTCTCTCTCTCTCTCTCTCTCTCTCTGGTCTATCATCATATCAAAGGATGGCAATTGTTCCATTCTTCTTTTTGTATAATAAGTCAAACTCTATGCAGAATGGGAGTGTAGAGCCCAAGCATTGGTGGGAAATCTTTGCCTTGGCTACCAATGACTAATAATAGGAAAGAAAACAACAGTAGCAGTCGGGTTGCTATGAGACTGAAGATTGCATTCTCTGGAACTTACGATAATTGTCACTGTGGTTTTTTCAGAGTTGGTTAAGGCATTTCTCAATCACCGTAAACTCAGAGTGTTTTGTCTACTGTAGTAGAAAACAAACATACAATGTGGCCTCTAGTTGCTTCGTTTTATTCTCCTTTTGTTTTAGGAAAGACACAGCTTGTTTAGGGAATGGAAATCTCCCTGACCTCCATATAGCAACTAGATGCAATAAAGAGGAACTGCAAGGAGGCAAAATCCATTTTATTGCTTCTAGACCTGGCTGGGCATTGGTATGGAGCAGCATGAAAGAACCTCTTTAAATTATTGTGAATAATGAAGATTAAAGACATTTAAACATCGATCATCTATGAAAGAGACGGTTGATTTGTTGGTCATCTAATAACTAAGCTAATGATCACTGTGTACTTACTACGTACCAGTGCATAGCATTTTAGATCTCATTTCATCCTCAGAATAACTAATGGGGTAATAGCTTTGTTATCCTAAATTTACAGATGAGAAATAGGCCGAGGAATTACATAAAAGGCCCGAAGTGACGTGTTTCATAAGTGTTGGTGCTGGCATTCAACTCCAAGTAGCCCCACTGTACACAGTAGACTAGAATGGACACATCAGTTTAGTTAGTCAGACTTAAATGGGTGTGCTTAGCTGATTTCTAGGTGCCTGCTTCTAACCAAAGGTAATGTCATATAGGACTTGGCCTGTTTCCATGGGCTGCTTTTTTCCAAGATTTCTGCCTCAGATTGCTTACGAAGGTTATCCAGACTGGTCTCTCTACTTCTATGCTTCTTGGAATGAACATTTTATCAGTTGTCCTGTATGAAGCATTTGTGATAGTAGGAGGGAAAGTAAAAATGAATTAGACAGTAGAAGGCGGTTTTAATGCAGAAGAGGTTGCCTTTTTTTCTTTAACTCCAGGAAGAGTCCTGGAGAATAATGTAGAGTAGGCAGACAGGAGCCAACTGGAACCAGGGTGAAATATTTAGAAAGACCTATGATTTCTCAATGGCTGAGAATATTTTAATTGGAAGGCTGATTCAATGCAAATGGCCTGCAGCACCCAGCTGTGCCTGACAGTTTTGACAGACGCTTGAGTTGTCAGTTAATGCTCTGTTGTATGTGCAAAGAATCAGTTTTACTCATTATTCCTTTCAATGGCTTACCTTGCTGGAAATTTTTATGTTCTATTGTCTTCTTTTGTTCTTAACCATGTTTTGATTCAATGGGTTATAAAAACCATGGAAATATGCTATTATGCAATTTTTGATTCAGATTTAATATGTCGATATTATTTGGCTTATTATGTTTTTGTTTGTAGACTGCAAGTGAGGATCCTCAGATGATTAACTTTTCTATTGGAAATCCAAGACATCTTCATCTGGAAAACATATTCATGAGTATAAGAAATAATTGAAAATGTCCATCTTTGTTGTCTGAATAAAATCAACAATTGATGCTTTTACCATGCAGTTACCATAGGATTAATTATATTTTCATCAAGAATACAGGTATTCCCCAAAACAAATGATTACTTTGATTCAATCTATTTTGCTGTATCTCTTAAATGGGAGCAGAAGGAGCAGTGGTGGCTATGTAAAGCAAGTGGAGTAGTTAGCCACACTCTCTCCCAGCCACATTGCCTAAGTATAAATCCCAGCTCGCATAAGTATTAACTGTGTGATCCTCAGCAAGCCTTTAACCTTGCTGCTCTCAGTTTCCCCACCTGTAAAATTAGGGTAACAAAAGCAATACCTCATGGTTTCATAGGTGAATTTTACCAAACATTCAAAAAAGAATTAACAGCTATTCTCCTCAACCTATTCCAAAAAATTCTAGAGGAGAGAAGTCTCCCGAGCTAATTTTACAAGGCCACCATTACTCTGAATCCAAAACCAGACAAAGATAATGCAAGAAAAGAAAACTATAGGTTGATATCCCTAATGAACATGATGCAAAATCCTCAGCTAAATATTAGCAAACCAAATTCAGTAATACATTAAAAAGATCATACACCACAATCAAGTGGAATTTATTTCTGGGATGCAAGATGGTTTAATATCTGCAAATCAATTAACATAAACAAAGTAAAAAAATAAAAATCACATGATCATATCAATAGATGCACAAAAAGCATTTGACAAAATCCAGCATCCATTTATGGTAAAAACTCTCAACAAAGTGGGAATAGAAGGAACATATCTCAACATAATAAAGGCTGTAAATGACAAACCCACAGATAATATACTCGATGGGAAAAAGCTAAAAGCATTCTCCTTAACAACAGGAACAAGACAAGGATGTTCACTTGCACCAATTTATTCAATATAGTACTGGAAGTCCTACTTTGCACTCAGACAAGAAAAAGAAATAAAAGGCCTCCAAGTGGAAAAGGAAGAAGTAAAACTGTCATTATTTGCAAATGACATGATACTATATATGGCGAACCCCAAAGATTCCACCAAAAAACTATTAGAACTCATAAATGAATTCAGTAAAGTAGCAGGATACAAAATAAATATTCAGAAATCAGTTGCATTTTTATATACCAATAATGAACTATCAGAAAGAGATGCTAAGAAAACAATCCCATTTACAATTGCATTAAAAAAAAAAAATCAAGTGCCTAGGAATAAATTTAACCAAGAAAGTAAAAGGCCTGCACTTGGTAAATTATAAGACATTGAAGAGAGAAATTGAAGAAGATACAAATAAACGGAAGTATATACCATGTTCATGGATAAGAAGAATTAATATAGTTAAAATGTCCATTTTACCCAAAGCAATTTATAGCTTCAATGCAAATACCAATGACGTTTTTCACAAAACTAGAACAAATAATCCTAAATTTATGTAGAAACATAAAAAACCCTAAAGAGCCACAACAATCCTGAGAAATAAAAACAAAGCTGGAGGTATCATGCTACCTGATATCAAACTATGCTACAAAGCCATCATAATCAAAACAGCATATTTGCATAAAACAGACACATAGATAATGGAACAGAATAGAAAAACCAGTAATAAATCCATGCCTATATCGTTATTTAATCTATGACAAAGGAAGCAAGAATATACATTGGGGTAAAGACAGTCTAGTCAATGAATGGTGCTGGGAATACTGGACAGATACATGCAATAATTGAAAACGGAACACCTTGTTACTCCCTATACAAGAATAAACTCAAAAGGGGTTAAAGATTTAAATGTAAGACTTGAAACCATAAAACTTATAAAAGAAAATATAGGAAGTAAATTCTCAGACATTACCCTTAGTAATGTTTTTACTGATATAGCACCCTGGGCAAGGGAAATAAAAGAAAAAAATAACAAATGGGAGTACATCAAACTAAAAAGGTTTTGTACAGCAAAGGAAACCATCAACAAAACAAAAAAATATTCTATCGAATGGGAGAAGATATTTGCCAGTGCTACGTCTGATAAGGAGTTAATATCCAAAATTTATAAAAATCTCATACAACTCAACACTAAAAGAACAAACAACTGAATTAAAAAAATGGGCAAAGGACCTGAATAGACATTTTTCCAAAGATGACATGCAGATGACCAATAGACATAATAAAAAGATGCTCCATGTCACTAATAATCAGAGAAATGCAAATAAAAACCACAATCAGATATTATCTCATATCTGTCAGAATGGCCAAGGGCCATCATGAATAAATTAACAAACAACAAGTTTTGGCAAGAATGTGGAGAAAAGGGAACCTTGTGTTCCATTGATAGGAATGTAAATTGGTGCAGCCATTATGGAAAACAGTGTGGAGTTTCCTCAAAAAATTAAAAATAGAACTACCTAATGACCCAGTGATTTCACGCCTGGGTATTTATACAAAGAAATCCAAAACACTAATTCAAAAAAATATATGCACCCCTATGTTCACTGCAGTGCTATTTGCAATAGCCAAAATGTGGAAACAACCAAAATGCCCATCAATAGGTGACTGGATAAAGAAATGGTGGTATTATATACAATGGAATATTGCTCTGCCATAAAAAAGAACAAAAGTGTAACTTTTGCAACAACATCGATGGACCTAGAAGGTATTATGCTATGTGAAATAAGTTAGTCTAAGAAAGACAAATACCATGTAATCTCACTTACATGTAGAATCTAGAGAACAGAATAAATGAACAAACAAAACAGAAATAGACTCATAGATACAGAGAACCAACTGATGGCTACCAGATGGGAGGAGTGTTGGGGGGTTCGGTGACCAAGGTGAAGGGATTAAGAAATACAAAATAGTCATGGATGTAAAATACAGTGTGGGGAATATAGTCAATGATATTGTAAAAACTATGTATAGTTTCAGATTGGTACTAGACTTGTCAGGGAGATCACTTCATAAATTATATAAATGTCTAACCACTACACTCTTTACATGAAACAAATATAAAATAATATTGGATGTCAACTAAAATTAAAAAAAAAAAAGTCCCAGGATATAAAGTACAGCATAGGGAATATAGTCAATAATATTGTAATAACTATGTACAGTATCAGGTTGGTAATAGATTATGCGGTTATCACTTTGTGAGGTATATAAGTGTGAAATCACTATGTTGTTTTGTACACCTGAAACTAATAAATTTTTAAAAAATATATTGATACTTTATTCATCATAAAAAAGTAATACCTCATAGGGTGGCTACAATTCTTAAATTAGATGCTAAACAAGCAGTGCTCTTAAAAGAATGCCCAGGATACTGTATGCACACAATAGCTTTCAGGCATACAGTAGTAATAGAGAAACAGTATACAAGAACTGGATTCTTTTATGTGCCACCAAGCCAGAATAACTAGGTGGTTGGCTACACTAGAAAATAGGAATAATAAATTTGATACATCTAAGAACCAAGTCTTAGAGAATCAGGAGTGATTTTGAATTTTGTCTAGGGTTGGGAATCAGTGATATAATGCAACACAAAGCCAGCTCTATATAAGTGTGAGTTAGCTCCAGTTTCTGTTCATGGGTTAAAAACAGTTGAGGGCTTTAGATTCAGGGCTTCTCATAAGCTATCCTTTTGGACAGTTTTCCCTGAAGTTGGTACAGGTATCACTATTAATAGGGGGACAGAGATTTCCTTAGTTTTCATAATTTCGCTTATTTTGTTGTATATTAAAAATACCACTAGTTTTTCAGACACAATTTAATGAATATTATTGCTTAGGAATTGATTTAAAGTGAGTCGATTTAAAATATTAAGTGACTAATGACATAGATGTTTGTACTGGATAGGATAGTATCCTACCCAAATTCATGTTCATCTCAGAATCTCAGACCTTATTTGGAAATAGGGTCATTGCATATATAATTAATTAAGATGAGGTTTTAGGGGACTAGGGTAGGCCTTTAATCCAATAAGGACTTAATCCCATACGTCCTTATAAGAAGTAGAGAAAAGATAGAGACAGACACACAGGGAGAACTTCATGTGGTAATGGAGGCAGAGATTGGAATGGTGAGTCTACCAGCCAAGGAATACCAAGGATTGCTAGCAACCACAGAAGCGAGGAAGAGTCAGGAAGGGGGTCCTCCCCTGGAGCTTTCAGAAAGAGCATGGCCTGCTGACAGCGTTCTGACTTCTAGCCTTGAGAACTGTAAGAGAATACATTTGTGTTGGTTTAAGCCGCCCACTGTGGTATTTTGTTAAGACAGCCCTAGGAAACTAATACAGGGATGAGACAAAATAACGCATTGGGAATATGAATGACTAGAATTGGGGAAACACTGCTTTATGATAAAGCTCAACATTTCCAGTGTGTCTTAAAAGTTTCTCTACCATCTATCTGATCCTGATGATTTCGGCAGTTACCTCTCTTGCCATTCTCTCTTTTGCAAGTTATGCTCTAGGTACACTGAGCTTCTCTTACTTCAAGGAGGTGACAGGTGGCATTCCCTCTCCTTTTATTACTCACTGGCTCTTTTCATGTCTAACTCCTTTCTACCTTGCAGATCCCAACGAAACTGTTGTTTCCTCCCCACAAGTCTTCCCTAAAGCCAAAACTAGATGAATTCTTCTGTTTTCTGTGTCTATAGCTCTTGATAGTATTCCTTTTATTATATCCATTGACCTTTATTGGTGATAATTGCTGAATTGTCTACTTTCTTTGCCTGACACATCTCATGTCCACTTTGGTCACCACTATTTCTCCAATTCCTACTATATAATTCCTACCAGTATCTGGTGTATAGGAGAAACTCAATAAATATGTCAAATTAGTAGTTAATATTACCTGTGAATCCTGGGAAACGGTATATTTCCCATTGCCCTCACAATATGTTATTTATCTATATAAATTTTATACCTGGCCAAATCTGACATTGAAATATTATTACCATACTCTTTACTACTTCTTATCTTTTATGATAACTTGGGGAGATGAAAATAGGACTGGACTGAGAGTTAGGCAATATAATTTCTCTTTTTGGTTTTGTCACAAATTAGCTGTGTGCTATTAAGCAAATTACCATGTTTCTCTGGTTTTTAGTTTGTTAACTGAAGGAGATAGACTGGTGATTATTAAAATTTCTTTCAGATTTGAGACCATGTTTCAAGATGAGGCTTTATGCCTGCCTGAAAATTCTAACTCCTGTTTTAGGCAGAATAACACCACTGTGAATAAGGAAAATTGGTGCTTAATAACCATTCCACCCTCCTTCTTTCTGGTGTGCCTGCAGAGGCTGGAAAGCCAGGGACTACATTACACAGCCTCCCTTGCAGCTATTGTAATGAATGTGATTTGGGTTTGGTTGCTTAGATGACATTTGGAAGGCTGAGTGAGGCTGAACCTTCATCTCTGATGCTTGTAATGTTTCTACTGCCAATCCCAGTTGTGAAGGTTTGTTTTGTCTTTTTCTGAGGTAGGGTTAGCAGAGGTCCCAGTGTCCAGCCATCAGCTGTGTGAGCGTCAAAATGCAGGTTATGGCATCCATTGTGTGTCTATGGATCATAGTGGGCACAGTTATTTTAGGAACTGGCAACAGTAGCAGTGGCTGTTTTGGTGACAAAACATGGTACCTAGAATGTGGTTTCAAAGCCAGAGGTTTCCTGACTGTAGAAGAGGCAGCAGCTTCTTGGTGGACCTGTTCTGTGGTGTGGCTTTGTGGGATTGAAGGTTCAATCTAAAGTCTGTTTCTTCAGCCTTCACAGAGATGTGTAAACCATTTAATGCTCACTTCTGAATTCCTTCTTGCGTAAACTGGCTCAACTGCATTTTGTTTTCTGTAACTGAATCTGGTCTGATATAAACATGGATATATATAAACTCAACAGAGACAGAAGTAATTTTAATAAGGGTCTATAATTTAATAGGGTTATTTTCTTTTCACTCCAATCCCACTGCTAAGTTCAGGATAGAGATTTTGCCTGTAAATGGTTCATGTTAGAATTGTTATGAAATAGTTCCCAGTATCTAGCTCCCTGAGAGTGTTTTGCCTTATCACCGTGGCACTGATACTCCCAGACAAAGCTATCTCATTCCTTTTGTTCTGTTTATAGTATAGCTTCCTTGACAGAGTCACATATGAATAAATCATGGTCTGTTACCTGTGCTGAGAGAGACCTTGGGGAATTCTATCATTAAAACTTATAAAGTAAGTGAAAAGCCATTTAGAATCCATTCCCTGAGCTGAGGAAGTCAAGGCTATGAAGCCCACTCTGAATCATCCTGAGCTATAGCACATGCTGTTACTATGTAGTTACCAGCCCCCAAAATACTGACTAGCTCAGCCCGAGGGTTTGATTCACAGGTAAAATGTCCAAATGCTCCATTTGGGTCAACCCTGAGTGATTTCTCAGGTAAATCGGGAAATTGTTTGTTAAAGAGGTTCCTGGGGTCAGGAGAAAAGCTCTTTGAAAATGGAGAAATCTCAAATGTTTCTGGTGAGAAATTAGGTTTTAAAAAAGTCCTCCTGACCCAGTGTCAGGGAGGGTGTCAGGCGGGGTCTCTGGTCCCACTCCCCACATAAGAAAGTAGGACATAGTGAGGCCAAAAAGGAACACCCACGCAGCCATAGATGGGGAAGTCATACCACTATAGTCTCGCTGGCGGCTGGGTTGGAGACACAGAAAGCAGGGGCCACACTATCTGCAGGTTATGCAACCTGCCATCCACTTCTCTGCAATCCGTAACCCTCACTACGCCGTGCTAACTGCAGTTGGCGCTTGCTAGCTCAGCCACCATCTTCTTGCTAGCCCCCATTTTCTGCTAGCGTAGCCACAGCAGTTGTGTTAGTGGCCAATGGCTTACAGGTTACAGCTGACGGCCAACTAGCCACAGCTGATGGCCATGCAATCACAGTTGATGGCCATTTACTACCTGAGCCAGCACCTTTCCACGTGAGGCTGAGAGCCTGAAAACTACCCCTAACTCTGTCCCCACACCCAGCTAATGCTTCCATGGCTATATTTTTGTGTTTTGTCTTTCCTGGACAAGTGCCTGGCTCTGGGGAAAAAGAATCCCATAAACTCACGATTGATTCTTTGTTCAGTGTGAGTGTAAGATTAGATCACTGGATTTTGAAAATACTACATATTGAGTAGGCCTGAGTGATTCCTGATAAACACAGGTGCTGGGAATGGAGAGCAACTTAGCTTAAAATATCTGGCTATTCTCGTGTAGTGATTAATATATAATGATATTTGTCCTCTGGACAAAAAGAGAACTTAGAATGAAGAAGACACTTCTATGGTGTTTAGATGAAGAGACAAACTATAACATCTTTGTTTTGCTGCCACTTGACAAACAATTGGTTGACCCAGAGTCCAGCTGTTGTACTATGTAGTACGATACTGCGTTTTGCCCAGTGACCTGGATAGTATGATTTTTCCAACTTTATTGGTGAGGAAGATGAGGTAAAGGGATGTTAACAGAAGTTGCTAAGGTCACATAACTGACAAGCAGATCTTCTGACTCTGACCTAGGATTCTTTCTTCTACTGCCTGTGATTTTCACACCACATTTCACAGAGATGCCTCGGGCTGTCATGAGAGGCTGTGGGTTGTACGGTGATGGGGCAATGAAGAGAGAGTGTTTAAAGGGAGATTTGCGCTGATGAGTTCCCTACCACCTTTACATCAGAGGAGTACTGCCTTTATTCATTTTAGGTATTAGGATTCCACAAAGATTTCATTTAAAGAGAAATTTAAGATCCAAAAATATTTGTACGATTAATGCTTTTTTTCTATATTTTCTGTTCTATTCTTTCTCGTTTGTTTTCTTTCCTCTTAAACTTTTCTAATTTCTCCTCTATTTATGGAAATAAGAGGAGAGGCAAAGGAAACCCTGTTGTACATGAATGACCACAGGCATGTGAGTGTGGGTTCAGGTCAATAAACATTCTTTGATTACTTATTCCTTCAATATTCTTCTATTCAGTAAATATTGGTGGAGTGTGTGCTTTGTGCTGGGGACACAAACATCAGTAACGCATGGTCCCTGTCCTCACCATTCTATATGTGAGTTTGGGGTGGGAGTGAGGAAGGAAACTTCGAGACCAAGTGAACATAGATATTTAAATGTGAGAACGTTTGTTGGCCACACAAATTGTGTGGTGACACGGACGAGGTAAAGTCTGGCTTTGGCTAACTCTCCGTTTCTGTGTCAGTGGCACCACCTCTCACACAGGTGAGGCTGAATGCCATCTTCTTCCTTTAGGACAGATCTGAAAAGGAAACCAGAAAAGCCAGGAAGACTGCAGTGCCTTCTTTTTCTCACCTGAGTGTTGCCAAGAAAACAGAGTTGAAGCTACAAGCTGAATGCAAGATTCCAATGTTAATGGTTTTCTAGCCTAACAAAGCTTCTTTCATAAGCTGGATTGGATTCACACATTTATTTTTTTTTAGGCAGAAAAATTTATATATGGACACTTAGAAACTATCAACAACCAATCTGTGTTCAGTTCGAATGGCTTGCTTATATTCTGACAATCTCAAGAGATGGAACATAACCACTGGAAAAAATATGGAATTAATGATACATCAACATACTCAATTCATGTTATTTTCCTTAAGATGCTATTGTTTAAGCATTACTAGACAATTTCTCACATTTTAGAGACAAATTTGATAACCAGTAACTTTATGATCTAAAGTTGATTAAATTTATCCCACAATAGCACTCTTATAGATGTTAATTTTCATTCCTCAGGACCTAGGGGCAGTTTTAGCTGGGCTTTTATCAACAGAGAGCTTCCACGAAATTACTTATTTTTGACAGTTCTGTAATTACTAGTGGGAATCATGTAGCAATAAGCAAGGTATTTTCATTAGCCTATTGGGCTCTACTTAAAAATCAAGTCTTTGACTCAAGGGTTTGAATTGGCTATAGGATTTAGGCTTCCCAATGTCTAAGCCATTAACTTCCAACTACTTGCAGGTTCATCCTATATTGTGTGTATTAGTTTACCAGGGCTGCCATAACCACATACCATAGCCTGGGTGGTTTATACAGCAGAAATTAATTTTCTCACAATTCTGGAGGCTAGAAGTCCAAGATCAAGGTGTTGGCAAAGTTGGTTTCTTTTGTGAGGGAAGTATCTCTTCCAGACTTCTCTCCTGGGCTTGTAGATGGCGATCTCCTTCCCTGTGTCTTTATATAGCCTTCCCTTCATGTGTGTCTGTGTCCTCATCTGTTTGTATCAGGACACCAGTCACACTAGATAAGGCCCATCCTTACGACCATTTTATCATAATTAGTTTTTTAAAGAACTTATCTCCAAATACAGTCACATTCTGAGACTTCAACATAAATTTTGAGGAGATACATTTCACCTTATAATAGTGTAGGCAGCTCATTATAGGATAATGCATCTGAGTTAAAACATTTCATGAAATGGTGTACTTTTTTTTTTTTAAACCTTTGGCTTCATTAATAGCATGGGAAAAACATAACCCGAGATTTTATTTGGGTTTATTATTTTAAGGCTATAAACACAGGTAACAGATTTACATGTATATCTGTTTATATGTAATCTGTTATATTACATATATTATATATTATATTACATATATATATATATATATATATATACATCTGTTTACATGTAATCTGTTATAAAAACAGATTTATATGTAAAGCTCTCAAAAAAGCTATAAGGTATTATAAATGTAAAGGGGAAGGTAAAAAGTTTGTTACAGAGCTTTGGTGATGGACACCACACAAATAAATAACTAGATGCTTAAAAGTATTTGTTAAGTAGTGATAATGAAAACATAATGGACACAGTGTCCATTTTAAGCGTTAGTGATGGGGCTCCAATGAGAATATTGTTGTTATAAAACCTTATTTAAAGTTGCCCGATGCTGACTGATTTCCAGGAATTAAATATTATTTGGAAAAAACCAGTGATAAAAATTATAGAATTTGTTGAATTCTAAGAGCTGCTTTAGATTAAGTGGTTTCAAATTCTAAACCAGATAAGCACATATATCACTATGATGCCAGGTCCCTGGTTATAGAGTTATTGAGCCACCAGTTGTAATGCCAGCCTGTTCTCTAGGCTAATTCAATTGTTACCTGTATTTCAAGCCATGTAACGCATCTTCTTATGGAGTGTAAGTTTATTTTACAAATAGTTTTAAAGCACTTGTCAGGGCTATTCTAATCACGTGAATCTATTTGGTAACTTAATCTCTATAACTCTGCATGGAAGGTACTACTATGATTATCAACTCCATTTGACAAATGGGGAATCAGAGGCACAGATAGGGTAAGTCACTTGTCCATAGTCACACAGCTAGTTAGTGGTAATGCTGAAATTCTGGCTAGGGTCTGGGCTTTTGATGACTATACTGTGCTACTAGGAAAGTAGGAGAAATGAGGGGGGCTTGTACAGGGAGTACAGTGTTCAGGAAGGTCCACCAACTAGGCAGAGCAAAAGTGTCTGTGAGGATAGACCAAGATGTTAGAACTGTGCCCTTTGGTCCTGGGTCAGAAGCTGTTTGTTCTCTCTTCTCCCACCCCATGACCTCTTCTACCTACTGGCCCATTTCTCTGTTTCCCATCACAGTAAAACCACTGGAAAGACTTGTCTGTATTCACAGTTTTCATGTCCACACCTCCAGCCTGTTCTCTCTTCTGCCCACTCTAATCTGATTGCCATCCTTCTGCCCACTGAATGGGATCTTGCCAATGGCACCTCTATGGTGCCACATTCAGTATTCATTTGTATGTTCTTATCTTAGACAAACTTTCAGAAGTGTGCCACACAGTGAGTGCTTCTTTCTTTTCCTGAAACATTTTGTTGTTTTGGCATCTGATTTACCATATTCTCCTTTCCTCCCACCTCATCAACTGCTGCTTCTCAGTCTCCATTTCTGACTTCCTTTTATGATGTTGGAATATCCTCCAAGCGCTCGTTCTGGGCCTTTGTCTCTTTTCTACCCATAGTCTTTTCTTAGGTGATTGCTATGGACTGAGTTGTATCTCTCCTCAAATTCATATTTTGAAGCTCTAACCTCCAATGTGCCTGTATCTGAAAAGAGGGTCTTTAGGAGATAATTAAGGTTAAATAAAGTCATAAAGGTGGGGTCCTAATCTGATAGGATTGTGACCTTATAAGGAGAAGAAGAGATTTCTCTCTCTTTTTCTCTCTCTGCCCTGTGAGGTACAAGAAGACAGCTCTCACCTGAACCCTATCCTGCTGGCACCCTGATTTCAGACTTCCAGCTTCCAGAACTGTGAGAAGACAAATTTCTGTTGTTTGAGTCACCCAGTCTTGCCCTTTGAATAAAATCCAAATTTCTTCCCATAGTCTATAAGGCTCTGCTTGTTTGCTGAGATGTCTCCCAGAGTTTAGAATGGTACATGGCACATAGTAGGTAATCAATGAACCATTGTCGAGTAGATAAAAGATCTGCTATTTGGTTACCTCTCTAACCTCATTTTGTACTCTTCTCCCCCAATTCATGAACCTCCAGCCATACTTGCCTTTTTTCTTCTCTTGGAGAAATATGGGAATATTTGGGGAATATGAAATATTAGAGAATATGAAATATTTCTGCTTTAAGGCTTTTGCATTTGCTGTTGTTTCTATGAAAATCCCTCTTCCCAAGATATTTGCATGACTGGCTATTGCTTGTCATTTAGTTGTCATCTCAAGTGCTGCCTTCTCAGAGAGACCTATCCTGACCGTTCTCTATTCCTTTCACTCCCTGTCAGATTACTCAGATGTTAAGGTGCCTCTCTCTCTCCTGGTGTAGACTGTACTAAGGTAGAAATTTCGTGGTACTCAGAGACAGAAACCATCAAAGGGGTTTCAATTACCTTTTGCTGCCAATGATGAGTTCTTTGATATTCTAGATAAAAATCCTAGACTAGGATTATTCCTAGGGTAGTTTTCATAGTGACACATATGGATAACAGGACACTGCTCATATGCAACCTTCTGTGGGGAAACTCAGCAACTTTTCAAGGAGAGAAGATGATGTTCTGAGATGATGTGTAGTGGGTGCTGGGGTGTGCCACACCCACACAGACGCCCTTCAGGCCCCAGCCTTCCTCCCCACAACTGCTGGAGGATTTGCTGTGTGAGTCATAGCTGAATCCTTCCCCAGGAACTGCCCTTCATCAAAGGGAGTGTCCTTGCCTGAGTATATTCACACTCCCCAGGGAGATTCCATTCAGATGCTGATTGTTGGACGTTGAGAGTCACAAAGATATTGTCCCATTGTCTCAACTTGGGACATGTCTAAAGGACCATCAGCTCCGCTGCTCCTTATGGGTTAACAATTAAATTGTGCTTAAACTTCACTGTGAAATCCTGCTCCCTTCACTCCCAAGAGTGTCACTGCTTTGTTATTCTCAAGGGCATATCCCACATTACACCTGCATGCAAATCTGCCTCAGATTCTGTTCCAGGGGCATCATACCTATGGCAAACCCTTTCAATTGTTATTCCGGAAGTTATGGGCCTGTGGGGACATCCAATTTCCACTTTCCTTTGCTTTATTAGGGTTACAAAGACAAAAGTTTCTCTATAATTAGACATACATATATAAAAAAACAAAAAAGCAAGATTTCTAAGTAAAGAAGCTATAAGCTGGGGCTTTCTTTGGGGCACATGTGGACTATTTTAGCCTTCTGTGCTTAGAAACAGTAGAAAATAGTTCTGGTATGTTCATCCCATCATTTCCCAGGATTTAGGAATAGGTTAGTATATGCATGATGGTATTAGGGGTTTTAGGCACATGTAGATTCTTTCCTAACGATCTACCATAACATACTGTTTGATTTCTTCATAGTACTTTTCATTATGTAAAAGCATCTTTAGTTTTTGAGTTTATTTACTTACTGTTTTTCTTCCCTCACTAAAATATAGGCTCCCTGAAAGCAAGGAGCTGCTATAACCCCAGCTTCCAGCATCTTGGCTGGCAAGCCTTGGGAAATAACTTAAATGAGTATTGCTCGGTGCACTTCTTTCCTGTTTTCTGCTATGTAGGTGGATGATCAGAGGTCTTCTGTGTGGTGAGTAGCGCCAGTGCAAACTCTTAGTCCTGCAGATGCTGATTAAGGAGCAGCCAAGGGCTAGTCCTCCTAGAATAAGGCTCTTATCAAGAGCCAAGAGAAGAGCCAGGCCAGATGAGATTTGGAGCTCATCTTGACAGCAGGCTGCCAGGCCAGGAAGTTAGGACAAGATGTAAAAGCTAGAGAGCATGTCAGTGTAGATACAGTGCTTGTGAATATACGCTTCTGAGCTGGGACTGAATCCCAGCTCTACTCTGGACTGTGTGACCTTGGCCAACTAAATGTGCCGAAGGAGTCCTTGATTTGTTTGTCTATCAAATAGGTTAATAATAGCACGCATGAAGTCATACTGTGAAGACTTAGCAAATGCAATCTTATCTGTGGAACACACAATAGATATTTTCTTCATTAGTAAACCACCCAGTTGGTCAGTAGAGAAAGAGAGAGCAGGACTAGTTGGAGAAGCAAGTCTTACGTTTTGTGCACCCACAGAATGAATAACCGAGCTGGATCTCTCTGCCTGTTGATAATTGTAGTACGTGCCATTTTATCCTTGGCCTAGGTCCTAAAACAGAGGTAGGACGAAGCAGAGAGCCTTGTAGATGTGGCAGGATCCTGGGAGCTTTACCTGTGAGTGCAGGGAAGGCCAGGAAGTCTCACACCCTGTTGTGCTCACAATACCCTGTCATGCAGAACAGTTGAGAAGTTCAGGAACACAAAAGCAGAACTCGGAGAAATAGGCCTGCTCTTAGAGCCCTTGAATTAGAGGGAGGAAAAAGGAAAGCCTTTAGGGCACAGAGCCCAGTCTGTCCAGTGGAGAGTGTGGGACTTTCTGTCTGCAGAGGGAGAGGTGGTCAGTTTGCTTGGGGAATCTCGGCTCTGGAGGAGCACTTGTCTGCCAGGGTGCTTCCAATATGGTAACCACTAGCTACCTGTGTCTACCGAGCCCTAGAAATGCAGCTGGTTCAAGCTGAAAGGTGTCACAAGTTTAAAATACACACAGGAATTTGAAAAATTAGTATGTAACATACCTCATTAACAATTTTTTATATTGATTACACACTGGAATGATAATATTTTGGATGTATTAGGTTAATTAAAATATATTAGAATTATTTTGTCTTTTTTTAAAATGTAGCTACTAGGAAATTTGGCAGTACTTGTATGAATTGAATCTGTGGCTCGCACTATATTCCCATTGGACAATGTTGGCTCACCATCTGTGCCTTACAGTGTCAGCCCTGGCGTCAGCATGTGTGAGACATAAAAAGGCTCTCCTCTCCATCAGAGTCTTCAGTGCTAACTCTTCAGCTATGAGGCCCTTCTCGACTTAACAGATGTGCTTGGCTCTACGATGATCGGTTGTAGGTTTGCAATTTGGGAACCTGCAACAAGCACAGGCTGTTCAGTGCATAAGTGCTCTCAATGTTATCTAAGAGTCCATTTAAGTTAATGTTAGCATTTCTTTTCTGTACACCAAGCAAAAACTGATTGTGTTCAATTTAGTGGCAATACATTGAATTAGTGAATCATGATTCCTCTGATATGAACTAACTGGAATGAGCCACTGGACCTTTCTAGCAGCCTGCATTCAGCACGGCAGAACTGATCTCTAATGGCTAACACATCTGCAGGGTTTGTGCCTGTGAATTAAGGTGATGGAATGCATCAAGCAACATCTGAAGGGAGCTTGAGACTTACAGCAAACACAACGTTCCTTTCCTCCAGGTAAAATAGCAAGTTTTTCTAAAATTTTGGAAATGTTCCTATAGATTACATAATTAAAAGTAAACTAAGGATAGCAAAGTTTGCCTTGAAAAAGCTGACAAGCTGACAAGCCCATGGAACAAAAGGCTGGTAACTTGGATGGAGTATGGAATCACCTTGAGAGTCCAATTAATGAAAACAAGAGAGGTTTTTAGATTTGGAGCCAGCGTCTAAAATTTGGGTTCTAATCACTATTCTGCTGATAACTGACCATCTAACCTGTGAACAAATCATTTCTCTCTCTACAGTCTTTTTCTGGAAAATTGGAAAGGGCTAGTACTAGAATAGATGGTTGCCAAAATCCCCTTCAATGCAACACTGTGGAAAACTACCTCTTCTAGCACATGTGCAAGTATGCATGTGTGCACGCGTGTGCGCGTGCGCACACACACACACACACACACACATACACACCCTATAAAGAAAATTTGTCCTAGGTTTCTATTTTAAATAATGAGTTAAATGTGATGGGAAGTTTGTCATGGGAAATACTGTGCATTTATTGGGATGTGTTAGGATTGAGATGCCTGAAAAGAGACACCACATAGGCAACTGGAATACAAATCTAAAGTTCAGAAGCAAATTTTGGATTTGAGGTAGAAATTTGCAAGTCAACAGTAGAAAGATGATACTTAAGCCCATGAGAATTGGTGTGCTCACCTAGGGAGAAAGTTTCGAGAACAAAAGATGAAATTTCCTAAAGAGGAGTTCCAGGCATTTTATAAATAATGGAAAGTTGGGGAAATGTATGTTGTCCTAAGTTGATATTATTGTAGGATGTCAGCCATTTGAGTGTTTGCTATTTTTTGCTAAAAGAAATTATCAGCTTCTTTTCTCTATTGTTAAACCTCATGTTAACATAAATCTGTTTCTTAATAATATTCTTAATTCCTCTCATTCCAGTGGAGTTAGATGTGTTTGTGAAAAATAAAGGTTGAAGTGTTCACTGTTGGATACCTACAAGGATTCATTCTCCCCTCCTTCATCATTAATTACAGAACTTGTCCCTGTGACTCAGGTGAAGTGAGGCAACATCTAGCTTTAGCCATTGGCCTGATGGGTCTAAGAGTAATCTCATGTCCTTTGCCTGTGATTGGTTCGTGGATTGTCACATGACCCAGTTTAGGCCAATGGAATGAAAGGAGAGATTTTCTGTGGTTTCTATGAATTGTCCTTCTGGCTCTTCTAGGAAAGTTTTGATAGTTGCTCCCTTTTCTCTAAAGTTGTGCATAAATATGAAGACTAGAAGTTTGAGAATAAAGCTAATTAGAGGAGGGCAAATCTCACAGAAGAGGGAAGAAGAGAAATCACCCCAGATAAAGCAAGCCCTGAAGCTCACCTTGTGCCTAGACTTTTAAAACCGGTAACTAATACATTTTCTTTCTTTCTTTCTTTCTTTCTTTCTTTCTTTCTTTCTTTCTTTCTTTCTTTCTTTCTTTCTTTCTTTCTTTCTTTCTTTCTTTCTTTCTTTCTTTCTTTCTTTCTTTCTTTCTTTCTTTCTTTCTTTCTTTCTTTCTTTCTTTCTTTCTTTCTTTCTTTCTTTCTTTCTTTCTTTCTTTCTTTCTTTCTTTCTTTCTTTCTTTCTTTCTTTCTTTCTCTCTCTCTCTCTCTCTCTCTCTCTCTCTCTCTCTCTTTCTTTCTTTTTTAGTTTAAGCAACTTTAAATTGGGTTTTTGGTACTTGTGGCTGAAAGTAGCTTTCATGATACACATAGCTAGAAACTTGTAGTACATAAAATATTTGGCTTATTATGTTTTGTCTCCAAACATTTTATATGTTTTTAAAATAGAGGTTGGAGCCACAGCATAAGTGAAAAGAAGAACCTGTCTTTTCAATGGTCTTGTATAAAAAGTTCTCACTTCCTTATTTAACTGTCACTAGTAGAACTCTGATGGCTGGGATGTTGTTCCAGAATCAGATCCTCAGTCCTCTTTAATCATACGATGAATGTTAACTCTGCCTAGTAGATCACAAGACCTGAGGTAGGGATGTGCTAAGAGGGGGGGTGAGAGTGAGAATGGGGAACAAGGATCAAAGTACTTATGAGGTTGGACAATTAAGTTCGTGAACTCATCCTAGAAAAAGTGCTACATACCTCATTGCTGAATATCACTATGGTCACCTTCAAAGTACTCCCCTTGGGAAGCTATGCACTGATGCCAGCACCTAGTCCACCCTTCAAAGCAATTTTGGAACTCCTTTTCTGGGATGGCCACCAGAACTGTCATTGTATTACCCTTCATGTCCTGAAAGTCATCAAAATGTCTTCCTTTCAATATTTCCTTTATCTTTGGGTAAAGAAAGAAGTCATTGGGGGCCAGATCAGGTGAGTAGGGAGGGGGTTCCAATACAGTTATTTGTTTACTGGCTAAAAACTCCCTCTTAGACAGTGCTGTGTGAGCTGGTGCATTGTCGTGATGCAAGAGCCATGAATTGTTGGTGAAAAGTTCAGGTCGTCTAACTTTTTCATGCAGCCTTTTCAGCACTTCCAAATGGTAAACTTGGTTAACTGTTTGTCCAGTTGGTATAAATTCATAATGAATAATCCCTCTGATATTAAAAAAGGTTAGCAACATCATTGCAACAAGTTCGTGAACTTAATTTCAGACCTCATATGAGGGTCAGCAAACTGTGAAATGAATCTTATGAAGTTTGCTTAGGGTGAAAGAAATGAGAGCAGTTTCATAGTTCCAATCTTCCTTATCAGAAGTGGTTGCAAAATAAAGAAAAGGAAACCAACATTTATTAAGTAGTTACTATTTTTAAAGGCACCCTGCTAGGAGCTAGGAGTGTGCATGAGTTTGGGATAGGTAGAAAAAGAATAATGAAGGAAGAAATAGGATAAGGATAAAAACCCTCATTCAGGTATGTGTCTTGCTTGCATGTTAGAAGGCATATGTAAGTTATTTAATTCTCAAATATCTTCTTTGCAGTATTATTCCTATTTTTATAGAATGAACAGAAACACAGAGAAGTTGAATAACTGACTTAAATTCACACAGCTGATTGAATTAAATCAGATCTCTCTCATTTCAAAACTACTCTTTTCACTATGTTATTCACACTTCCCCTCTATCCCTCCTCATTCCCACTGATACAGCTCTCCTGGATAAAGTGTCATAAATCAGCTTGTGTAAAAATGGGGACAATGATTAGTTCTGGGTTACGCTTCACAGTCCACAGCAATAGGCACCCAATTTGGAGAAAGAGTGTTTTATAAATAGTTCCTTCTTCCAGATTTCTTTGCCCAGCTTTATTGGTGATCTTACTGGTCAACTCATTTCTTGGCAGATGTCTGTGATGTTTATTTGCTTCTAGTTCCACTCTCAGTTTATCTTTTCCATTGTTTTCTCTTACAGAAACGATTTTTCAATAGAATCATTCTCAAACCCAAACAGATTTTAATCAGTTCAGATATAGGCAGTGGCCATTCTCCTACAGTTCATTTTCTGTTTGTGTTGAAATACCAATTTTGGGAAGTAGGGCCTCAGACAAGTCCATGGTGATGGGGCACAGGAATGGTTGTGATTTGAACTGAAAAGTCTTTGGGTCCCTTTGGGGTAAGATAATGAAGGCCAAGGTTTACATACAAATGTTTAGGATTGGGATGTAATTGAGTTTTTGGATCCTTGCTGGAGAACTGGTCCCTGAATCAAGGAGCATAAGGTCAGAAGTTAGGGATCAAGAAGTAATAATCAGGGGCTGCTAAAGGGAAGAAAAGAGAGATGTAAGTCTGGAAGAATGAGAGTAAAGAAATGCAAAGAAAGGCTCCTCCTTGAGTATAGGCTATTGGTAGATATCTGCTAGGATAGTGCTTTGCCCTCATGAATCATGCAGATTGGTGACAGGGGTGAAGGTCTTTCTAGTATCAGTTCTTTAGAGAAAAGGTGGGTTCTCAGACAGGAAACCTCGGCTGAGACTAGCCTTAGACAGACAGTAGGGTAATGTGATATATCAACTTGACTGGGCCATGGGGGTGCCCAGATAGTTGGTGAAACATTATTCTAGATGTGTTTGTGAGGGTGTTTCTAGATGAGATTAGAATTTTTTATTTTCATTTTTAATATATATTTTATTTTTAAATTATAGTTGACACACAATATTATATTCATTTGAGGTATACAACACAGTCATTAGACATTTATATAACTTATGAAGTGATTGCCCTGATAAATCCAGTACCCGTTTGACACCACACAAAATTATTACAATACTACTGACTATATTCTCCATGCTATACTCTATATTCCCATAACTACAAATTTGTACCTCTTAATCCCCTCTCCCCTTCACATAACCTCCCAATCCCCTCCCCACCCCTCCGGTAACCATCAAAATGCTCTCTGTATCTATGGGATGAGACTAGACTAGAATTTGAATCAGCAGTCTGAGTAAAGCAGATTGCCCTCCCTAATACATACAGGTAGACCCTATCCAATCAATTGAAGGCTGAATAGAACAAAAAGGCTGACCCTTTTGTAAGCAAGAGGGAACTCCACCAGTCAGACTGCCTTGAGCAGGGACACAGGTTCTTTCCTGCCTGCAGACTGAAAGGGAAACACTGGTTTTCTGGGACTCGAGGCTGCCAGCTTTCAGCTGGAACTTACACCATCAACTCTCCTATAGCTTGCCAACTGCAGATCGTGGGCCTTGTCAGACTCCATAACCGCATGAGCCAATTCCCTAATAAATGAGTGAGAAAATGAGTGAGTTCCAGGGGAGAACTTCTGATTACGGGGTACCTGCTGAGTGCCTGTCATGAGGTGAGCCTGGAACTTGCAAAGAGACAGTCTTGGAATAGGTTCTGTGTGTCATATTATCCAGCCCATATAAAACTTTGGGCCTGTTTCCTTATATCATTCCCTTCCACACCCCGCCCCACCCCTGGCTGTGTGTTTCTCAGTGTGTTGCCAGGGAGCAGCACCCAGAGTTCCCCATAGTGAAGAGAGGGATCTAAGCTGGAACAGCTGGAACAGAATTGTCCAGCCACCTCTCATCTGTCACTCCCAGCCTTGGAGGCCTAGGTTTTATATAAGGAAGGACTTTTATTTTTTATTTTTAAGAAGAGTATCTAAAGAAATGAAGTAGATTTAGAAATGTGGGTAAAAGGTCTCTGAAATCAACCTTAGTCTACCTTTTAAGAACTCGTGTGTGTGTGTGTGTGTGTGTGTGTGTGTGTGTGTGTGTTTAGGGAGAGAGAAAGAGGGAGGTGAGGAGAGAGAACCATGTGTGACAACCACATGGCATACTATTTATTTGTGTGGTTAACTACATGTTGCATAAAATACACCAATTTAGCCATTTTTTAAAATGGCTAGGTGCTATGGAGCATGCATGCCCAGAACTCTCTGAGGAGTTTCCTAAATATGGTTGCTTATCAATCTTAGGTGTAAAGGATGTGAGAGCAAGTTTGAGCATGTTTATAAATAGAAGGAACCCTCATAGACACAGTGAGGATTGTCCCTAGTGGGGCCATGGTAGGGCCCAAACAAGGTTTTAATTGTTCATGTTAGTTAAATTTTGTTTCCCTGAGCAAGATAATACAGACAGACCAATAATACTTATATAGCAACTGCTCTGAGTGGGAGATAAGTCAATGCAAGCTAAGTTCTTGCTGTAAGCAGACCAACCTTGGGAACATGTACAGTGAGGGTCCTGCTGTGAGGGCAGGAGGCAGAGAGGGATGGGTAGAGAGAGGGAGAGTGTGATGGGGAGTGATGGAGGGGGGAGGTGTTACAGGGAGTGGGTGGCTGAGGGCATAACTTCCTTGTTCAGATGATGCTGTAAGACACATATTGACCCTTCTGACTTTCCTTTCTTTCCTTCCTTCCTTCCTTCCTTCCTTCCTTCCTTCCTTCCTTCCTTCCTTCCTTCCTTCCTTCCTTCCTTCTTTCTTTCTTTTTTTTTCTTTTCTTTTTTTGAATAAGCCACTTAAGAAGAGGCCCCATGGCTCTCAAGTTAAAGAGGTAAGACTAAAATCAGTCATTGCTAGCTACATCCATTCCAAATCATTGGGCCCATTAGGCAGCTTACCTCAGAATTAAGGATGTGAAATGGGTTGGGAGAGAAGATTGTGCCACTTCCTGGTTTGTTTTATTTGTGTACTCTTTTTAGTTTTTAGTGTACACAATTGAAAATGCTGAATTCGATCATTCCACATAGATGGGTGAGAAGGGGTTAAACCATTATTTCCATACTCATTTCTTTAGCTAACAAAGAGAAGTCATCTGCAAACAAAAGTATGCAGATTTTCATTTGATTATGTTCAGTCATATATTGTTTACTTTTTGTTTCTTGTGTCTGCATGTCAATTCAAAATATTAGTCTGTTAGGGCTGCCATAATAAAGTACCACAGACTGGGTGGCTTAAACAACAGAAGTTTGGTTTCTCATTTATTTCCTCAGTTCTGGTGGCTGGAAATCGAAGATCCAGGTGTTACAGGGTTGGTTTCTCCTGAGGCCTCTCTCCTTGGCTTGCAGATGGTTGCCTTTTCACTCTGTCCTCACAAGGACTTTGTGTGTGTGTGTGTGTGTGTGTGTGTGTGTGTGGTGTGTGTGTTTGTGTGTGTATCCCTGATGTCTTTTCCATTTCCTATAAGGACACCAGTCCTATTGAATTAGGGCCCCATCCTAACAGATTCATGTAACCTTAACTACCTCCTTAAAGACCCTATTTCCAAATACAGTCACATTGGAGTTTAGGTCTCAACATATAAATTTTAAGGGGAGGGTATAATTCATTCCATATACTCAGTAAGATTATAAACTATGTGGAAGAAGAGATCTTTCTTTTGTAACAACACCAGGAAAGCTGGCAGAATCTATATAAAGAGTAGTGTCACTGAACACAAAAAATCTTTTGGAGTAGCGTGTGAGGGGATTTGGGGTGAGAGGTTTTCCTCAGGATAAATTATTCTTATCCAATATATTGAAATTCTTTGAGAACATGACTATCTAGATAAAGAATGTGCATAAATAACAGAGCTGCAAGGTGCCTGGGAGACCATCTAGTTCAGATCCTCTTGTTTTACCAATGAGCACATTGAGTGCCAGGAGGTCATGGAAACACACAGCTAGTTAGTGGCAGAGCTAAGAGGAGACTGCAATGTTTTACCTTTCATAACATGCCACCTCAGAAAATACCTGTGGATAAGGATAAGTGGCTTTAATCTATTCAGAGTTTCAAAAGTTTGACAGTTTAATTTTAAAGGTAGTAAAGCATAGAGCTCCAAGGAATTGGTTTTATTTTGCTGTGGAACTGACAAGTAACAGGAAGTAAAAGATAGGGAGAGATGGGCATTCATCTTGCTAGATACTCATATTATTCAGCAAACATCTATTAAATATCCAGTTGGTATGGCTGAAAATTGGCTTTTTCAATAGAAACATTTTAATAAATGGTCTAGGAAGGCCAACCATTTCACCAAGTCAGCATTTTCAAAGAGGGATGTTGGTAGGGTTATGAGGAAAAGGAGTGCAGGCATAAATATGTTTGGAAACACTGAGTTAAAGTGAAAATGTGTTCTTCAGTGTAGAACTTCCCTGGGCCATCGCTATAATAATTAAATATGAGGGGTCAATATATTCCTAAATTTTGACCAGAGAAGCTCCTATTTACAGAGTATCTTGTGGGAAATACTGTGAAGTATATTTGTGAGGTAAAATACCGAGTTGATGAAGATAAAAATGTAAGAAGGATCTGAGTGTCCAGGAACACTCATTATTTGCAAAATATATGTTAGCATGCTCCATAGTCTTGTTATCTTCTTTTTCCCACAAGTAATCTCACCTATAGTCTTCGTACATATTGCTTGCTGAGGAGAGATGCTTATTTTCTAATTTTTTGGAATTATTTGAGGTTCCTGGTATAGTGCTCTATACATAATAAGTGCTTTGTAGATTATTGTTAATTGACAATGTGATGGTAGTAGATGAATTTTAATGGTGATTACTAAGAGATAATGCAATTAGCGAAGAAAAAGAAACAATATGTTGTGAACAAAAATTACTCTACAAACAGGAAATGTCACATTTCTAAGTATTCTTAATTCTCAACTTAATTTTGACTCAGTTCACCTCTTAGTTATTAATGGAGCTTCTTCCCCTTTGAGTTCTGAGCAAGAATCCTAAGACTTACAAGGGTATGAACATTGAAGGAGGGCCTTGAATCTCCAGTTCATCATGACAACCCCTGATGCTCTCATTTGGAAGCCTGGATTATGCAGATTGGCCTGGTATAATCCCAAGAGTCCTTCTAAGAGGGAGGCAGGAGTATTAGAGTTAGATATGACAAAGGAAGTAGAAGACAGAGAGAGAGAGAGAGGATCAAAGATGTTATGCTGCTGGTTTTGAAGATGGAGGAAAGGGCCAGAAGTCAAAGAATGAGGTGGCCTTTAAAAGCTAGAAAAAGCAAGGAGCTGGAGTTTCTTCTGGGCCTCCAAAAGAAATGCAGTCTTTCCCTACTGACACTTTGAAATCAACTGAAACCATTTCTAACTTCTGACCTCCAGAATTATCAGGTAATAGATTTATATTTTAAGCCAACAAGTATGTGGTAATTTATTCCAGCAGCAATAGAAAACTAATACAGATTTGCAAAATCTTGAAGCTTCATGTTCTGCTTTCTAAATGGGGGCTCTGGGTGGGGCTGTGGACGTGGGTTGCGTTATACCTTAGGGCCACTCTCCTTTGCCACACTGCTGGGATACTGCATGGAACAGGGGGCTATTCTACGGATCTACACTGATGCTTTTCCATTTTTTTCCTCACAAATTCTACATCTTCCCTCTGTTCCAATTCCAGGAGAAAATCTCTTCATTGAACTAGAAATTATGAAGAGTAGTGTTATTGAATGCAAGAGGGAAAATTCTGTGCAAACACATCATACATGTATAGCTCAATAAGTCATCTTACCAAATATATTTACAAAATGATAAATTCTAAGCAGTGAGTTTTGATTAAGAAAAGAATTTCAGATACCCACAACTGTTGGATCAATCTGTGTTCATTGGCTCACTTGCATTTCTCTTGCTCTCAGTGAACCTAAAGCTCCTCCTCGACTACCCTTTTGTATGTATACATGTGTGTGTGTCTGTAATATAATGTATATATACTTTATATATTTATAATGTATATATAGTATGACTACTATGTATCACTGTTCATAAAATTTTATATGTATAATTACTGTACACAATCTTCATTCATAAAAGAAATGAAAAGTTAAAATTTTCTAATTTAGACTTTTCTAGAAAAGATTAGTTAGAAATTTTTTGTTGCTTTGGGAGAAGAGAAATGGAGCAAATGTTTAAGAAAAAGGACATCTGAAGATTGTTCTAAGAGTTTTTGGAAACAGGAAGGTTTAAATGAAGTGACAACAGAAAATGTACAAGATCTGACAATGAAGTTCACGAACTCGTTACAATGATGTTGCTAACCTTTTTTGATATCCGAGGGATTATTCATTATGACTTTGTACCCACTGGACAAACAGTTAACCAAGTTTACTATTTGGAAGTGCTGAAAAGGCTGCATGAACAAGTTAGACGAAAATGACCTGAACTTTTCGCCAACAATTCATGCCTCTTGCATCACGACAATGCACCAGCTCACATAGCACTGTCTGTGAGGGAGTTTTTAGCCAGTAAAGAAGTAACTGTATTGGAATACCCTCCCTACTTACCTGATTTGGCCCCCAGTGACTTCTTTCTTTAAAAGGAAATATTGAAGGAAAGATAAAGGAAATATTGAAAGGAAGACATTTTGATGACATTCAGAACATCAAGGTATACCTGTATACCTGATTAGATTTTATTAATATGATGAAAGCTCTGATGGCCATTCCAGAAAAAGAGTTCTAAAATTGCTCTGAAAGGTGGAGTAGGTGCTGGCATTGGTGCACAGCTTTCCAAGGGGAGTACTTCAAAGGTGACCATAGTGATATTTGGCAATGAGGTATGTAGCACTTTTTCTAGGATGAGTTCGTGAACTTAATTGTTTGACCTCGTATGGCTGTTTTCACACTGCAAGAGCAGATTTGAGCATTTACAACAGTGGTTGACTGTTTATGGCCCCAAAAGCTAAAGTGTTTATTAGTTCTCCTTTACAGAAAGAGTTTGCTGACTCCCGTTTTAGGGGATGGTGGTTGGAAGGATTCTGGATTGTTATATCACTTCATGGAAGACAACCCACTGTATACCTGATTAGATTTTATTAGAATAAATTCTCTTATGTGCTAACAAACTGTGAAACAAGTTCAACAGCACATTAAAAAGATCATACACCATGATCAAGGGGGTTTTATTCTTGGGATGCAAGGATGGTTTAATATACAGAACTCAATAAATGTAATATGTCACATGAATAGAATGAAAGATAAAAATAATATGATCATCTTAATACATGAAGAAAAAGCATTTGACAAAATTCAACAACCTTTTATGATTAAACTCTTAATAAATTGGGTATAGAAGGAACATACCTCAAAATAATAAAGGCCATATATGACAAATCCACAGCTAACATTACACACATGGTGAAAGGCTGAAAGTTTTTCTGCTAAAGATCAGGAACAAGACAAGGTTGCCCACTCTCACCGTTCCTATTCAATATATTACTGAAAGTCCTAGCCAGATAAATTAGAAAAGGAAAGAAATGTATCCAAATCAGAAAGGAAGAAGAAAATATGTCTCTGTTTGCACATGGTATGATCTTATACATAGAAAATCATAGTCTATCAAAAAACTTAGAACTAATAAATGAATTCAGTAAAGTTGCAGCATAAAAAAAATCAACAGACAAAAATCAGTTATGTATCTATATACTAGTAATGAACTACCTGAAAAAGAAGTTAAGAAAACAATACTATCTGTTACAACATCAAAAATAGTAAAATACTTAGGAATAAATTTAACCAAGGAGTTGAAAACTATAAGACAATTGAAGAAGACACAAATAAATGAAAAGATATTCTGTTCTCACGGAGTGAAATAATTAATACTGTGAAAATGTCCATACTACTCAAAGCCATCTGTAGATTAACTGCAATCCCTGTCAAAATTCTATTGTTTTTTTCCCCACAGAAATAGAAAAAACAATCTTAAAATTCATATGCGACCATAAAAGACCATGAATAGCCAGAGCAATCCTGAGACAAAAGAACAAAACTGCAGGCATCACATTTCCTCATTTTAAACTTTATTACATGGCTATGGTAGTCAAAACAGTATGGTCCTGGCATAAAAACAGACACATAGACCCATGGAACAAAACAGAGAGCCCAGAAATAAATCCACCTATATGTAATCAATTAATATTTGACAAGGGAGCCAAGAATACTCAATGGCAAAAGTGTCTTCAATAATGGTGTTGGGAAAATAAGATATTCACACACACAAAAATAAAATTGGCCCTTATCTTGTACCACTCACAAAAATTAACTCAAAATAGATTAAAGACTTAATGTAAGAACCAAAATTATAAAACTACTAGAAGAAAAAATAAGGAAAAACTCTTCGACATTGGTTTGACAGTGGGTTTTGGATACGACACCAAAAGCATAAGCAACAAAAATAAAAATCAACAAATGGGACTACATCAAACTAAAAGGCTTCTGACAGCAAAAGCAACAATCAGCGAAATGAAAAATCAGCCTACGGAATAGAAGAAAATATTTGCAAGTCATACAAGTCTAATAAAGGGATATGCACACATACACACACACACACACACACACACACAGTGGAATATTTAGCCATAAGAAAGAAGGAAATGCTGCCATTTGTGACAACATGGATGGGCTGAGGACATTATGCTTAGTGAAATAAGTCAGATAGTGTCAAATACTGTATGTTCTCACTTGTACGTAGAATTTTAAAAAGCTGAACTCAAAGAAATAGAGAGTTGGATGGTGGTTGTCAGGAGCTGGGGGGCGTGGAAGAAATGGGGATATATTGGTCAAAGGGTACTTATAGCTATAAAATGAATAAGTTTGAGGCATCAATTGTGTAGCATGGTGTATTATATACTTGAAAGTTAAGAGTAAATCTTAAAATGTTATCACATACAAAAAATGTACTTGTGTGAGACGATGGGTGTATTAAGTAACCTTACTGTGGTAATCATTTTGCAATACTTATGTATATCAAATCATCATGTTGTACACCTTAAACTTAGATATGTTATATGTCAGTAGCATCTAAATAAAGCTGGAAAAAAAGAGAAAGGTTTACAACTCAACAAAGGAAATTTATACACTCCAACCTCTCTAATAAATCCTGAGATTACAGTAACCCCCCTCCCTTATCTGTAAGGGATATGTTTCAAGATCCCTAGTGGATGCCTGAAACAAACCATGCATGGATAGTACCAAGTATACTGTGGGGACAGAGTCCCAGAGAGCAGTTTCCAGGCTCTCGACCTCACGTGGAAAGTTGCTGGCTCAGTTATCAGGTGGCTATCCTCTGTGGCTGTGTGGCCATGAGCTGTTACCAGTTAACTATTAGCCACAGTTTAACTGCCGTGGCTACACTAGGAGGTTAGTTGGTTGGTTGGTTGACAGAGAAGCGGACGGCAGATTGTGGAACCTGCTTTCTGTATCTCCAACCCAGCCACCAGCGAGACTATAGTGGTATTACTCCCTTATCTATGGCTTGGTGGGAGTTCCTTTTTGCCTCGCCATATCCTGCATTCTTGTGCGGGGAGTGGGACCAGAGACCCCGCATGACATGTACTATATTTTTTCCTATACATCCATACCTATGATAAAGTATAATTTATAAATTAGGCACAGGAAGAGATTAAAAACAATAACTAATAATAACATATGCATAGAACAGTTACAACACTATACTTTAACGAAAGTTATGTGAATGTGGTCTCTCTTCCTCTCTCAAGATATCTTATTATACTGTAAGTACAGGGTGGATACACTAGACAAAGGGATGATTCACGTCCTGGGTGGAGCAGAGTGGGATGGTGCGAGATTTCATCGCACTATTCAAAACGGTGTGCAATTTAAAACTTATGAATTGTTTATTTCTGGAAATTTTCATTTAATATTTTTGGACTGTGGTTCACTGCAGGTAACTTAAACCTCAGAAAGTGAAACCGCAGATAAAGGGGAACTACTGTGTTAAATTATATAATCAACAGAGGTTTGCTGGGTGTGAAGGGAAAGAGCCCAGGGCTGGAAATTAAGGAGTGGTTTCAGGCTATCCGTAACGAGCAGCATGACCTTCTACAGGTCATGTAATTTTCTGAGCCTCAGTTTCCTCATTGATACATATTCTTCAAGGTTCCTTTCACCTCTGTTGAGTGGGATCGTTTGGATAAGGTATCTTCTGCGTTGCTATTGTTCTGAAGCTTTCTAGCCTAGATTAAAAGTGAAATTCACTAAGAGCCATGCTGAAACTATATTTTGTGAGTTTTGCAGTTGTTCCTTTAAACATGCTGTTCTGGTTGTATCTAGAGGTAAAAGGCAGCTGACTTTCACCTGTGTTCTCACTGTAGCTTAGCAGCTAAATAGAAACTTGAGGATCTAGCCTATTTTACATGCTCTTTTTTCACCTTGTTTTCTTGTCCAATTAGGAAAGTTTTTAGGATTCTACCCCTTCCCCCTGACAAACACTATTTCTTAAAATTTGCTTGGGCTTATTCAGAACTACCATATGGCAAGTGTCAGTTATTCTTTGTCAGTCCTGCCTGAAAACAGTAGGTTGGTGTTGTGTAAATGAGCCAAAGAAGGCCTCTGTGTATTGGCCCCTAGGCTGCTTGTTTCTTTATTGCAGGCTGAGAATTATTAGCTCAAAAGCCCACCAGAGCCAAACCCAAATGTTTGGGTTTAAATTATTTTAAAAAAATCAGAGAAGCAAAATTTTAGCCATTTAGAGACTGACTGCTTTGCATACCCTGCGGAACCTCACCCAACAGCTGCTACTTGTTTAGATGATGGGGCCTTACAGTTCTAAGGCCCCCATGGTCAGTGGTCCTTCGAAGCTCTGACCCAGACTGCCCGTCATGCTGAGTGCTGCTGACTGACTTCACCCAGACATGTAAACACCCCCTGCAACATCCTGTCCTCTGGCAGTTCCCGAGCCCTCCTCCTCCTCTGACTGGCAACCTACCCCCAGCCTCACCTACGGCTTCTGTACAGACTTGCTATGAGGGACATCCGGTCTCTTAGAACCCTGTTTAAGCACCATCCAATGCAGCTCATTGTGGCTACTGCCTCTTGTGATCATACTATTTTCCTCGATCAGCCAGGAAGTCCTTGAACTCTTGACAGTTGTATTCATTGATTGTTGCTCTGCTGAGAAATGGCAGTCCCTTTTTTTCTGCCACAGAACTATACCTGGCAGGGATCTGCTTTCACTGTGCCGTGTTTATGATTTGAGACTTGGAAAAGGAAGGGAGGATCCATATGTGACAGAAAGCTTGTCTTCCTTCTTTGCCTTCTCCAGAATAGTTGCATGTTCTTTTAGAGTAGCAACAAACAACTGTGGGTTTCATGGGGATGGGACAAATCATGTGACTATGAAACAAAAGAATGATAGGTCTTTCTTACCGTGTGAACAAATGTAAAGCGCTGTGACCTGGGGTCTTTGGAACAAAGTTACTGAGTGGCCTGTTTTAGTTTTAGTTTTTGTAGCATATAGACTACTTGGCTCTGTCCATGGTTGGCATGAATCACCGCCCAGTGACACCTTACTGCCTCTAGAGGTTTTTGTGCTGTTTTTAGGAGTCAGTACTCTGCTTATGTGCCTTTTGAGATGCTGAATCTTTAAAGAGTTTGAAATGGACTCTGTTTTTCTTAGCCAGTTTAAAAAGTCTAGTGCCTTGCTACTCTAAGTGTCATCACTTGACCAGCAGCAGTGGCACACCTGGGAACTTTCTAGAAATGCAAACCTCAGACTCAATCCCAGGCCCAATGATTCAGAATCATAATAGGATTCTCAGGTGATTCTGATGCACATTCAAATTTGAGAAGCACTGGTCTGTAAACTCTGTCCATGGTTTTTGGTATTGTCATTGTCGTCATTAAATGTGCAAAATGACCATAGGGAGCATGGTTAACTAAAAACAGACAAGCAGGCCACAACTCAAACATGGATACTTCTTCTGGTTATGTCACATCTTTCCCAGATGGTCTTATGTAAGAACATCCTACCGAGAACTTGAAAGAAAGGTCCTTCAACAGAAGGGCAGTGTGACAAGGGACCTCAAAGGTTCTGAACATGACTCTGCACTAGATAGATGTCCCCAGGAGCTTTGTTTTACAACACACAGATTTTTGATTCCCACCTTAAATCTCCTGTAGGGTCTTGGAATCTGGACTTTTCAGTAATTCCAGAAATTCTTGTGCAGCCATCCTGGCACCAGCTTACATAACAGCATTGGAAACAATAGTTTTGGCCCCACTTCTTTCATTTGATTCTGGAATTTTCACTTCCATACTTGTGACTCATTGTCACAGACCTCAGATTAAGCATTTCTACTATTAGGGCTATTACTAGAAATATAAATATAACTTGGATGTTCACGTGGCCTCCTGAACTCTTACTGCCCTGGCTAGGTCTGACATTCTTCTATTTTTATTTTCTTCTTTGTATTCTGTGTGGAATGGTGGGAAGAGCCCCAGACCAGGTCCTGGTTCCAACTGTATCATGATTTGAATTAATCTTGGTACTGAAGTATTATTTCTCAGACAAGGTCTGAAGACAAAAAATGTGCTAGTGATTGTGGGCAACCTGTTAAATATTTCTGGTTTCCTCAACTGTAGAATAACAGTTCCTTTTCCTAAAAATCCACTGTGGGATTCTAGGAAGACCGAGGTCCGTTTTCTCATCTTTCAACCATTTAATTGTCTCCTCAGTCCAGCACTGACATTACTGTGGCATGAAGAACCACATTGGCAAGCTGAAACAGGCCTTTACTGCCTCTGCCTCTGAGGAGACTCATGTATATTCATATTTACTTGGTAAGGATGACATTTAGAAAGCATTTTGATTAATTTTCCTGAAAATAAGAAACACTTTCATACCAGCTAGAGTCTTGGAGCCTACATTTGTTTTGGGATGTAGAAAAGCAAGACATATAATTTTTCAGTCCTGTCACTGAGAAATAGTTTTCTTTCAAGGGTTTTCAGCAGAATTTCTGTTTATTTAGAAGTTCCATGTAATTCCCTTAGCATTTGGGAAACATCACTGATTGTAATATGCGCTTTATTTTAGGAGTCAAAAAGTTAAAACTAAGAGAACCCCTGTGAGGTGAGAACATATCTTTTAAAGAAAGAGCTTAAATTATCAAGAAAGTTCATAGAGTCATATGGACTACACAGCTTGGCCTCAGCAATGCCAAGTGCAACCTAGAAAAGAATCTGGCTAGTGTCAGGTCTAAAATGAAAACTCAGCAGGAAGCCACAGCAGAATGAGAAGGAAGGTCAGGGTGGGGCGATCTGTTGCTAATGTGCCTTAGTTAAAGGAGACTGGGCTTGACAAACCACCAGGCACTACCCATTCCCATAGATCTCAGTCTTACTACTACACATGGTGTTCTCTTTCCCATTCCTTGAATCTCACACAGCTTATTGTTTGGGACCAGGAGCTTTGTCATTTCACAGATGAGGTCTGAAGAGCCAAAAAATGCTGATGCTCCACAGTGAGGTCAGGAAACACAGATACACTTGCCTAGCGCTGACAGTAGAATCTTCACAGAGAAAATATCTGTGGCTTACCACAGTGCTGTGTTTAAAAAGGCCAAGGGTAGATTTTCCAACACTATGTTTTTCAAATCTTTTAAAAAATTATTAAAATATTTTTTATGTTTTTCTAATAGATTTTTTTTTTAAATGTTGGAATGCCAATATGTACAACAAAGCTGCCCCAGGTGAACTAGGGAAAGGACTGCCTTTTTGGTCATCTCTTCACTTTCTCCTCAAATCTTTATCATCCATGTAGTTCTAGTGACAGAAATACAGTTTATAAACTCCTCTATTATACCATTTTTGGAAAATTTGCTTTTTCTCATTTGAAGTGTGAACCCTCACCGAAGTCTTTCAGCAGTCTTGGAAAAATTTTAATTATAATTCTTTGATCTCGTATCATCCTAGTGAAAGCATATTCCCATTTTTCATAACTCAGCTCAAATATTTTCCTGGGGGCATTCTTTGCTGATCCTACAAGGCTGATTAAATGCTTTGTCCTCTGTCCTCCAATAGTGCTTTCTAGGTGCCTGCCTGTATCCCCATGTAAGCCACTCAGCATGGGGAACAGCATGATTAGCTTTTCCATTCCCAGCTTCCTGTTTCTAGAGAGATGATTAAGGCTGTGCAATGAGAGTTTGTTTGCAGATCAGATTCTAGGCAGAAAATGCCTTTTACCAACCCAAAAAGGGATTTAGGCACTTCCTCTCATCTCCACAGAATAATAAATCTTATTTTGACTGAGACTCATCAGCCACTAAATGGGAAGTTGTGTGGAAAAGGCAGAAGGCTGCAGCATCAGAGAAGGCAGCTATAGGGGGGAAGAACTAAAACTTTCCAAAGGAGTCATTTGATAATTCAGTATTTAAAGATTATACTTTGGGAAAATTCATTAACAAAGGCAGAGGGTATTTTTTGTTGCTGTTTGTTTTTTTTGTTTTGTTTTGTTTTGTTTTGTTTTGTTTTAGTTTTTTGATGAGTAAGAAGAAACCCAAGGCAGGAAACAGGCATCCCTATATAGAGAATGGACAAAGAAGAGGCATGGAATGTATAGATGAGGACAATAGCCATTGCCTTAGCCATACGGGTTAGGCCTATCTCCCATCTTCTAGAGAGCTGGAACTGGAAAAAGGTTCTTGAACCCACCAGATGATTTTCTTTGGGAAATAATCATTTAAGCTTATGTGTGATGAACTGTATATACACAGAAACTTGACCTGTAAGAAGGGTGGTCACTCAAATTGAGGAGAGCTGACCAGGATGCTGACGTTCTCCTGACATGTCTATTGAGTTCTGTGTTTCCTGTGTATATCATCCCACCAAAAATCTTAACTGACTTTTGAATTCCTACTAGATTTCTGCCTCACTTTAGGAGCACATTTTGCACTGGGTAAATATGTGTTGAAAGAGTTTCATGAACAATTTTTTTTCCTAGTTTCCATTTAGAGCATGAGGAGGACTTGTTCACGTCACAGACCTGAGTCCCTGTGAAATGTGATATTGAGCACTTTAATGCTGGAAATCTAGCACTTCTCTTAGTTAGAAGTGCCTCTTAAATCTCTTCATGTTCTCTTCACCTGACTGACCAGCCTTAGCAGTTGCCTGGAGTGGGGAAAACTAGGCCATCAGTGCTTCTTGCTGCATGCTGTCTTCATGAGACTAACTTCTGCCAGTGCCCACTCTGTGCTGTACCATCATTGTTCACATTGCTGTAATTTACTGTCATCCTTGCTTCCCACTAGGCTGTGTGGTCCTGGACGGCAGGGATTAGGCTCCATTCATAGCTGTCTCTTCATACTTAGCACATATCTTGGCTCATGGAAAATGTTCAACAAATGTTTTTTGAAAAATGATTTGTCTGAAACAAATATGGTAAGAGAGTATTTTAAAAATATTAATTGGTGTGTTTTCGTTAGTGATATATCCTTTTACCCTGTGGCTCTTCCCTTTTCCTATTTAGCCAAGTGTTCCGTATTTGTTGCTTTCACTTATTTGGGAATGGTGTGACACACTGAGATAGGGAAAAAACAGCCAGAGTCACTATTTTGCCTTCTGAGTTTCAAGAAGCCTGTATCTGGAGG
Organism: Rhinolophus hipposideros; assembly: GCF_964194185.1. Classification (NCBI taxonomy): domain Eukaryota; kingdom Metazoa; phylum Chordata; class Mammalia; order Chiroptera; family Rhinolophidae; genus Rhinolophus; species Rhinolophus hipposideros. Next base: position 64,860,987 of record NC_138049.1, on the reverse strand, counting down.
AGGAAGGGGAGAGACTTTGATTCATAAAAATTGATGGAGAAGAAAATTCTCACGAGAAATAGCCTGGTCCAGCCTCCCTCCTCCCCCCAACCGCCACACACACACTCTGAGGTATGAAAGGATTCTCTGGGCTGAGGAAAAGGAAAGAGATGAGAGTGTGGGGAGGTCAAAAGTCTATGGGAACAGGGACCGGGAGTCTGAAACTAGATGGATACTCTGGGCAGGAGCAGCATTAGGATTTAGATAGCACCTAGTTGGCCTTGAGTAACCTCCAGCCATGATCTCCACAAGGAGCTGTATTTTTTATACTTCCTGTCTATGCTGGGTGAGACCCTCCTTCAGTAGCAGCCAGTAGGTCAACATTGATATTCCAGGGGAAATTGCACCCCTCTGTGCATGAAGATCTGTGAGGATGCCATCCGAGTTACAAGCTCAGATTGAAAGCCAAATCCCTTCCAGTGGCCTGCAAGGTCCTTAATGCCGCACCCACATTACTTCTCAGAGCCTGTCTCCTCTAGCTTTCCCCTCACTCCCTGCACTGCAGACACGCTGGCCTCCTTGCTCTTCATTGAGTACCACAGGCATGCTGCCATCTTAAGGCCTTTGCACTGGCCTTTGTTCTTCTTACCTACAAGCCCCCCTGACCCCATTCTCCCCCACAAAAAAAAAAAAACCCAACAACTCATCTGTCTTTGCTCAAGTGTGACCATCCTCTTTAAAATTTCAACCCAAACCAAACCCATCCCTGGCACTCCGAATCCTTCCTACGCTGATCTACTTTATGTTTTTTCCATAGTATTTGCCACACTCTCAAATACTATATGCTTTAATCATTTATTAAGTCATTTTTAAACCATTTTTTTTTACCATTTTATTTACCATTTATCTCCCTTTGCTAGAATATAAACTCTATAGAGGCAGTCATCTCTGCTTTATTCACAGATGTACTCCAAACATCTAGAACCATGTTTCACATGCAGTAAATGCTCAATAAATATTTTTGGAATGCATGAATACTGTAAGAGACAACTACTTTTGAAAATCCAAGGCCTTTCTAAACCACCTGAGATAAAGTGTGGGGCTAAAATATACTCGGTGTGTGTGTGTGTGTGTGTGTGTGCGCTGTATGAGAGAACCGCCTCACTCCCCATACTTGTGTGGGACTGAAGAAGGCCAGATTGAGACCTGCCTTCTACATACCGCCCCCTCAGACTGACACAATAGTAAAATTGATCTCTGCTATACTAAGACTACTGATTTCATTAACAAAAACAGTAATAATAGAGTCAATACTACTTTTGTAAGTGCATTTGTTAGTTTGGTGTTTATAAATCAAAATGAATTTTTCTTTTAACTCACTATGATTAAAGGAGGTTCTATTCTTAGCCCAGCCCCCCTAAACTAATATAATTCTTAAATATATCTGATCCATGGTACTAGAAGCATTATTTCCCTTCCTCTTGTCTTGCTCTGCTTTTCTGTTGTCATTTAATGAATGGTCAGATGGAGACCAATTGGCTCAGAACACTCTTTTCATTTCTAGGTCTGTCTTTGGGGTGGCCATTTTCTGACTTCAATGCAGAAAGAATAGAGAGTCCATTTATGTGAAGAATACTAATGAAAATTATTCATTATTGAATATATCAGGCAGTGTGGCAAGGAAGGTATTAGAAGACTTAATGTGAAGATGAGAAAATGGAAATTTTAAGTAAGTTAGGTTCAGACATTCAGCAAGAGACTCAGCTGAAATTTGAACCTTGTTCTACACAATGCAAATCTTCTTTCTGCTCTGCCTGATGGAGTGATTGTTAATAATTCTTGAGGACCTTCACCTTTTCTAGCAAATGCTATATCAATGATCCCATTAAGTGCTCAAAAACCACTTCTGATGACTCATGAGTTTCATGAGGAAGGGCAACTAAATAATGTTTTCTACTCATGCCAAGGGCTGGGTCAATGGAATTGCTCTGACTCATCTCAGAGCCATGGCTCCTCTCTTGCAAAAGGCAATTTGTTGGAGAATTCCTCTGGGCGTCAGGCTACTGCTATGTCTCTCCTGTACTAAGAAAAGAAATATCTGATCTGATCAGATATTCTACGTCTGCCTCTGAAATAATCACAAAACCTCTGTTACTCACATCTGCAGAAACCTGAAATATATAAGTGATGTAGAGGTGGGCATATCCTTCTGGGATCAGGCATCCGTGTCACATTGGACACAAGCTTGTGTTTATGTTTGTTTTTAACTAGTCTTCCTCTTTAAACAGTTTCACACATTGCAAACCTTGAATTCATAAATTAGGCCACACATTGCACTGGTTATTGTGTTTTGGGGTTATTATCCTTTTTAGTCTAATTAAAATGATACTTTTCCCCTAGGAAGTATGTATATATAAATATGCCAAATCTTCTTACATTTAGAAAGTGTTCTTGGATCCTAGTTAAGAACCTTGCTCTAAGAGGCTCAAAGGCTAGGGTCCTTGAACTTGAAAGAACGCTTTATTCTCTCTTCTCTCACTGTCCTATCTCTATCCCAAAATATCTTGAAATAAAGGTGGCAGGAGTCTCTTTTGCAGAATGTAGCTCACAATCTTTATGCTTTAATTTAAAGTTAATGCTTCTCTAAACATTAACGAATGCCAACTATAATTTTATATATATAATGTGATGGTTCAGTGTGAGGTCGAAGGGATAGTAGATGGGGGGAGGGGGGTTCACAGTGTGAGGGATATAAATGATGAACGTCTAAGTATTACCTTGTCTTGTACACCTGAAACTAATAAATAAATAAATAAATAAATAAATAAATAAATAAAATAAAGTTAATGCTTCTGAGTATTTATTTCCTGGAGAAGTCAGTTGAGTTTAAAAATTATTGGTATTCTCAAATGATATTTTCCAGCTAGGCTTGAGGCTGCATCATTCTAATGGTCACTTTCCTACTTGCCGCTGCCACTGTGTACTCCATCACAGTGGTCTGGAAGCTCTCAGTGGCGCCATGTCCAATTGCTCCAGAGAGTTTGGCTTCATTCCTCAAGTCAGGGAGTGCTTACCTGTTGAAAATTCTATCATATGTATGGCACAAGGTGAATTAAACTTCCATGCTGCCAAACTTTTAAAAGGCAAGTCTCAGTCTTTTCTGGAATTGTGTGATTGACAGAGTCTCCTTAAAACATAGAGGGTATGTTTTTACTTTTATAAAATAAATTGGTGCAAAATTAATTTCATTTTGAAAATTCGTGAGATTTTCAGAACAGCTGTTTAGGTAGTTGGAGAAAACTGAGATATAAAACGTTTTTGGCTTTCAGGGTCAATACGAGCACTGTTATATGTGGGAAAATAACTGAAGCACCATTATGCAAAATCCCAGTGAAGTTGCTGCATCTAGACCATCAGGCTAATGTTTCAATCAATTAGATACTTGCATTAAATTAAACAGAGCTTTCCGTGTACCAGGGACCATTAGAAATCAGTGATTGTTTAACACTGTAATCGAATAGATTTCTCTTTGGTAAAAGAGTGTCAAGATCACACACTAATTCACCTGAAAATGTGTTTTTTTCTTCTTCTTTTTTTTTTTTAGAACAACTTTCTTTAGTCATAGTCTAAAATATTTTTCCTGAAGTTTTGAACAGAGTGACTGATATTCTGTTAAATTCATTCTTAAAAAAAAAAGAATAATTCTAACATGCATTGAGTGAGAAATTAAAATTTTGTAAAGCATTATTGCTTCAAGTGTTCTCTTTCCTGTTTTGTCCAAATGTATTCATCAGAATCTTGATCTATCCAGTCCAAGTAGCTGCTGATCGAACTTTCCCTTAGCATTTTGAAAAAAATAGAAAAGATTTGTGAATGACTACATCCTCAACAAGGACCAAAAGTTTTATGTTTTAATAAAGCATTTGCTTCAGTAGATTTTAAATTCATCAAGCACACATTGAGGTTCTGATATTAATTTCCAGTTTATTCCCATGCAAAAAATTAATTGAGAAGCTCACCCAGGTTAGCTCTGCCATAATCCAGGATGAATTTCTTCTGTTTCATAGTCCAGACTTTGCTGACCTTCTTTTACGCCATATCATTCTTATCATAGGCATTTGGGCAGAAATATTTCTTTTGTGTTTCATATTCTTTCTACTATTTACCAAAATTCTGTGTAATCTGCAAATGTTCAAAGTTCATATAAAGAATAATTTAAATGTATTGTTATCGAAGGCTATTTTCTTCCATGTTCTGTACAAATTCTATGTTCCTTATTCTGGAACAAATTCTATGTTCCTTATTGCCACTAATTCTTTGTTAATGTGGGATTGGCATCTCTCGCTTACTGCAAGGCCTTCCAGCGGGCCCTCTGTCTCATGCTGGCTCCTGGGTGCAGCCTTTCCACCCTTTGCCCTTCTGTGGGCACAGAGAGGAAGTGGTGAGAAAAAGACTGGGTTTTATTACTTCCCATGGGAGATCTTGCTGTTGATGAAAAAACTTTACTTATTAGAAACCTTAGCCTGATACCGATCCCATATATGTCTTCTGGAACTTTCAGTAGTCCCTATTCTGACCTTTCAGTCACACACATTGTCTGACACCCTTAGATCCCTATAGCATATTGTTGTACTTGTAAATAATGACTGTGACATATGACAAAAATGGTTCATGAAACATGAAAAAATAATGACATTTACTTTGCAATTATTATAAAAATAATGTTTATTGTTTAACATTTAGAAAATATAGACATATAAATGAGAAACTAAAAATAATATATTATTTTACCACTATAAAATATTTACTTTTATTTAGTATATTTTCCTATTTTTATGTGTACTTTGCAACAGTTTGATAATAATCTATGTATAGACTACATCATTTTTTCTAAATATGAAATGAATTGACACATTCAGTCCCTTCAATGAAAAACATTAGATGACACATCCATTCCACACCTTCCTGATGTTAGTGGTTGCTACCTATACTGGGATGTTACAATTTCACGATCATGCCCAATATCATATTCTTCTATAAAATACATGATGGGGAATTTATAAAATCCTTTTGCTATAGAGCTCTGCTGAATGTTAATCTATCTCAGAGTAAAACCCCATGCTATGTTTTCCTTAGGCAGGTGTGGAATTCTTGACGTTCATTCTTCATGCTTGGGTGGAGAGGCAAACACTGAGAAGTGATTATTCCCAAATATAGCAAAGAAAATTTCTATTTATTTATTTTTCTCTCTCACATAGCATATCTCTGACAAATTCCAGGACCCCTCTCCTCGGCCAGAGCATGACCAAGCAGGTTCTGGATTAATTATAGCTGTGGTAGTTTGTAGGTAGCTATGGCCAATGCTCTGACGACCATTGTGCATTGACCAGCATCTGCCTTAGCAGTGGGGTGAGGTCAGAGGTCACTCTCTTCTCTCCATACTCATTCACAAAAATTTTAATCATCATGGGACCCCTAAAACCTTGAGCTTGACCCAAAATGAATTTTTCTGGGATTCCTATGCAAGCTTCAGGCCTATCCTAATTATGTATGGCCATTGGAAAGATACAGGGGAGATCTGAGTGTATGGATTGTCAGGGAGTGAAGTCAGTTGAATTGCAGATCAACTTTCAGTATAACTGAAGGAACAATCTTATAGTTACAGAGGCCCAGAACATCAAGGAATTGGCTGACTTTAGTTCTTGGGAGGAAACTAGGAAAAAACACTCACAGTAGGTTCGCAACCACCCAGAGCAAGTGTAATTGGCATTGCTCAGATTATGCTTAGAGAAGTGTTCAGTTTTGATTTCAGCACTTGAAAAATGATGTGGAATAGGTCCAGAGAAGAAAAACTTGTTGACATTTTATGGCATTTAAAATTGTTACTTGCATTATTTCAGTTTTGTTTTTTTAAATATTCCCCCAAATGCAACTAAAAGAACGTGAATTTTTGTTCTGACACATTACAGTTTGAATATAGGCAATGTCTCCTTTAACTATGTGATTTTGGGAATTCAACAATGCTAATATGAAATATATTAAAATATTTATAGTTAACATAGATGATGTTATAAAAATATAACAATAAAAATGAATAATTTTAGTTGTTTTGCCACAGGAGGGCTGTGTTTCAGAATATCTGTCTAAAATACTATCAGAAATGAAAGTTGGGTTATTAAAAAATTTTCTGAGTTTCTGTTTTGTTTTATTATTATTATTTATAAAATAGGGATAATAATCCCTGATTAACAAGATTTCTATAAAGATTAGATGAGATAATCCATGTGAAAACAGCAAATAGAGCTCTGGTTTAGGAATGGTCTTACCCACTGCCTGCATTCTCGTGGCCCATTCACTTCTCAAGATAGCACAGCCTGGCCTCTGCTGAGTCCAGCTCTCATCAAAGCTCATCAAGAGCAGTTATTATCAACACTGATTTCAAGACCGCCTTTGTCTCTTTTCTCCATTCCCTCCTTGGAGATCCATCCACCATTGTTTGTGCAATGCTACTTGCTCTTAGTTTTTCTCATACTGTTCTGACTAGTCCTGCTCATTCTCTTCAAGCTCTTCTTTCTTTGCTCACTGCATAAAATGCCAGTGTCTCCTCAGGCATTTGTCCTTAGCTTCTTTTTTTGTTTTCTCTATGCAGTTTCCCTGGGTGATTTATTCACTTGATGCTTAAACTACTACTTTAGGCTGGTCATGCAAATCTCTGTTGCCAGCCAGATATTTCTTCTGAGTTACAAATTCATCAGTCAACTTCCTACTGGTCTCTTTCACTTAAATATATATAACATCTTCATGTATCCATTCCATATATATTGATTGGATGTCTGTGATGTGCTGGGTCCGGCCATTTCTCCAACCCCATGTCCACTCTACTCCACAGCTGGCTTTCTCCCTTACAGTTAAATGGCTACATGGAGTCCTCCAAATCCATCATACTCCCATATATCTCCACACGCAAGAAGAAGACACAGGAGACCATGTGGTCTTGGACAAGTAGAGAAAATTACTTGGGGTCCTGATTTCCTGGATCCTGATTCTAGTCCTCACAAGACAGAGCTGTCCTGATACTCTTGAGTTCTGTAACATAAATACCCCTGTTATTCTTCTGATGAATTTCCCTCTAAGGTTGGGCTAGTTTGAATGCATTTATTCTTTAAGATCACAGAGATTTGAACAAAAGGGGCCTTTGCATGGAGGGAACTGTTGGAAATGTTGCGGTTCCAATGAGTTAATCTGCTTTCTTAGTAGAACAGTCTCTGCAGAGTGGCAAGGCTGCAGAGGGTAACTTATTTTCTAAATATAACTTATTACTATTTCATTTTCCTTCTAACACCAACATTACCACAGAACACAGTATTTGCTTTTATTGTAAAGAATTTAGCAATGAAGATTTCCTGGAAGATAGGAAGGGAGCGTACGCTACTGTATTTCACTTGAATATCCTTATGAGATAGCCTCTTCTCCCAAGAGTCTCTTTTAAGGGGCCAGTTAACAAGTCTTACCTCTCTCCAGATATTTCCTGATCCTTCACATCTTCTTGTGTGCTCTTCCATCTTTCTGGGTCTGTCAATTTCTTTCCATTTTCTTAGGCAGAGTACTTGCACCCTTTCCAAGATGTGGAAAGATGGGTTATACTAACTGATAAGATTTTTTTCCAGATTTCCCTTTCCTACCCCCACGATTTATGAGTGACTTGGGCTTTCTCTCAGGCTAGACTTGGTATAGAATGAATACAAGAAGAAAAGGAAAATAGATTTTTGAGTTTCTAAGTAGACTTTTGAACAATACTTTCCATAAGTGGAAGGAAAATGTTTTTAAGCTGCAAAAGTCAAAGTTTATGTTATAAACAACGTATGTGGGAAGACCATAGGATGATTGCAAGAGTCAGATTCCTGCTTTAAATTTGTTGGAGTTATGGGCTGATAACAGAGGAGAGATGAAGAGGAGATGAAGAATAAACTGCTGATGAGTTCCCTGTGCCCTCTCTCTGCTTCCAGCTTTGAGCCAATTCTATGTAAATTTGGTGATTTGAGATCAGAGGGGAAGGTGCTTGATTTCTGGATGTGGCTCTGAAAAAACAAATAAGGCCCTAGATATTCCCTCCAAGGTATCAGCAGAATGAGGCGCTGCCTGGAATGTCTGGACACAGAGGGCTGGAGATATTCCCCCGTCTGCCAAGTGGCTGGAAAACATCTAACAGGACATAAAAGTACATGAGCAAGGCCTGGCAGAACTAAAGGGACTTTGCAGACCAGGGGAGATGGCGTGGATAGCAAGGAACGATGACCCAGACTACGGTCATCAGCCAGTGTGGACAGGGGCTGGTGACTGAGAACCGTGATTCTCCTGTGCCAGGAGATGACACAGGACACTTGGGGAGAAGGAAGAAAGGGAAGGAAGTGACTGGATAGGGAGATGCTGGGCTCCTGACGGTGGTCCTCTCAAGTAGCAGTTATAAGCTGGTTTTGCTTGTAGTTTTCCTTTAAGCCCAAATCATCCCTGAAATTGTGCTGAAATTTTCAGGTAGAGAAAATAAAGACAAAGGTTGTATGGGAATTGGGGGGGGGGTGTGCACAGGGGCCGTGTCTTTCTAAAATAATAGTCGTTATTGGAGGGGACTGAGCAGTGAGTGACCTGTAGGCAGATCAGGACAAGCAGTATGGAGATAAATGACTCGCTGAAGTGGAAAGGGAGTTGGAGAAAGTATGAACGGTGTTAAGGAAGGTGTGTGCATTATCTGAGGATTTCCACAAATATCTGGGAAAAGAGAATTCTTTATATAACAGGTTTGGTAAATTGAACTTCAAACTGCATGGCTGGTTCAAAAGTCATTGGAATTTGCATATTAAAGGAAAGATGACCTCCTGCTAACACTTAAAATGAGGCAATGAAATTAGGTTTTCCATAAGTCCCCTTTCGTCTCTTAGAACTCTATGGTTTTATAAATATCACTTTTGTTTTCAATCTGTACATAAACAACTGTGACAGATCAGGGTGTCATGAGGTTGTTATTTTTTGCCACAGGAATGCAGTGATTCCAAGTCTGGCTGCACAGCTCTATGCTGAGGGAGCTTAAAATGCTGATTGGCCAGGCCATACTCCCAGAGATTTTGATTCAATTGTCATGGGACATTGTTTTCAAAAGCTCCCCAGGTGACTCTAATGCATGAATTAAAGGCTCTGAACCACTGCAGTGATGACTTTAGCTCATTTTACATGAGTTTTTTTGAAAGTGCTTTTTATAGCATTTATATTCTTTTAAATGGGACTGAACAAGATTCCAAAATCATCAATAATCAAAGGAAGAGAAAGGAGGATGTAAGAGAAAGCTAAAATTGGTCTTACCTCTGTCATTCTAAGTCTGATCATTCAGTTTGTGAATGACCCAAGCTCTTTCTTTCCTGTCTCTTTCCTTTTGATGGTCTAACTTCAGAACATTTCATTGTCTTTAGCTCCTTTAAAAGATGATGGATGAAGAGTCTATTTTACTGCTTGATTGACTAAAAGTTTGGACAAAATTGGAAACTATTGACTTACACAAAATTGGGCACAGGTTATAAATTATATTAATTTGTACTCTGAACAAACATAGGGGTATGAAAATGATTTTCTTCCTGATCTTCCACATTTCCCAATTTAATTTAGAATTCGAGACAGAAAGTGGCAATTCTTAACCTTTTTAGAGTTAAAAACACCCAATAGAAATTTGTGTAATATCATTATCTGTCCTACAAATGCTGGCCTCAAAGTTAGCTTTGATTTAAATTAAATGATTCAAGAAGAATTCTCCTTGAGAGGTCGCTGAAAATTGTTGGCAAAATGGCTGAGATTTTGGCTGTTGTTCATGTCTGGTATTATCTTTCTCACTAGTATTTGGGCAGGAAGCTTGGGTCTGTTGTACACATTTCCTTCAAGGTACAGTTTTTTTTTTCTTCTACCTGACTAGTTTGGGTAGAAAAAGTTCTGATTTGTTTGAGTATTGTCATTGTGGGGAGGAGGATTCTGGAATGAAATGCAATTTTAATACTCCTTTATGGCAATTAACTGCCAACTAGGCTCAAGTCTTTGTTCTGAAGAAAATTAGAAAATATCTACCTTCCATTAGAAATAAAGAATAATGCAGCAACGTTCCTTAACACATTTTTCAATCGTTATTTCTGGTAGCTCATATGTTACTGTGCAAACCAGCAGAACTCCTTCACGGCTTTACAGGTGTAACCTTGAAAGCATAACCTTTGGATCAAAGTAAATGTTAATACACATTAATCTTATGAGTATCCAATTGTATAAACCAATTTTTTTCATCAGGCTCCAATGTAGAAAAATGGTAAGAGATTATAAAGCACTGGTTTGCAGGGAAGGCAATACGTATAGTCATTTTCCTTGACCCACTTAGGCTACTTTACGCCATAGATATATCTTTATTAGCTTTTTACTGGGAGAAGCTAGAATTAAATCCCCAGCAATGTTATCACATTCAATTTACACTTATTTATTTTACCTAATTTTAGCTTATAAAAGTTGGTATCATTATAAATGTAAACAAAATCTGAAGATAGTTTGTATGTTTTTCTCTTCTTTCTGGGCTTTACTTTCTGGTCTTAAGCAGATGTAATATTACGGGCTAGCAAAGCGAGTCAGGGCAAGAAAAGGTGCAGGAACACTATGAGAATGATAGTATAAATTTGTATAAGTCTTTTAGAAAGCAATATATATCGGTATCTTTGAATTGTTCAGATTATTTGATACAGTGATTTCACTTTTTTATTATTTAAGATCTTCATTAACAGGTGTTTGCAGTTTGTTGACTTTTCTGGAAGAAAATCAACTTGTAAGCTTTTATTACAATTTAAAAATCTCAATTTGACTATGTATGAAACAATTTAAAAACCTTTAAAAGTATATTGAGAAAAACCAGGATTTTTTTAAAAAAGAGGTTGTCATTATCAAAAAGAGATGTCTCGAGGTAAAAATAATAAACACCTCATGCTGCATAGACAATGCAGACAGGTCTAGTTATCTGGTCAATGGGCAAACAGCAAGCACTTAAGGTCTTTAGCTCCATTTTTTAATTCATTTCTTATTGCTGGAATTTCATATGCATTTCTTCTTGTTGGATGACTAAACCGGATAATGGTAGAGATGGTAAGCCCACAAGCACTCAGCCCGGCCCTGCTCATCCTGGAGAGCAGAGAAATTCTCAGCTGGTGGATCGGCTGTGATTTAGGGTTTTCTGGGCATCTGTGTGGGTAATTGAAGTTATTGTGATACCAATGTTGAGGGGGCTTCTGACCTTGTGTCTCTTTTATTTTCCTTATCTTCTTCATTGCCGTCCTCTCTAGGTTCTTTGGCGAGGGGGGGTCCCTGCGGAATTGTGGTCTACAAATATAGGCCTGATACACATTGTCTCACAGGTCTACCTGTTCTGCACCCTGGTTGTCAGCACCCTCCGTCACTTCTCCTTGCACAGGAGGGTTGGAATATTGGGGCCCACGCCCATAGGGTCTCCGTGTGTAGGAAGGGGGGAACAGTCACTTGGGCCTGGCCTTCGGGAACGCTCTCAGATCCCTCATGCTTCCTCCCCACCGACTCTCACTATTCTGGTAATTCTGCTGGTAAATGCATGGAGACCCTGCGACATGGGTAGTAGCATCTTTCGTGGTTACCGTCTGCTGCATATTTACTACCTAAACTGGAACTCCACCAGGGCCTGTGACATTTGTTGTTTCCATATCTTTTCTCCTTCAACAACATCAAACTCCACAGTCTCTCCATCTCCTGCACTGTGAAGGTACTTCCAGGTTTTGCTCTCTTTTATGGCAATCTGGTGTACAAATACATCTTCCTTGGTGTCATTCTTTTTGATGGAACCGTATCTGTTTCTTACATCAAACCATTTTACTATTCCCAAAGCCTTCGCTGCTATGACCTCTTGTCCCCACAGGCAGGCTCCACTGATGTGAGGCCACCTGGGCCACCACTCCCTGTGCGTCTGGCCGTGGTGCTGGGTTTGGTGTCAGCAGCGCTGAGCATGGGGGCTGCAGGCCGCTGCTGGGTCTGGGCCCCGCTGCTCCTAGTTGAGTGATGCGATGGGGACTGGCTAAGGCAGCAGCGGCTCCTCCCGGGTGTGATGGTAACTTGGCCATCAGCGGCGGTGTGACTTCTCAGTGCTTTCTGGGGTCCGCTCTCCACTCCTGCTACCCGTGGAACTCAGTGATTTCACTTTCATGAGTTTATATAAAATAAATCTCTCTAAGCAATAATTTTTAGAATGCTCCATGTGCCATGGTATTCATTTTAATGTTATTTACAATGTAAGAAAGTTAGAAGCAATCTCAATGTTTTAAATATAGGGGCAAGGCTAAGTAAACTCTAGCATACCCATTGGATGAAGTATTACATCACCATTTAAAAGAGAATATAGAAATACGGAAGAATATTTATGATGCTATATACAACAACAGAGTAAAAAAGTTGTATAACATGTACAGGCACAGTTCAGTTAAAAAAAGTAAAATAAAAATATATGCATAAAGCCTTGTTAGAAACACATTATGTTGGTTATGTCTCGATGGTGAGATCAGGAATCTTAAAATATTTTCCTAATTTTATATATTTTTCAAAATTTATTGGAAAAGATAAATTTAAAACATTAAATATAAATAATAAAATGATGGAATAACTGGTTTATGAGCTCTTGGCTTAACAGCTAACTGCCCAGGACTTGGGGAAGAAGGGAGTCATTCTTTCCTTGGTGGCTAAAGGACAGACACCGCCAGGATGAATGGTAGCCTGTTTTGCAAATATTAAAGCCTAGACATTTATTGGTTTCCCAGTCTTTTTAAGTCATTGTATTATTCAATTGTGATTTTAAAATTTGTCTTCACCAAAGAGACCTTTTGTTTAGAAGAAACGTCATATAGAAACAGAACAGATGAAGTGGAGCTACTCTGACTGAAGTGGGCGCAAGAGGGCTGGGCTCTGTTTACCCTACATCTTTCCCAGATCTCTTGCTGACTAGAGAGAGGGTGCGGGGGAACCCCTAAACTACTCACAGTATTTTGGAGGAACAATCATAAATATTATTTTTTGAGTGACTCTTAAGGCTAAACCTCTTCTATGTGTTCTCTCTATTACTTACAATGATATTATGACTTAGGCATTGTCAGGTCCATTTCACAGAAGGGGGACCTGAAACTTATGGACATAACATGAATTGCTGGAGGTCACATGGCTCAATGTCTAGAATTTGAGCCAGTTCCTCCTGGCTCAAAAAAAATGTTCCTCCTGGCTCACATTCAGCCTTCTGGCTGAATGTGACCTCCAGCAATTCTAGTGTGATTAAAAAGCATAGGTTTTGGACCACTATGTCATGTTGCTTTTCATCAGTTTATAGAACAAAACAGAAACTACTTTGTTTTCACAATACAATGTCCTCAGAAACAGCAGAAAGCAGAGAGGAATTTGACGACTGATTAAATGTGTCCGATTTTCTTCCTTGCTTGTCTTCCTGTAGCAATACTCATGAAATGAGGAAAAATGAAAATCTAGGCATGATGGAGACTGGGTATATGACTGATAATCTATCAGGCTTCCAGAAGTATTTCTACCCCTTGAAGCAGATCTAGGGTGAAGTAGTAGAAATCAGAAAGATGGCCGGGTGTTTTTGTGTTCTTGCCTCAAAGATATAGTGCCTTTGTAGGCTTGGAAGGAATTTACCCCTTCTTACAGGTTGTTTTTTCGTGGTGGCCAGGGCCATTCCATGCTTTTTTCTCCCTGCCTTCCTCTTCTATTCCTATATTTCTTTGGAGACTTTAGCCTAATAATGAAATATGGTTAATGGGGAAGCAGAAAATGTAGCAGTTGGGATGAAAGGCCAGCACCAGGCAGAGATGAAGGTTGAAAGCATTCTGGGGATTCTTGTTTATCTTACACTATTTGTGCAAGAAGAAGATGAAAGGCTGCCCCTGGGGTTCTACCAATAAGCAGATGACAGTGGGCACCAAGGAGAAGCTTCCGTCCTGTTTGCTGGCCAACATCAGGCCTTGCTTCCTACATGACCGCCCACCCCAAATAATCTAGTGTAAGTTAAAACAGTATCATTTATATTTTAAATCATTCAAAGATAAAAACAAACTAGGAAATTGTGGTTCATACGGCAAAAGACAAAATGAAAATGTAGTAAGAAATAAAGTCAGAAAACAAAATAAGCCCATACATACAATGAATATCATATTATTAATTTTAATAATTGATGTGAATAAGTTAAAACCCCCATAAAAATACAAAAACTCTCAAATTGGGTTGAAAGACAAAATCAAACTATACGTTGTAGAAATTGCAATGAAAGGTGCCCAGTAAGGTCAGAGGCTGCCACAAAGACCTTATTCACTGGGTTCTCAGATCTCAAATATGCAGGCTAAGAAACTCCTCAATGGGCTGTTTCCTGTATCCCAGTTCCAGCTAGAGGAATGTACCACATGTGAACAAAGCTCTTCCTACCAATTATTAATTTTGGACTCTCCTGTAGGTATAACCCACACCTGCTCTCCCTTCAATAACTAACATTTCCTGAAGGGCTCTTTCATGTATATTTGCACCATTTGATCCTCAAACAACCCCATGAAGTACATATGATAAATATGTCTATTTTACAGATGGGGAAACAAAGGAATGTTCATATGAGTTACCCAAAATCACACGATGAGCAGGTGTTGGGGCAGGTGGCCTAGTGATGACGAAATCAGAGCAGGGGAACTTAGTTAAATGGTTCCAATATTTAATGGCATTAAGATCTCAAAGCCTGTATTGTCCCTCGCCAAGGCATACATCCTGTAGTTGGTCTCACTGGGTCCTGCTTCCTGGACAAAGACTGGATATTATTGTCTATACTGTCACCCTTTCTTCCAATTCACTTCTGACTGATACATTCTTAAGATAAAGTAGTACCTTTGATCAGGTTTCAGGCACATCCTACAGGCCTGGGTGCATTTCTTCTTTTTAAGGTGACTTTGCTGTCTCTGCTCTGCATGTCGGTATTGATTTGTGGTGTAACTCTCAAAGGGCAATTCATTTCTCTCATTTCTGTCTGCTAATTGATGGGCCTACATTGACCTGGAGGAAGTCTCTAAGAATGCACCTGAGGATTCTGTCCTTGACCAAGTAGTGATGGAGTTTTTTATTTTTTATTAATTACTTCAGTGAGAATGTAGAGAGAATATTGATCAGATTTGTGGATGACATAACTTGGAAGCAAAATGTAATACATTGGCTACTATAACCAGAATCAAAAAATATCTTAGTAGACTGGTACAATGGAGCAGATTTATTTATTTGAGCATTTATTTAAAAAAATGTACCAGGTGCCTATTATATGCCAAGAAATGGGGGTGGGGGATTCAGTAGTAAATCAGACAGACAACAACCTTGATTTAGGGAGTTATGGGTAAAATTTAATAAAAATAAATATAAAGGACTTTAGTTAGGTCTAAGAAAAAACAAAGCAAAACAAACCCATGCCTCCAACAGCACAGGAGCAAAATGGTAGATCTGTGACTTAAAAGTAGTACCTGGAAAAAGATTTTTAGTTGACATTAAGCTTTATACAAATCAATAGTGGGAGATATATATAAATAAGCTAATATACTCTAGTTACATTAATAGAAATATAAATGTCTCAAGAAAGGAAATCTTATTGTCATTACAGCTCATGATGAGCAGATCATGCCGGAAGCATTGTTTTAACTTCCCAGTAGCACCCTTTTATGTTCACAAATTTAATGAGTTCCTGCAGACAGCAATAAAAATGGTGAAGGAAGGTTTAGCGCATACTTTTCAGGCCAGGGTGTAGATAGGAGTGACTACTTCTTACATAAAATATACTTGAATATATGAAAAGACAAATTATGCTATGTCCATCTTTTACAGAAATCCATATGTACAAAGCCTTAGAAATACTGGGCTTTACAAAACCACTTTCTTTAGATGTTACACAGTTTTTCAAATGAGTAAGGTTTAAGAACTAATAACTTCAAATTAATTATTTAGGGTGTGTTAGCCAACACAAAACTTTTGTAGACTTACTGTTATTTTCATTTCTAATAATAAATAATATTTTTAGATGCAGTTGTATTTTAGAAATGTGATCTGGCCAAGAGTATGCCTAAATTTGGCAGTACTGAATTGAATCATATTATGAATTCAATTGCAATAATATCAATAATAACTATTAGTGTTATTCAGGGCTAGGTAATGATGACATATTTATATGGTGCTTCTCACTTTCCAAAATTTATTATTTCGTCTGATCCTATAAGGGTTATTCCTCAAGATTTGTTTTTTATTATTATTATCCACACTGTACTCATGAGGAATGTAAGATTCAGGAAGGTCATACAACATTTTCAAGGTATGCTTAGAAATTTGCACAGGTGGAATTTAATTCTGAACTCCAAATTCCAAATTCCATGTTGATTCTACTTTGCCAGGCCACAAGAGAGTACATCTTGAAGGAGGAGGTTAGATTGCTGAGGCACCTGAGAGGAACATTACCAGTATCAGCTCTCACTGGGGAAAATGCTGCTCAAAGGGAGCAAGGGCATAGACTCTACACCATGGAGCACAGACATGCTAACCATGGTGGTGTTTGTAGCAATTGGAAGAATATGTTTTCACCACTAATGATAAGAAGGAAGCCTACATTCTTTTGTTCAGAATCTCATAAACTGTACTTTTAGGGAGAGTTTGAGATAACAGGTCTTGAAACTGAAAAACCCTGGGATAGGAACTGAATTACATTATTAAACTCTGCATGACTGGCCCAAATAATATAGGAGAAGGAGTATCTTTGATTGCTGAGTTTGGAAGGGGAAACTTAGAAAACTGTAAACCAGACCCTTCTTCTCTTTCTTTATTTTGGGAGCCTGTGTCCTGATCTGCTCCTCCAGACTATAGATGTGGGAACCATACATAGAGATTTACAGATGACTGTATCATACATGGTTTTAAAGAAGCAGGTATCACTCATGGAGTTTTATGGATGCAGGCACCATACATGGACACTACTGGTGACACCTATGCAATCCTGCCTCATTCTGAGGCTGTCCCTACATATGGAAGCCACCTCCTTCCATATCACCTGTACTAGTAATAAAGATAATATATTACCCCTTCTCCCATTTGCCTTACACTTTCATTTTATATCTCACTAGTGAAAAATTTAGGGAATGGAGGTGATATGTATTGAGGCCCCTCAAATTCTAACACTTAGGTTAGATTTGGGGTGGGTCTGCAAGCTTTGCTCTCTTTTATGACTGTAGGTCTTAATCATAGTTTGCAATTATTTAATGCAATGCTATATTCAAGTGTTGAAGAGCATGGACTCTGGAGCCAGACTTCATATTTCTAATTATCTGTAAAATGGGAATAGGAATGATAGTTCCTGCCTCATAGCATTCGAATGTGTAACTTAATGTATGTAAAGCACTTAAAACAACATCTGGAACATAGTAAGCACCCAACAAATGTTAACAGTCATTTGATAAATCCATACCAGTGTCAGGTGATGGTCTGGGTGGAAGTAACATGTTGTGATTAAGGCATTTTTCATTCTTGAGAAAACATCCCAAATTAACAATATTAGACAGCTTGTTATTTAATGCTGTGGTTGGTGCAAATCATATTTCAAATCAATTTTATTCACATATTTCATGTTTTTCCAATTTTTTTGCTTCCAAATCAAGTATTGTTTTCAAATACTAACTTTATACATGCACATATGCAAAATACATGCAAAATACTTCTATCTACATCTCATCTGTACTAGAAGGGAAATTTACATTTATCTGTGGATACAGCTTTTTATGGTGTTGCAAGGGTAAAACAACAAGTTAAGGAGCTGTTTATATGCTGTTCAAGGAGATTGATGGACATTCAAGATTTTGTGAAAAAAGTGTTCATATTGTTATTCAGTTCCAAAATCATAATGGAATGAAAAACTGTATAGTTTAACAGAATTCAGGAAGATATTTTTTTGCTTTATAAGATATGACAGAAAGGACACAAATGCCCTCTGTCAAATGTTTGAAATTATTTAAAATGAGAGAAACTAAGCAGTTAAATATGCTTCACAAGGGCACACAGGACTTCAGTGGTGGAATATGAGATGACAAATTTTAGTGGGCGACTAGACCAGTCACTCTGACTCCAGAGAAAGGAAGAAGTGTTCTTTAACAAGTTATCACTCAGACCCTTTTCCAGAGTGGTTAATGACTATAATTGATATCAAAACTAAACAGTCACTATGGAAACCCTGAACTCTTCATCTTTTCCTAGCTCACAAAACAAATTGAGGGGTGGACAAATGTTTTAATGAGCCAAACAGTGAAACCAATTTTTAGGCCTTACCCTTGATCTTGTCTAACTATTTGAAATTTATTGTTTAAAGTGGAAACCATCATACAGTCTAGATAAATCTACAGGCAGCTCAAGTAATCAACTTACCCATTCCTTATTTTCTTTTTTAAATTAAATTTATTGGGGTGACAATGGTTAGTAAAATTACATAGGTTTCAAGTGTACAATTCCATAATACATCATCTATACTATAAATCCCATTGTGTGTTCATTACCCAGAGTCAGTTCTCCTTCCATCACCCTCTTCTACCCTCCCCCTTCCCTCCTTCGCCTCTGGTAAACACTAAACTGTTTGTGTCTATTAGTTTTTGTTTCCTAATTTGTTTGTCTTGTTCCTTTGTTGCTCTCAGTTTTATATCCCACATACGAGTGAAATCATATGGCTCTTGACTTTTTCTGACTAATTTTGCTTAGCATAATAATCTCAAGGTCCGTCCATGTTGTCACAAATGGTAGTATTTCATCTTTCCTTTTGGCAGAGTAGTATTCTATTGTGTATATATACCACATCTTATTATTTTATTTTTTAGTCTTTTGTTAAAATATTAGTTTTAGGTGTACAAAGCAATGTAATAGTTAGATCTTTACACCCCTCACAAAGTGATAAACCCCCCAGCCTACTACCCCTCTAATGTCTTATATAGCTGTTACAATACCAATGACTATATTCTCTATGCTGTACTCTACATCCCATGACCATATATATATATATATATATATATATATATATATATATATATATATATATATAAATTATAGTTGACATTCAATATTATTGTACTTCAGCTTCAGGTATATACTGCATTGGTCAGGCATCTACACAGTCTATGAAGTGATCCCCCTGATAAGCCCAGTTCCCATCTGGCACCTTACATTATCTTTACATTATTTATTATATTCCCCATACTGTATTTCATATTCCCATGACTGTTGTGACTAATTTACACTTTCTAATCCCTTCACTTTCTCTCCCATCTCTACCCCCCTTCCATCTAGCAACCATCATTTTCCCCCCCTATGTCTCAGAGTGTATTTCTGTTTTGTGTGCTTGTTTGTTCTGTTCTTTAGATTCCACATATAAGTGAGATCATATGGTATTTGCCTTACTCAGTTTGACTTATTTCACTCAGCATAGTATTCTCTAGGTCCATCCATGTTGCTGTAAATGGTAAGATTTCATTCTTTTTTTTTTAAGTTTTTTTTTTTTTAATTGGGGAAGGGGAACAGGACTTTATTGGGGAACAGTGTGTACTTCCAGGACCCTTCTCCAAGTCAAGTTGTTGTCCTTTCAATCTTAGTTGTGGAGGGCGCAGCTCAGCTCCAGGTCCAGTTGCCAGTTGCTAGTTGCAGGGGGCGCAGCCCACCATCCCTTGCGGGATTCAAGGAATTGAACTGGCAACCCTGTGGTTGAGAGCCCAGTGGCCCATGTGGGAAACGAACCGGCAGCCTTCAGAGCTAGGAGCATGGAGCTCCAACTGCCTGAGCCACCGGGCCTGCCCAGATTTCATTCTTTTTTATGGCTGAGTAATACTCCATTGTGTAAATGTACCACATCTTCTTTATCTGATCATATCGAGGGATACTTTGGTTGTTTCCATGTCTTGGCCACTATAAATAATGCTGCAGTGATCATCAGAACATATACGTCTTTATGAATAAGTGTTTTCAGATTTTTTTGGTAAATACCCAGGAAAGGGATTGCTGGGTCATATGATAATTCTATTCATAATTTTTTGAGGAAACTCCATATGGTTTTCCATAGCGGCTGTACCAATTTACATTCCCACCAACAGTGTATAAGGATTCCTTTTTCTCCACAGCCTCTCCAACACTTGTTATTATTTGTCTTGTTGATGATAGCCATTTTAACAGATATGAGGTGATATCTCATTGTGGTTTTGATTTGCATTTCCCTAATAGCTAGTGAAGTTCAACATTTTTTTATATATCTATTGGTCATTTGTATATCTTTTTGGAAAAAGTTTCTGTTCATGTCCTTTGTCCATTTTTTAATTGTACTGTTTGTCTTTTTGTTGTTGAGTTGTATGAGTTCCTTATATATTTTGGATATTAGTCCCTTATTGAAGCATTGTTTGCAAATATCTTCTCCCATGCAAAGGAAACACCAGGCACATTGGAGGCTGGGGTTGCAGTGATGGACTCAAGGGTGTTAAGGGAGGGTCTGTATACTGAATGGTGAGATTTCCAGTCTCTGTTCTTTGCTTTGCTCCCAGGTCACTTGTTGCCAAGCATTAACCTGAAGACTAGATAAGGCTAGAGAACTTTCTTGGCCCTAGAAGGATACTGATATTTAGAGATTATTCAATTGAAATATGGTTTGGTGCCCTTTATTCTACAGGTGTTCCAAAGCCCTGCCTTTGTAACTAGAGTTTCCAATCTACTTTTCCATGCCTTAGTTAGAAAGAAGACCTGACAGACCAAAATCATCCAACATTTTGTGTATGCTTCCCACATGAAAGGCAGAGATAACTAACTAACTAAACAGAGGTCACCATGAAAGGGCTGGGAATTAGTGTGGCACTGAATTTACCAATGGCAACTTTGGTTGCTAGAAGACAATAGAGCAATGCTCTACCAAGGCATCCTGAGAAAATAATCTTCCTAACATTTAAGATTGATCATGACATAGTGGTTTAAAATGTTTCGATTATTTTCTATTACAAGAGATCAGGGTCTACGATCCTCGCCATGGTGTATCAGATCATTCACAATCTGAATACAGGTATCTTTCCCATGTTCCTCATTACTTGCTAAGAACACAAAAAACAGGTTATAGATATTTGTGTAATATTTCTCTGAATATCTTGTTTATGTCCATATCTTTAACTTCAAGCCTGAGAGAGAGACACAGAATGTTACAGACCTTTTCTCATTACCAACGCCCAATTCAAATTCACCTCTCTCTTGAAGTCTTCAAGTTCAGTAATGTCACTTCTACAGTAGGAGAACAAGGATATAACAATAAGATCAGTTCAATGAAAATAATTTGTGCTCTCTCCCCATCCAAATTAGCCACAATTAATCAGTCTGCCATGCTCCCACAATGTAAAAATAAAATAAGGCAACATCTACTATCTAATATCATTGCATTACAATATAATAATTTGAACATGATCTTTATCTCCCCCATACAATTTTGAGCTCTTTGAGAGCATGGCCCATGTTTAATTAGTCTTTGTATCCCAGTGCCAAGCACATGCCGGATAAATAGTTAATCAGTAAACATTCTTTAAACTGAAATGAACTAGTACACATTCTAAAGTAAAAATCCAAAACAAAACAGCCACAGTAGGGCTTATAGGGCATGTCTGAAATCTTTCCCAACATGACTACTAGTAGTTGCTTGGTAGATGGATATGGAGATTCTCTGGTCTGTGAACTCTACATTTCCCTTATCCATTAGCCAAGTCTAATTGGGATGGGGTGAAGGAATACATATCCCTTCTAATAGATGTAAGCTTATTGTTTGTGTTCAATATAGGGTTCTAGAGATGTGATCATATACTTCCCCGTGTTTCTCTCATTCTCCCAGGAGTGTCACTATCAGAAGGAAAAGACAGAGCATGGTACAAGGATGAAATCAGTTAAATGAAAATAGGGTCAGCTTGTGGAATTTTATAAAAACTATGCATTTTATAAAAAGAATATAATTTTCCTCAGCTTGGCACAGCTCTAATTCTAATATCACAGGTATCATCGAATTTATAAAAGAACAGGTACATTTATTTTTGGGCAGTGCTCTGAAATTTCAAATGATAAGAAACATGACAACTTCTAACATGAATAAACTTTTATAAAAATGAAAATGAAAAATGAATTCAGTTTTCTAAATCTAGAATAGAAAAAGGGGGGGCTATTTTCTTTAAATGTTGAACAGCGTCATGTTTGAGAAAAGACAGTTAATTTAAAACGTTAAGGGAAAATTGATGGAGCTGTTAATGGAAAATGGAAGATTACAGCTTTTAGTGACATGTTAGACAAGCACATTTAAACAATTTAAAAGTACTTCCCCTTTCCCCCCACAGGATTGCTTCAGTCTCATTGCTGAGTTGTCAGGGTCTTTATTTCAGCTACTTCTGATTAATTGTTCATCTTTTTGAAGCAATGTAGTTTTATTGTGATGATTGAAATGCATCTTTTCTAATGCACATGAGAAACAGCTCTCAGCAGCACCCCCAGGGTGTCTTATGATGATGTGTGTCACATCTTATTAATCTAAGCTACATTTCAGAAGATGAGAGTTTGACCGAGTAGCCAGAGCACCAGGAATGAGGTTTTCAAGTGACCGTGTGTGTGTGTGTGTGTGTGTGTGTGTGTGTGCTTTAAAGCAAAGGATATGTGACCCATATCCTATTTTTTGCAAGTACTGTGTCACTTCAAATGATAGCAGAATGGTACCACACTGCTGTAGTAGACCCAGACAAGGAGTGATGGTGGCGGAAATACATTCTCAGCTGGAACAAAACATGAATGAGGAAGTGAGAATTTCAGCATCAAATGTCCAAGGGTTGTAATGTGTGAGCTGCAGGACTAAGTTTTACTGGGTGAGTTTGTCAGTGTCGTCCTTAGAAGACCCTTCTTGCAGGAGGCAGCAGGTGGCTCAGGTTGTACTCCTGTACAATCTGACATGGGATTTTGGATGAAAGTTGGACGACCTCTAGAGAAGGAAGGTGATACATGAGGATTATCAGAGCTGGTGAGAGTACCAAAAGCAACATTATATCCTCCAAAATATATCCAAATCATCATCTTGTTCTGTCAATCTTTAGTTGTACTACCCTAACCCAAAAACTGTCATTGCACACCTGGATAACTGCAAATAGCCCCATACGTAGATATTGATATTATTAGGGCAGTTTTGGAGGTGCAGATGAGGTTTAATTTTCCAATACAACTTTTTTGTGTGTGATAATATTTGGAAATTTGTGTATGCCTGTGCATGCTATAACTTTTATATTTCTTAATGTCTGTTTACCTGCTGCTTTTACAGTGATAGTAAGGTCCTTCCTTTTTGTTGTTATTAATATAGTAACTCTTCACAATGAGCTTTTCCCCGGAAAGCTACCCTTACACTGCTTGTTGATGTGTTTTTTTTAAAGATTTTATTGGGGAAGGGTAACAGGACTTTATTGGGGTACAGTGTGTACTTCCCGGACTTTTTTCCAAGTCAAGTTGTTGTCCTTTCAATCTTAGTTGTGGAGAGTGATGTTCAGTTTAAAGTTGTTCTCCTTTCAGTCTTAGTTGTGGGCGCAGCTCAGCTCCAGGTCCAGTTGCCATTTCTAGTTGCAGTGGGCGCAGCCCACCATCCCTTGCAGGAGTCGAACCGGCAACCTTGTGGTTGAGAGGACACTCCAACAAACTGAGCCATCCAGGAGCTCAGCAGCAGCTCAGCTCAAGGTTCCGTATACAATCTTAGTTGCAGGGGGTGGAGCCCACCATCCCTTGTGGGACTCGAGGAATCGAACTGGCAACCTTGTGGTTGAGAGCCCACTGGCCCACATGGGAATCGAACCGGCAGCCTTCGGAGTTAGGAGCACTGAACTCCAACCACCTGAGCCACCGGGCCGGCCTTGTTGATGTTTTTACTATGGCATTTTGTGTAATGAGAGAGCATGTGCATCAAAGACACCTATTTCTGACATCTTTCTGGTCCAATGGTCATTTCATTGTATCATACATTATTCTTTAGTGTTGTGTTAATACCATTCTCATCGGGCATCATATTTAGGCTACTATTATTAGGTTTATGCAAAAGTAATTGTGGTTTAAAAGGTTAAAAATAATTGCAAAAAACACAAGTACTTTTTCACCAACCTAATAGGTTTTAAATAATTAAAATTTACCAAGTTGATGGTAAAATCAATTTTTCCCAAGTTAGGGACCATGGTAATTTGTCACCATCCAAAAATTTAACTTCTGATCATTCATCTTTAGGTTAACAAAAGATGAAAAAAGCTATTTAAGCATCAGGACCAGCATGAAGGTTGACAATGAAGAAAGAAGACAGAAAAGTGTTGTTTAGTACTTGGACAGCATTGGAGTTGAGGTTTGCCTTTACTGTCTAAAAGAAACATGATAATAGCAGATCTTAATTATCTTGTTTGAGGACGCTTGACAAGATTGGATGTGTATAGTATTTCTCCCCTGATTCCCATTTTTAATGATTTTTCTAGACATGGTAGCATTAAATCTCTATGTAGAGGAGGCTTGGTTCCTGAGCTGGAAATGAAACATTTATTAATGTAAAGGAATTACAAATGCAAAATGCAAATATGCCCCATGGCTACGTAGGTACTGAGAGCCAGAGCTGAAATTTGAACCTACGAGTGTTTGACTCCAAGGCCCATATTTTGTCCCCTATGCCCTGCTGCTTCTCTAATGATGTGTCTGAAATTCTATGTGGGATCTGCTTGCCATGACTCAGGAATAAATGATGGCTATGGGGAGGGACCTGACAGCAACTGAAGGGATTGGTGCTGCTGCTATTATAATTTTTCAGATGCCGATTTCTCTGCAGTGCTTAGATTTCTGAGATAGAGAGCAGCTGGGAGGTTAGGGCAAAATGCACAGTCTTTATCCTTAGCTCTGGCTCACTGCATATAATTTCTATCTACTCCCTGCCATATGAGATGACCTGAGGAATGAGTACACTTCAGAAATCTTTTTACCTCTTTTCTTTAAAGTCTAGGAAAGAGCTGGTGTAAGTTGTCAATTATGCTTCCTTTGTCATGGAATCCAATCCGACCCTACTCAATCATTAGAACTGAAGGGGTCTTCCAAATGAAAGGCATGGCATATACTTTTTGTTCTGCACTGGCAGAAGGAAATGAAAAGGGTAGTTATAGGATGTGGGAAAGAGTTTTTGCGTCTTTGCCCTTTCTAGCAAAGCCTTTATTCCTCTGTCGGGTGGCCTCATGGTGTGCCACTCAGGATTCCATCTTGTCCTTGGTGTATAGTGGGGTCCCTTTCCAAGGGAGACTGGAGGAAGGGAGGAGAGCGGTAAAGGCATCTGTACACAGAAAGAGAGATGAAGTGAAACTGAGAGAGGCCAGCTCTTCTTAAGTGGGTGCTTGGATATCCTCACTGCAGCTCTCAATGGGTAGGGCCTGGGGTTCAAACTATTTACAGATTGTTTCTTTATCCCTTCGGTGAGAAACCAGAAAAGTGTTAGCAGATATTTTAGTCTTAATGCTTGGAAAGCCCAGCCTGAGAGAAGGGAGTTATATGCTAATATTTTTTTAAGGAGTGCAATTCCAGGGAGCAGGAGTGAGGGACAAGAGAAGTGAGACAGGGAAAAGGGGAGAGCCAATGCAAGGATGCATTATTATCTAATTTGCCACAGCTAAGTGCACCTGACTCTTTGATTCCATGGGTCTCTTACCCAAGAAGCCACACAGATGCATCTGAAGATAGTTCATCTGGGATGAGAAAGAGGGAAGAATTTTTTTGGTAAGTGTTCACTCCAGAGGGTGCTAACTAATCCCCCTGCCCCCTTCCCCAAGTTGTACCTGCTCTACCAGATAGGCTCCTTGATTTTGACAGAGAAGTTTCAAACAGGGCCAAAGGTTTAAGCCATGGGCCAGAGGTGGGGCACTGTCAGGTTTTGCCTGCATGAAGTTGGCTCTGCAGTGGTGACTGGGGTAAGTGGCAGGTGAGGCTGACAGGTATGGAGTGGTGCATAAGACACTGTCCCCTCCTTGCACTACAGTTTAGCTCTGCTCATGACTTCCACTCCTACTAAGTTAAAACAAGGTTAACAAACCCAGCTATAGTTCCCATTGTTGGAGCTGGTTTCAAGGTTACTATTGATATTTATCATCTCCATTTTCCACCACCCATTCCAGATTTCCTTCAACATCTGACAGCTCTTAAACTGGTCTAGGTTGCCTTCACTGTGTTCACACAGTCTCATAATTGCATCCTCAGGGGCCTGAACCCTTAGTTGTCTTGCCCTTGTTAAGCTACGGTTGCTGTGCTTGTCCATTTATTATGATCACTGAGCATAGGTACAGCAAGAGATGCCCCAGGGAATCCCATGGCTTCCAGAATGATTCTTCCTTGGTTCTATTGTATCGCAGCAACCCTTGCTTCTCATAGTAATAAGGGCCTATTCCCCTCGCCAGTATAGTAACTCCTTTCTTTGCCCATTGGCCCATGGCACCAGGATCCCAAGGCCATCAGGTTGTAGTTATAGCTTCAAGTTATAAGCTGTAATTACAGCTCTCAAGTTCAGTGAACCTTTTACTGGGTCCTATGGTGGAAGCATCTTTTCTGGGAACCAGCCTCTAGAGCCTAAGTTCTTGAAAATAGGAAAGCACATATTTAGCAAGTGGATCCCTGGATGCAGCGGTGAAAAGGGCCAATCATATTCCATCCCTTGGTTCTGGAATTCACAGTCTAGCTACTGGAGAGTAGCACCACCTACTGGCCATTAATTCAACTTATAAACCTCGTTCTGGAGAACAGCAACCCAATCCTGTAGAGTGTTATTTCTAAGTTGATACCTATTCTGTTTCAACTCCTGATGGTCAATGAAATGAGGATGAAGCATATTGCAAATCAGGATTAAAAAATACTGCTTTAATGCGCTCTATCCTGAAGCCAACTATACTGTGAGGCTTCTTTCCTGAGGCAGTGGTAGTAGAGATTTCAGTCTTGGACAGTGCCTTGCAGTGTGCTTCCGGGACAAGTTGGACCTTGCCCCTGGGGAGGTCCTCATCACTTATGATATAGTTCTCATTCAGGCATAGCAGCTTGCAGAACCCCTACTTCAATCAGTTAGACTGATGTCCAGAAAGAGTTTGCCCTAAAGTCAATGGTTCCTTTTTATAAAGGGAAAACCAGATAAAAATTGCATTATATTCATATACATCACCCAGTCTAGAGAAAGTATGAGAGAAAAGAAAAGAAGGAAAGCTTAGTGGTTAACAAACTAGATTCTGACGTCAGAGGCCTTTGCCCGAGTTTAAATTCAGGTTCTGCTAATTATTGGCTGCATGACTCTGACTAAGTTTTTAAGTTCTCCAAACTTCAATTTCCTCATCAATAAACTAGGAATAATAACAGCATTATCTTGTAGTGTTGTTTTGAGGTTTGAGCAAAATCACTTATGTGAGAGCAGAGCTTAGCATTCAACAGATTTAAAGCACTCAGCAAACATTTGTTAGGCACCTACTATTTTTCAGACACTGGGTCCACAGACAAAAGAATGACTCCTGCCCTTGAGGAACTCACTATATGGTGGAAAAGGTGGACAAATGAATAGAAGGTACAGGGAGAGGTGATTACAATGGGAGACCCACAGTCCTCTCTACATGAAGCCTCAGTTGCCTCCTGAAGGATGAGCAGGGTTTCTAGGTAAGGGAAGTAGAGAGGGGCATTTAGGGCAGAGCAAACATTAGGTGGTTCACATCATTTTTACAGAGAATATAACTCATCCTAAGTGTGGAGCTTCCACTTTGTAAACATTAGTTTGACCAAAATCAGTGAAGCAAAAACCTAACTAGGTATGTCCTGAGAGTGAGGAGGTGTGGAAAAAACAACTTCAATCAGAGAAGACCCAATCTCACCAGACCGGGGTCTGGTTCAACTGTCTTCACTCAGCATCCTCTCCTTTTGGAAGCTAACATGGTCTTTGTAGCACCCTTTCCTCTTTCTTCCTCAAGGTTTCTGCCAACCCCCTGGATTTTGAGTTTCAGACCCTTTTGCTGCATCCCCAATTCTAGTTTAGTCTCTGCCATCTCACCTTCCACCATTCATTCCTCTGGTATAATCCCAAATCCTCCAGCATTAATATTGGTTCATCTCCACTGATTTTCAATTTCTCTCCTCAGCCATTTGTCAGCGTTTCCCTTAAGTTATCACTTCAAATGATTCTATCTCCAAGGGTTAGTTTTCCCAGAAGCAGATTTTGAGAAGAATCCAATAATCTAAATTTGTTTAGTAGATAATCCCAGGAAGCCTTGAGTGGAGTGAACAAGTGACACAGGAAAGGAAAGGAAGCCAATAAAAAAAGCAGTACTCAGCCAGTTACCACTGTGGCAAATAGGGCGTAACCCCACTGAAACCCTCGAAGACAGCGTAGAACAGGTCTTAGAGTTGTCTCCTGAAGGGTGAGGAAACAGGTATTTCTACACTAGCTCCCACCTGTCTTTGCTTGAGGGCCACGAAAAGGGTCTTAACTCCCTAGTACCTGTGGTCACCAAAAGGAGCCCTCAGGCAGTAAGGGGCAGGTACCAGCAGAAAGAAGCTAAACATGCTGACTGCATGGAGACATGAGTCCTAAGGGTACCAACAGCATCTGATGCACTCCACTTCTGTGAGCTGGACTTTCTTCTTGCTCCATTCTCCTCCCTCCCTTACACCGAACCTACATTTATTGCAACCACCACAGTAATCCATTTAACCACAAGTGTCAGCGCAACTTGGGAACTGAAGGCTTAATACCCAGAGGTTACCTTTGCAATGTCTCATGCATCCACTCCCCTTGCCTTCCCTCATCAATTCAAACTTCATGCCCTGTCACTGGACTACAGCTATGGCCTCCTAATTATGCAGTCTTTCTGCTCCCAGTCTCTCCGTGCTCTGCTTCATCTTATATCCTGTTGCCAGAATGACATTCTTAACTCAAAGCTCACACTGTGTTCTCTGCCCTCAGTCAAAAAACTTCTGGAAGTATGGAATTACTGCTTAGCCTAACATTTCAGATTCTTGAAAATATGGGCCATGTCTATATTTATAATTTTGTTTTCCCATCGTTTCCTTAAAGTTACATATGTTCCCTACCACTTCCTGCTCCCTGAACTTGCCCTGTATTTCCCCATCTGCATGTCTTAGTCCCCTGCCTGAAATGCCAGCCCATTTCACCCCGCCAATCTGTTGCAATTGTAACCGTTTTCACAGTTTCCCTCAAATGATAGCTCCTCCATGAGGCTCTCTTCTTTGCCTCTTGTGGTATTCTGTTCCCCCAAGTCCTTTACCAAATTTGGCACCACGTATTATTGTTATTGCCTTGCTACATTACAAGGCCCCAGAGGAAGAAAGGCTCTAGCACACAGTGCTTTGCACATAGAAAATATTTCTTGAATATATATATATATTTAACTTTATTGCCAAAGGGTATACTTTCAAATACTATAGATTCAGCTTATCAATACATTTTAAATACATACAAATGAAATGCGTTTTGCTCAGATATAAATGGGATTGTCTGATTTGTTTCACTTAGGTGACAGACACTCACACAATGGGTATTATTATAAAACATTAAGCAGGAGTCACAACATCATTAAATATGCTACAGATTCCAGGGGCTGTATCAAATGTGTCACAGAAATGATTAGCTCTGGGATAGGTAAAGACTAATTTGCTTCTTGTGAGATTCATTTCAGGAATTAAAATACAGAACATCTGTATTTTAGAGGAGGGTTCCACACAAACCCGTCTCTCCCACACACAGTTACCAGAACCTTTGGCTGCTTATTGTCATCATATCCTCAAGAAAAAGCAATCCTTGACTCAAAAGCCTGGCCAGGGGCAGCCCTGGGATATGGGTAGGGTCTGCCTTGGGCACCCATGCACTTTATGACCACTCTTTCGTCATCTGTTTTTAGAGTCCCCTTTCTCCATGCCTGTTTTCTGGTATCCCAGAACACATGACTGGTCCTCATTGTATAAAAGTTTCTTTTATACAAATGACCTCGCTTTTGTACACCACATGCCATGTCTTTATCAGCCTTTGAAGAGATCTTCTCTAGCTACTGAGGCTCAGAAGTTAGACTGTTGCTGCTGTCCGAGGGACACAGAGCTCTGGCCAACTTCTGTCTCCTTAAGATTCCTTGTCCTGGCTTCTGTACGTGTGCTGCAGACTTCCCCTTCTCACCTGATATTGCTCTGGGCTTGTGTTACACCATATGTATAGCTATTATGGAAGAGCTTCATTCTTGTATACTTAGCCAACTATCCCTTATCCCTTATTTAGCATATGTCCCTTAGAAAGTTCTAGAGGCTCCAGCTTCTTTTTCTCTAAACACTTCCTTTTGTTAGTAACTTTTCTGCCATAAACACCTCTCATTTCTGTCTTTTACCAGAGATAACTAGGGAATGAAGTTGTTTTGGGGTCAGGAAGGTTGATGAGGGGAAATAATTTTAGTCTTAGAACTTGGTTAGGAAAAACGTATTCCCTGCAGCCTCAGTTAATTATTTGAAACATATAGTGCTAGAAGAACAATCTTCTATACTTAGCATCTGTATATAGTGAAAACTGGCTGTTGTCAACTTATCTTTCAGGATAAGTCATCATTTCTATGGGAAAAATGCAATCCGAGTTGTAGAGCAACGCTTCTGAAAATGTAATCTGTACATCTGAATGACCAGAAGGTCTTGTTAAATGCAGATTTTGGTTCAGGATGTTTGGAGAGGGACCTGGGAGTCTGCAATGTTCATAAGCTCTCATGCTGGTAGTCTACAGCCCATGCTTTGTAAAGCAAAGATCTAGATATAACATATAGATGAATTTTGGGGATATAATTTTTAGCTTGTAGGGTGGTATGCTGGAATGAACACTGGGTGCAGATTCAGAAAGGCTGGCTTCCGGTCTGGGTACTGAGCTTGCTGTGCCAACTTTGGCATTTCACATCTCTGAACCTCATCTATAAATCTGTAAGTTAAGAACATTAATCTGGAATGATCTTCATGGTCCCTTCCAGCCCTTTGACTCGATGGTTAGTTTTCTTGTCATTCATATTGAGAACGGCATCTATGGGCAGAAGAATTACTACAACCCACTACAGATAGTCAAATGACATGTTGTGGGCTAGCGCCCCTTGTTGATAATAACCAGCAATGCTAACATCAAACTAGTGGAAAACTGCTTTTTCAACATGTGAGCTAGTTATGGACACTTTTGACAGGTCATGTTTCCTGTGGGAAGGAAGTGACAAGGAATAGCTAGTTTAAATTTAGAGTCAATGACTACGATTTCTGATTGTTGCTGAATATTCATGTGATGCTGTATAATCCCTAAAATTTTACAGTAACTTGATCAAGACACTTTGGTAGCTAGTAAGCTTTCCTTACTCTCAGACCACGCATTTGAATCTTCCTTTAGCATCCTCTTCTGAGATCCCACCCTTAAATTTAAGTTTGTCCTTCTTAAGGTCCTGCTTCAGACCTTGTTTCACTCATCTATGACCTAACCACCCAAGCAGAGGCCACCTGCGCCCGATGACCTCCACGACTGTAGCATCTTGTACAGACCTCCCTGGATGTCCCACACAAGCTCTCAAAACCAAGGAGCTCAGAAGTGAGTTTATGTTTTCTTCCCTCTACGTTAAATCATAACAACATTTTAAAAAAGAACCTCCGCATTTCCTATCACCCATTCAGTCATCCTGGCCAGAAATGTGGGAGTCAATCTAGATGATTGCTGGAACCTCCATTCACATAGCCACTAAGTAGCCAAGTCTGGTTGACTTTACCTCCTAAATTTCTCAAACACACATCTCTTTCTTCCTCTTCATCTTCATTGTCGTTGCATTGATTTAGACCTTAATCATTCATCACCAAGACCATTATAATAGCCTTATAATTGCTCTCTCTGAATTAAGTCAGGCCCCATCACCCAATTCCCTGTCTGTGGAGTAATCTTTTTTACACACAAATATGATTGGTCATACTTCTTGCTAAGATTCATTCACAGCCTCCTCGTCACTTACACGATAGAAACATCAGTGCTTCCTACTTGGTCCCTACCTACTTCTGTAGTATCACCTTTGCTCTTCTTCAGGCACACCAACTCTGGCCACCGTGATCCAGTTGGGCTATTGCTTAATTGAGAATCACCATGCCTTTCTCCTAGAGCTCCAACTCTTCCCTGGTGCCCATTTTAAAGATTACTTTCCTTGAAAAGCCTTTCTTGATAATCTTACTCTCCCTCAACTAATAGGCTCTCCCTCCTCTGCACTATGATATCACCTTATGTGATGACTTTCCCTGAGTGTTGGATAACTAGCTAAATATCACACAACACCATTACTATTACCATTAAAATGAAACTCCTTGTAAGCAGGGACTTTATACCACCCATCTCTATGTCGCAGCAACCAGGCCATGTTGGTTGATAATGCTAGCTGATAAATATTGATGGAATGAGTGAACAAATAGAAACATTTTCAAGGGGCTTCAGACTACCCTAGGAAGGGCCATGCTAGGCAGGTTGGGCCCTGCACAAGAGCTTCTGGCTGAGAGATTTGTGGCTTCGGGTGGGACCGCCATCAGCATGGATGTGGGAGAAGGGGGTATTCCCGTAAAGATATGGTATAAGCCAGCAGCAGACTGATATCAGGAGAAGGGTAAAGAAGTTTCTCACCCATAGCCTAGAAACTTGGCCCATTTTAGAAATGAAATTACTGAGGAAGACAGGTAAAAGAGGGACAGTTTCTTAATAAGTCCGTGGCAGAATAGAAATGAACATTTTGGGAACTATATTGGCAGTAATGAAGAATGTGCTAGCTGAACCATGAAGAAAAACATTACAAAATAATGTTGTATGCCTTTAATGGGCCATATACTATGTTGGGATATTTTATGTATTTTATCTTGTTTCATTCTTACAGTAATCCTGGGAAAAAAGATAATATTCCCATTTTGCAAGTGAATAACTTCCTCAAGATCAAATCTTCAGTAAATGGCTGAGCTGGCATTTAGATCAGCTTTCTAATTTATATCCAGAGGTCTTTCTACCAGAGAAAAGAAGGAAACCTGAGTACTATTTATATCTCTTAACTAGCTGTGTGAACTTAACTTTTTTTCCTCAATTTTTCTTACCTATAGGATTCTTTGATTTAATTGTAGATTGTCTATTGTTTCCAGTATTTCATAGTGCAAAGATAGTCATCATGTCTGCCACTATATCTACCCAGCACATGGTAGGCACTTAAATGGTTTTTCAAACAGATGAATGAAGGAATGAATGAGTAAATGAATAGGTGTTGTCATTTACATACAAAGCTTTCGTCCTTTGGATACATAATTTAATTAGGGGCAAACAGAGACAAGGTATCTGAAGAGCTAAATATAATCATTAAATGATTAAGAGGATATGCCCCCAGGTTTATAATATCCCTGTTCCTCTTTAACAGGAAGGATGGAATTTGCTGTGACAGAAAACAATGTGCTGGTGGCTTTATCATTATTTAAACATTTTCCTTCAGTTTATGTGTAGAAGTATGCTGTCTACATTTCTTGTAGGGCAGGTCTAGTAGTGATGAACTTCCTTAACCTTTCTTGACTTTAGGTCTCTTATCTAAAAAACTGAGAAAAAAAGTGGATGAGTGAATAAGCTATACCAATATCTGGGTTGCAGGCAGGAATGTTAGGGTCTGCGTTGAGAAGCAAAAGCCATCAAAAAATAGTCATGTTACCTCCCACGTCAGAGCCTGCCCATTTCTACCGAGAGAAGCCTTTGCGGCCCCTGCTGCTGTGGCTTCTGATTGTCAACCACCAGTAGAGCAAGTTTCAGTGTTCTTTGGAGCTGCTTACAGGTCTCCATAGGTTTCCTTCTATTAACGCCCTCTTACTACTCCAGTAAGTCTCCAACAGGTCTTCCCTTAGATCCTTCGTAAGTCAAAAAGATGTAAGACTTTCTTTTCAGGAAGAAAGAATCCAGCCTTGGCTATAACACTTTCTGAGCTGGGTTTAAACCAGCCTGGTAATACATTATGCAAAACGCTTCTGAGAAACTAAAGGTATTCTCCAGCAAAGTAACCCCTATCTAAACTCAACACTCCCTAAAATAAATAAATAAACAAACAAACAAATAAATAAATAAATAAATAAAACAAAAAAAACCTATGGGTTGAAGAAATTGAATGTTAATCCTTTTTTTGTGTGTTTTATATTTTATAGGAGCAATGTCTTTTGTAGGATCATTTTGGTATGTCACATTACATCCCGTAATAACTTAGAAGTGTTCTAGATAGAGCTTTCAGGACCTAATGGAATTCTATGGCTCACTAGAATAGTTTGTTCTAATCAACATCTTGCATCCATTCATAGCACAAATGATATATAAATGATGTATTACAGAATTGTATACCTGAAGCCTATGTAACTTTACTAATAATTTTCACCCCAATAAACTTTAATTTTTTAAAAAAAGATAAAGTTGAGGCTGAGTCTCAGAACCATTGCAGAAGTTTGAAAGTTTATTTTCCCATTTGCCCCATGTGCTTCTCTCTGCGCATCTGTTTAATTTTCCTCTCCTACTTCAGCCCGATTTCCTGTGTTTTTTCAGCCCAAATAACAGAGAAGATGGATGCCTACAAATTCCAGAATTTTACTCATTGCAGTTTGAGTCATTGAAGGGAAACCACCTCTGTCTAGTTTCTCAGGGAAGGGTAGAGATGGCTATTGTGATATTAGGTGTTCATCTCTGGACCAACCCATGTGACCACGAGCTGATGTCTGGGTCAGGGTCAGGCCTGCACCCTTGGCTGCAGTGGGAGTAGAAGGAGATACATGACAACCAAAGGATGGCTCCCATGGAAAGCATGTACATGTGAAAAGTGGGGTAATAAAAATATAAATTTATATGCCAAATAAAGCAACAAAAACCTTAGTAGTATTTATAGGCAATCTAAATTGTTTCTAGCTGATTAAGAAAGTCAGTCAACTCCATCTGCGACCTGGACCTTACATGACTTCCTGGAGCTTAAATGACTTCAGGTTTCCATGACCTCCACTATAGTAGAAGAGCTCACCTTGTCGTGGGGCTTAGGATATGAAGTAAAAGTCAAATAATAAAGAATAGACAGACTTAGCAGGGCCTCAAATATATTCTTTCTTGACCTGTATTACTTGTATGTCTCAGCTAAGTCGGAATGAGAATAGTTGACATGAATCAAAGGCATGGATTTCATGAGTGATTTAGCAGTAATGACTCCTATTCTTGAAGATAGGGTGACATGTTTAATCATTAGAAATCTAACACCTGCTGGTCCACTATCTTCAGTCTTCCTCTTTAAGGAATCCTTGGACTTCAGCCTCATGTCAGACTGAATATTTGTTTTAGGCTTACTACTGACAGCTTAAATAAAGTATCAATATGCACATTTTTTTTATATGCAATTGAGGCAGACTGGCCTTTTGTCAGAGGGTGTCAGGCAACCAATCCAATTGTTCCAAATGGTTGCTCAGGACTGTGATTGTGGCACTGGATGTTTAATATCTGGCCAAAATCTCTGCAAGGCATGATGAGAAGAGTTCTGCTCTTCTCATAACAGGTATAGATTCCTGACTGCACTGCTCTCCATTCCTACTTCTAATAAAGTAAACGTGCTGGGGAAGGTTACACAGAACGATTAAACCATTAAACATAACTTCTGGCTAGTATTATATATTTTTTTCTGTGTGTGTGTGTGTGAATTCTCAGGTGGGGGTCTGTGTACTAAGATGGAAGTATGGTCTCCATGGAAAAGAGCAAATGAGTCAACTTGATGCTTTGTAAAAAGTTAGAATTCCTCCAGTAGTTTGTTTACTGTGTATCTTCTCTGAATCGAGTATAAGACATAAGCCAATCTTGATTTGTATTCATCTGTTGTGCAATTTGATCAGGCTGAAGAAACATGACAAAGAAGTCTTTCAAAAGTGAAGCTCTCCAGTAAGACAGTTCAAATAAGCTTCGATTTCCCGTAGGGAGCTGTTTAGGACATCAGCTTTGATACCACACTTCAAGCTTTGAAGATAAGCATGTGGAGATGGTAGATGGACAAGGGTGACATCTGAGGGTATAAATTTTCTTTATAAAATGGTCCTCACCTTATAATTAGCTTGGGTACTGCCTATTTGCCTGCAACGGATGGGTACAAAGGTATTTTTCCATGAAAAAATCAAATTGACATAGTTTTCCTTGACCTCACCCCTGTCAATTTGTTTTCCCATTTCTCTTCTCCTTTTATTAGCCGAACTTCTCTAATGAGTTGACTGTATGTACTGTCTCTACACCCTCACCTATCATTCATTTAAAAGTTTTATAACTTAAAAAATTATTCATGTGAATAATTTAGAATAGAAGGACTTATACTAATAAAAAGCATCCACATTTTGTCTTCCCACTCCTCCTTTTTCCACACAACTCCTTTAACTTTTCTTACTTTGAATTATTTTGATGCTGGTAAATACCTAAATACTGATTTCCTGAAATGACAGTTGATGATTTAGCTCACTTATATCATCACCCCTCTCCTTCCTTCTCTCAATATAGTTGTATTACTTCTTTCAGTTTTTTTTTTTTTACTTGCTTTCCTACCTTTAACATAATAAATACACACAGCATTGGGAATATAGTCAACAGTATTGTAATAAGTATGTATGGTGCCGAGTGGGTACTAGATTTTTTGGGGGAGATCACTTCATAAGTTTTATAAATGTCTAACTACTAGCTACACACCTGAACCTAATATAATATTGAATGTCAATTGTAATTGAAAAATAAAATAAAAATAAATGAAAAAGCCCTCTAACCCAACTTCATATATTTAACACTTTTGCTTATGTTTGGAGTTAATATCATTAGAAACTCTTTCCATATATAAAAAGTTTAGTTGTGAAGCCTACTAAAATCCAAAATTAAATTCTGCCAGATAACTCCCAGGAACAATAAAAGACTATATATTTTCTTCTTTTTTGCTTACTTTTAAAATAATAAATTGTTTAAGAAATGAAAAAAAATAAACGTACATATTTTTTCTTGTTCCATTAATTATAAATATAGACTCTGTCTTTTGACAAGTTCCTAAGAAAGGGTATGTGGGTGTTAACTTACTGTGTCTTTGAATGTCTGCATATATCTGTCTTCATATTTGAATTATGTCTTTATTTTATCTCCACATTTGATTGATTTATAGTTCTGTTGGAAATTGACTTTCAGGTTGCAAATCCTTTCTTTCAGAACAGAACTTTGAAGATTATTGGTATGTTATCTCTAGCATTAACTGTTGTAGATGAAAAGATGCCATTTTTTTCTTAATAGATGGTTTTAATTTGTTTTGCTGTCTCCATATGGACATAGGGGCTTGTTAATTGGATGGTCTTTGTACTGGTCCCCCAAATACTATCATGTGGGGGCTTTGCCCAGTGTTGTTGACACTCACAAAAGCTGTCTTAATTTTCCTTTAAAACTGTGTTCAATTTTTTTTTTCTTACAGATTATCCTCATTTTTTGTCTCCAGATGGGGTGTAAACAGTTGGGCATTTTGTGTGACTAGTGGAGAATGACATTGGGTGGGTTTATGGCTTACATATATTTATTTCTGATTAATTTGTTTTCAGTCTACATCTCTTACTCTCTATTATATTGATTTTTCCAAGTTTAGGATTTCTTTTCTTTTTTTTTCACTTTAATAGTTATCCTTAAAATTTCTTTTCATATTTTTAAAGTTAAAATGTAGTTAATATACAATATTATATCTACCAAAAATTTGCCAAAACCTTTTGCTTCTTGGAGAAATGCCCCCCCCGCTCCACCACTGGTACTTTTCATTCTGTAAAATTAATTTATTATACTCTTGAGAGTTACCATGAGAACCCGAGAAGAGTCAGTTGCTGCCTTGAAGGAAGAATCACTAGAACTTGGTAGAAGAAACATTAATTGAAAGAAATCCCAGGAATTTTCCCTAATAGCTCACGCTTGCAATAAAAAAATGAGGTCAAAAAATAAGTGTTTGAAGAAAAAGTGTATTAAATTACTACCAATAACTTCTGTGCTCATGAATAACCTCACTTAATTTTTTTTCTGTTTGTTTTCCAAATGTGTCAGGTCATACAGCTGCTTACTGGACATCTAAAACAAAAACAAAACCCATCGATTCAAACAATGTATGGTCTTTGTAGAACATTTGAAAATGCATACTAGTACCAAGAAAATATAAAAATTGATCAGATATTATCCCCCCATTACCATTTTGGTAAATTTCCTTAAATTTAAGTATAGCCATATGCATTTTTCTTTAAGATCATATTACAACTCTACCTCAATTTTTAATTAGAATTATATACTTAACATTTCTATATTATTAAATAAATTTATAAATTATAATTTAAATAGTTGCATAATATTCCATTACATGGATATATATGATAATTTATTTGACGCATCTCCTATTATTGGACATTTGAAAATATCTAGGTTTTTTCTAGTAAAATAGCGTTCTAACAAAACTAATTGTGTATTGCTGTTTGTCTATATCCTGATTATATTTTTTAAGGATAATTTTCAAGAACTTAATTTAGTTGGTCACAGGCTATGAACCTATATCAGGTCCCTATGTGTGCAGACAAGTTTTTTCAGAAACATTTCACAAAACTATGTGAGTTCTTGACTCATCACACCCTTCCCAACTCTTACTAATGTTCAAAACATTAATCAGTTTTATAAGAGCAAAGTAGTATTCCACTTACAAATATCTTTGATATTATAATGTCTCCTAAATAATTTATAGTTAAGTATTACATTTTTATTTTTATTAATGGAGCTAGATCTATTTTTAAAAATTGTAATACATTTAATATTTCCTCTTTGTGTTTTTCTTAAAATTCTGACTTTTGTTTTCTTTCTTGGAAATTTGAAAGGTGCTTATCTATTTTTTAATTCTACCACCAATTATCATGAAAATGTTTAAAAATGTATTTATTCACATATTTAGTATTGTAAAACTAAAGAATAAATGTTGCAACTCCTCTTTCTCACCCTTTTAGGGTGAAGAATTTAGTGTATTTTTCTTATCTCACATTCTCCTTATCTTTGTCATACTAGCTTCTGTTAATGTCCTGGATTTCTTTTTCTTTAAAGTGACAAATTAAAAAATTACTGTTTATATTATTTATCTTCTCTTTCAGGAATTATTTTAACATTTGCTTTTAGTTTTCATTACCATTGTTACATCAGCCACTTAGATTTGATTTTATGATTTCAGTGTTCATTGGCGGCTTATTAAAAGGATAATTTCTATGTTGGGCTCTTAGTTTTTATTCATATCTTAGCTGGAGAATAACTTCAAGTAACTTTTTAAAAAATGAAGACTTGTGAGTGGTTTATATTCTATGACCATGCACATACGAGAACAAGTTTTTGATTTCTTTATACAAATGAATAATAAATTAGTTGGGATTCAAATTCTTCAGTTAAAAAAACTTTTTCTCCTAAAAGCTCTGTTGATGTTACTTCACAGTTTCTTGACATTTAGCAATAGCGAGGACATTCTGATGTTTTTTGTACATAACACATATGATTTTTTTCCTATATCCTTATAATTCAACAGTAGTATAAAAGATATCTCTATGGTTTCCTTTTCATGAATTTTCCTGGTACTTTAAATATGACTCTTTGCAAATTGCTTTGTTTCCAATTGTAGTGATTTTTTTTCTGTAGATATGCCTATAATTCTCATGTGTGATTTATCTTCTTTTTTACTTATTTCTTCTCTTTGACCATTTAAACATCTTTATTCTTTTCTGCACATTCTTGAAAAACTTTTCAGGTTTGTTCTTCATAAGCAAAGATCGTGCTTTTATCCGCAGGACTAAACTTCTTTTTCTTTCAATGCAAATTTTAATTCCGTTATTGCCTTTTTTGCTTCCTTGCAGTCTTTATCTCTTACAAGCAATTTTCATCTCAAGGCATTTTAAAATCTCATTATTTCAATTTCCTTTCTTCTTAGGGGCAGGCCTGCTTGTTTCTGATTTCTGATGGATGCAGAGGGAGCTCTTGCACCAATGTAGTTTCCAGGGACACACTTGACGCGGTGGACCAGCAGGAGCTTTTGCTGGTGAGTCTTGGCTGCAGGTTGCAACACCAATAGCTTGAATCTTATTTTGATCACTTTGAACAGGACAATTGTCATCTTTTCTCCCATGTTCTAAAACAGTGTCTATCAACCTTGGCACTATGGACATTGGGCCTGATAATTCTTTGTTTTAGGGTTATCCTATGCATTGTAGTATGTTTGGCAGCACCCCTGGGCCCTACCCACCAGATGCCAGGGCCCTCCCCCACTCTCTGACTCCACATTTCTCTGGGCACTACCACGTGTCCCCTGGAAGCAAAATTGTAACTGGGTGAGAAGCACTGCTCTAAAGATAGTTTACAAAGTTAAACTCAAGTCAAGAAAGAAAAAAGAAGATTGTTAAGTAGGATGGAGATCAAAATAAGTCAAGAAATCACAAAATGTCACATTTAAAAATATTTAAAAGCAGCACTTACATTCACAGAAACAGATTGGTGTTTCTAAGAATGGCAGTAGGCCATAAATGCTCAAAATAGTGGATAGTTTTGTGAATAGTGCCATTAGTCGATAATTACATGACAGTATTATCAGATAGACAGCATGAGTTGGGAAATGACAACCAAGCCACTGTTCCCATCTTCAGTATGGGACCGATGTGTACCTAAAAGCCCA
The DNA here is from genome assembly GCF_964194185.1 of Rhinolophus hipposideros. Taxonomy (NCBI): domain Eukaryota; kingdom Metazoa; phylum Chordata; class Mammalia; order Chiroptera; family Rhinolophidae; genus Rhinolophus; species Rhinolophus hipposideros. Next base: position 64,820,110 of record NC_138049.1, on the reverse strand, counting down.
AAAGTGAACAGCTGTATAGATAAGTCAATATTCTGTTCAAGAACATCAGTTTCAAGAGCAGAATAATGCATTTCAGTGTCTCCAGATATTCTGAAAACTAGAGACTGAAGTGAGAGAGGAGGATGGATGTGATATTTAATGGGCCATGCAGTATGATTTGAATGACTTATATCATTTGATACAGTTGGTTTTTTTTTAAGACAGAAGCAATCTGAAGCTCACCCCATTTGAAATAGCTTTAACTGTCTGGAAAAAAGTTCATTGTTTTAATTCAGTCAGACATACAATATGGCACAACTAATATGATTACATAATTTTTGGCAAGTAGTTTATATTTTCTCCTTTACATTTAAAGGCAATAATCTTCACAGACTTAATTATACTGTTATCTAAGGAAATTTGTACTTTGGAATAGGTTCAATATATGATTATGAAATGCATTTACCATTGTTTTCTTTACTAGCCTTTTTCAGAAAGAAAATGACTAATGTCTTCCGGTAATAGCAATTGCGGGAAAAGTAACAACAAAAATCCTTCGTGAACAATAGTCTTTTTTTCCTTTCAAAGTCTGATTGATTTGCTTGAATAGTTTAATTGTGTATAAAATGTCCAAATTTTAGGTTTTTGGGCAAAATAATCAAGACTGCATACTGGTTCCAATAATAAGTAACTATGTATTTGTCACCAGCCAAAATGTATCTGAAAATGCAAAGAAACCATGAAACTTAAAAGGCTAAAAGGGAATTCAGCCTGAACAGACACTTCAAATGGCCAACAGATATATGAAAAGATACTCAACTTCACTAGCTATTAGGGAAATGCAAATCAAAACAGCAATGAGCTATCACCTCACACCTGTTAGAATGGCTATCATCAACAAGACAAATAATAACAACTGTTGGAGAGGCTGTGGAGTAAAAGGAACCCTGATACACTGTTGGTGGGAATGTAAATTCATACAGCCATATAAACAAGTATGGAAGTTCCTTAAAAAATTAAGAATAGAGTTACCACATGACCCAGCAATCCCTCTTCTGGGTATCTACCCCCAAAAATCTGACATTTATCCATAAAAATATATGTACCCCTATGTACTTTTCCCATTTGAAACTGCACACACAAACACACACACACACACACACACACACTTGTGTGTATATACATATACGAGGTGTGATCAAAAGATACGGTGCATGTTTAAATTTTAAAAAATTTATTACAGTAAAAGACACATTGCCATTAATCCCCCTCAAAATGCTCCCCCTCACTTTGAACATATTTAACCCACCATTCTTGCCACTTTCTGAAGCAGTTCTGGAAGTCCTCTTTCGTGAGTGTCTTTACATCTTCCCTATCACGACAATGCTCCATGTCACACATCGCTTCTGGTAGGGCAATTTCTGTCAAATAAAAGCATTGTGGTGTGTCCTCACCCACCTTATTCACTGGATCTGGCACCATGCGACTTCTGGCTCTTCCCCAAAGTCAAAATGACCCTGAAAGGTAAATGTTTTGAATCGATTCAGGACATTGAGGCAGCCATTGCAGCGCAACTAAAGACACTCGTATATAAATTTTAAAAGCTGATTAGTTCAATGAGGTTTATAATAAAAATCAGCATTTTCTTCCTCACCTCTTCCCTACCTCTTCTCACTCCAGTTCAATTCTTAGCCCTTTTAAAAGGTCTTTCATATTTTTGTAGATGGACGATTATATTTATTTTCTGATATTGCTGCAAATGGACTTGGTAGATTTCTTTTTTCCATTTGTTTGGCTAGTTGCTTTTGTATGATATGTAGAAGAAAAAAATTATTAAGAAAGTTCATGAAACATTTTTCTTTAATACTTTTTATTATGAAACATAACACCTGGAAAAGTGCTAAAATAAAAATTTACAGGCCAGTCTATTATCACAAAGTGACCACTTAAGCAGCATCAGAAATAGAAAGCTGCACCTCAGAAACTCTCTTCCTCGTGTCTCCCAATTATTACCCCCATCTGTATTGGGAGGTGCAGCCATTTATTAATATGAATTAATAAGTAGTCATCTTTATTAATAATTTTCTTGCATTTAAAAAATAATTCTACTCTCTGATCAAGCATTCCCCAAAATTATTGTTTAGTTTTATATGGTTTTGAACTCATAAATAAATTGTATATAATGTTCTTTTCTGTGACTGAATTATTTCATTCAATATTATACTTGTAAGATTCATGCATTTTTATAAAGCTGTATTCATTAATTTTCATGACTATACCACAATTTCTTTTTTTATTTTTTTAAACCTTTTTTATTATTAATTTCAGGCGCACAAAACAATGTAATAGTTAGACATTTATCATTTATATCCCTCACACAGTGACAACCCCCCTCACCTTATCCACTACCCCTCGGACATCGCACACAGCCATTACATTTCCACTGTCTCTATTCCTAATGCTGTACCCCGCTTCTTGTAAGTATATATATATATAAATACACACAAATATAAAATTGAAGTTGACATTCATTATTGTTCAGCTTCAGCTTCAGGTGTACAGTGCAGTGATCAGGCATCTACATCATCCCTGAGGTGGTCTCCGTAATGAGACAAGTATCCATTGGATATCCTACAAAATCTTTACAACATTATTGATTACATTCCCCAAATTGATTTTCATATCCCTGTACCACAATTTCTTTATCCATTTTGTTGAAGGACAGTTGGGTGGTTTACAATCACATCAAATATATGGTGATGGAAGGAGAATTGACTCTGGGTGGTGAACACACAATGGGATTTATAGATGATGTAATACAGAATTGTACACCTGAAATCTATGTAATTTTACTAACAATTGTCACCCCAATAAATTAAAAAAATAATAATGTTATATACATTGTCACACATTTCTTAGTGCATATGTGCATATATATGGTTTTGTATGTGATAGATTTATTGCTTTAACAGCCCCAATTCTTCACCCCTACCTATGAGTATAAATACACCCATCCCATGTAACTTTGTACTGTCCTCTCACTCTGAATCATGTGACTTGCTTTAACTAAAGGGATTCCAGCAATAACCGTACAAATAGAGGTTTAATAAGCACTTGTATTTTTGAGTTTCCTTGCTCTTGCTTCTGTGCCATCACCATGGAATAATGCAAGTGTAGCTTAAAATAAGATGACAAACTTGTGGCTCATGGTCCAATTGCCCCATCAGAGAGACTGCCAAACACATGGGTGTATCCTGCTGAGACTCAAAGGTGAGCTCAACTGACCCCGGTTACAATACCAGCTTGTATACTTATAAGTTAGATAAATGTTCATTGTATATCACGGAGGTTTTGTGGTTGTTATCAAGCATTTTATAGCAACAGATAATACAGAGTGGAATTGCCAAATTCACCCTCCTATCAACAGTGTATGAGAATTCCAGTTGCTTCATAGCCTTATCAACATTTGGTAGTTAATCATTTTAATTTTAGTTATTCTAGTGAGTGATAGTGATAGCTCATTTTGGTTTTAATTTTTATTTCTGTAATGCCTAATGAGATTGAGCACCTTTTCATGTTCATAAGTCATTTAAATATACTCTTTTGTGAAGTGATTCTTCAATTTTTCTATTGGATTGTCTTTTTCTAATTTCTTTTTAGGAATTTTTAATGTATTCTGTATGGATATGATGTAAATATAGAGGGTGGTTATACGTATTGCAAATATTTTCTTCCAGTCCATGATTATCCCTTTAAAAATCTTAATTTTTCACAATGTTTCTGTCAGGTTTTTCTATCAATAATGTACTCTGAAAAGAATTAAAAAGTGTTCTTATTTTTTAATTCTCTGAGAGAATACATTCAGACTGGTTTTATTTTTTCCTTATGTGTGTGTAGAATTTATTGGTAAGGATATCTATGTTTAGAATTATTATTTTTTTGTATAAAAAAATTTGAATTTCAGATCCAGTTAAAAAATAAATATAAGACTATTCAGATTTTCTATTTCTTTTTGTATCAGTTTCAGTCAGTTGTTTTTAGTATAAGAAATTTTCAATTTCTTCTAAATTTTAAAATTTATTGGTATAACTTATTCGCAGTCTTCTCTTATTGTCATTTTATTATATGCAGGATCTGTAAAAGTGTTTCCTTTTTCATTTCTGACATTGTTAATTTGTGTCTTCTTTCATTTATCTTGTGTTATAAATGACATATTGATGCTCTGGTTTAAGTATCATGGAGTGTGGAGCTCCAACTGTTCTCTACAGTCCTTCCTCTGCAGCAGCAACAGAGGCTCCTTCAAAAAAACCTCTAGGATTTTGCAGTGACCAAAATTCATTTAAAAAATAAGATAACTGAGACTCAAGGTTACCCAAGAACTCATATCTTCTTCTTGTTAAATGCTTTTTATCACTATGAATAACCTAGGCCTAAATTTTAGGGGAGACTGAGAAAAATGTGTAAAGTATATGGATATACTCTGGCTACCAGGTGACTATACTGCTTTCCAACCGAAGGTCCTTTATAAAAAGACACCAAACATTGTAGATCTACAAACAAGATATTTGTTCAGACAATTATCACAATAACTGGGAAATAAACAGAAGATACTTGATATGCAGGCCCAGTTTAACACTTTTAAAAACATAATCCAAATTCTTTAATTACTTCATTATTTATTGACTGTTCAAATTGTTCTCCATATGCTCCAAAGACTTCCTTCTAAGGAAGACCTAGCTATTCCAAGTACTACTTTGTCCCTAACTGCTATGTAATTGCATGATGTTGTTCTCATTATAATGTTAACAAGAAAGGAACCCATTTCTGAGGTACATTAGAGTGTGAATATTCAGTTTAATCTGAGTTGTATCTTCTGCTTTATTTCTAAATATGTTTTATTTTTATCTCACACCATTCTTATGGCCGCTTTTCCCTAAAATAATAATAACAACAACAATAATATAATAATTATTAATTATATTAATAATATAATATTAATTATATTATTAATTATTAATAATTACATATTATATATTATATATTATATATAATATAATTATATATTATATAATATATAATTATATTATTATTTTAAATTTATTGGAGTGACAATGGTTAGTAAAATTACATAGATTTCAAGTGTACAATTCTGTAATACATCATCTAAATTATGATAAATTCATTTTATTTCTATTAATTAACCTTGATATCTTTTTTCATACAATAAATACAATACAACACAGTATGGCACAGTAAACTGCAATACAATAAAATACAATACAAATGTGTTTTGATAAATACTGCCCACTCCACAAATTGGTGAAGGTAAAATTCTGAAAAAAGAAGGTTAAGGAATAATAGTAAGAAGAATACAGGTATATAGGTTAACCTTGAAAACGTGAATGCTTGTCTTTCTCTAAGACTGGAGGAAAGCTTCATTTGTCATTTTAAAAAAATTATTAGTTTCAGATGTCTAAAAAAGCATAGAGAGTAGACATTTATATACCTCACAAAGTAATGACCCAAACAAGTCTACTACCCATCTTACACTGTACATAGCTATTACAATACCATTGACTATATTCCCTATACTGTACTTTACATTCCATGACTATATATATATATATATGTATATATATATATGTATATATATTAATTATAGTTGACATTCAATATTATTTTATATTAGTTTCAGGTGTACAGCATAGTGGTTAGGCATTTATATAATTTATAAAGTGATGCCCTCGATTAAGTCTCGTACCCATCTGACACCATAGATAGCTTTTATATTATTGTTAACTATATCTCCCATACTGTACTTCATATCCAAGTGACTGTTATGTAGCTACCAATTTGTACTATCTAGTCCCTTTACCTTTCTCACCCATCCCTCTAATCGCCCTCCCTTCTAGCACACTCATAGATACTTCATAGATACTTATACCTGTGTCTACAAGTCTATTTCTGTTTTGCTTGTTCATTTATTCTATTCTTTGCTTCCACATATAAATGAGATTATATGGTATTTGTTTTTCTCAATATAAATTATTTCACTTAGCATAATACTGTCTAGGTCCATCTATACTGTTGCAAATGGTAAGATTTCTTTCTTTTTTATGGCAGCTTAATACTTGAGTGTATGGGGTGTGATCAAATAATACGGTGAATGTTTAAATAAAAAAATATTACAGTAAAAGACACATTGCCATTAATCCCCTCAAAATACTCCCCCTTACTTTAAATACATTTATCCCATCATTCTTGCCAGTTTCTGAAGCAGTTCTGGAAGTCCTCTTTTGTGAGTGTCTTTAGTTGTGCTATTGTGGCTGCCTTGATGTCCTGAATCAATTCAAAATGTTTACCTTTTATGGTCATTTTGACTTTGGGGAAGTCATGTCATATTTCATCCAGATGACTCCATGGAAGGCCCTTTGGGATATATTGTTACTGTTGTTACGCTTTCAGCACAGACTTATTCTGTAATTAATTTAATCTGGCATCTTTGAAGACATCTAAACCTGCTATAAAAGAATCTACATTTTAGGGTGCTGATGAGAACTACACCACAAAACAAAGCACTCCACATGAACGTTGCATGACAAATGGTAAATAGTGATGCTAAAAGCAGTCAGGAAGTTCTTCAGGAAAGTAATGAAGATCTAAAGCAAAAAAGAAAAATACTCTTTTCAATTGGAACGTATTTGCCCTGTCATTTCTAATCTGTGGAGAAGTTTCGTCTACCTGAAAGAAAAGTCATTGATATCTTCTTTGTACATATTTTCTCCCTCTTTCTGATTAGTGTAACAGCTACTATTCTTTTATACCCTCTTTCTGTTCTTTCCTGAAATATGACACAATTTTTCAGACTCTATTGAAAAGGATTTCTTTCACTCAATTTGTCCAACAGTACATTGGAATCAAGAGCTTTCTAAACAGTTGCAAGAATGTGATTCATTATCAAAGTATTTCTTCTATGTGGGCACTTTAAACCAGAAAAAAAAGAATAAAGCCTTTTTGATTGAATTGAAGTGCACTGACTTTTTCAGGTATCTGTTTGGAACTCTCAGGGGAAGACACTGAAAAGGGTGAGAATTGTAAAACCAGAAAGGTTATACTGTTGCATGAAGGGAGCATGGAAGGCTATAACATGGCTGACATTCTCAAAATTTGCAGCAACAATCTCATGGCCAAAGACAAACTCATCTTCTTCCTCTCAAAATGTCCTCTCATTTCCATGATCCTAGCTCCCTCAATGACATAATTTTTCTCCCCATCATTCAGGTGCAAAGTCTCTAATGCTTATCTAGATTCCACCTCTGAACTGTCTCTGACGTCCATCACTTCTCCTTTATTTCCATTACTACTGCTTAGAATTTCAAGGTTGCATAACCTCATCTCTGAACTATAGCTTCTAACTCTATGTCTGTCTGTGTTAATTGCTCCCAACTGGTGTGTATTTGGCCTCTCCTCACACCAATATATCTTCCACATTGCCTCCATATAATTTTTCTTACTGCTGTTGTGCTCTGCTCGAAAACTCCGAATGTCTCTCTATTGCCAACACGATAAAGTAAAAATCTCTTAGCAAGTACTTGAAGGCCATTGTAATCTGGCTTCAACCTAACAGTGTGTTCAATTTTCATTCCCCAAACAAGCAGTTCATTTTCCTGTACTAGACTATTGTCTATGCTTTAACATCCCCACCCCACAACAAAGAAAGTCTCTTCTTTCCATTGAAATTGTGTCTGCTAAACTCATACACATCTCCTGAGGTTCAGCTCAGATGATACCTTCTCTGTGAAGCATTCTCTGATTCCTCCAGTTGAACTTCGTCTTCCTCTTCGCGCTTCTCTCAAAGCTCTTTGATGTCACATTACAGCAGTGCTTCTCAAACTTCACTGTGCATCAGGTCCCCTGGGGATCTTGTTAAAACGCAGCTTCAGATTCAGTCGTTTTGGAATGGAGCTGAGATTCTGTATGTCTAATAAGCTCTCAGGGGATGCCCATGCTGATGTTGGATCTTGGAACTACTTCAAGGAGCAGGGTTGCAGTTTTTATTGAGGTACGGAATTTGTCACCATTTTGCCTTGTGTTGGAGTCACTTGAAATATAACTTCCTTCTCATAAAGACTGCACTCTTTCAGAGTAGGCTCCTGGTTATCCCTATATCTTACATACTTCCTAGTCTGGTATTTTACTGGCGATTTTGGTGAAAGATTCAGTTAATAAAACAATTGAAATGCAGCTTCAAATTAAAATCAAGATTGTGGCTTACCTGAGAATTTATTTCCCAATATCCTTAATAGCAGAGAACTCTCCAATAGTGCAGAAAGCATAAGCCCTCCTGGGTACACATGCCATTCACCACCTCATTCGTTGCCCTTTCATTCAAGAAGACACACAAAGGAGTGCCTTTATTTTGCAGTATCATAGTTTGATTCCCTTAGGGATAGCACGTGCTGGCCAGATGCCCTGGTAATTGAAGGACAGATATCATTGGTAATTGAAGGAATCTCTGCTATTTCTTCAATTATCACCACATAACCGTTTAATATATCAGCTTTTAGCATCCCATCTCTTCCTATTATCTTTAATTTGTCACCTCTAATAACTAGAATTGAACTTTTCTTAGTAAACCCACCTAAGTTTGTGAAATCATTGAGTTTAATTTTTACTAATTTTTCAAGTTAATTTGGCTTTTTTTTTTCTATAAGTTTGAGAGTAACTTCATCTTTTGGTCAAAAAGGGCAATGGTCTTGAAAGATGTATCTTCTTTGCTACCCCTTTTGTAGGCTTTAGCTTTTATGACTATATCGCAAATGGCTGAGCTTACTGGAATTCTGCTGGCCAGATGTTTGGGTGTGGTTGGCAGCTTCTACAATGGCTCCCAATGATCCCCACCTCCTGGCTATTCATGTCCTCTGTAATCTCCTCCCTTTGAGTATGGCTAGACCTGGTGACTTTTTTCTAATGAATAGAATATGACAAAATTAATAGGATGCCAATTCTGAGATTATAAAAGATTGTGACTTCCATCTTACTTGCATACTTCCTCTGACTTTTCTTACTTGCACACTTTGGTGAAGCAAATTGCTATGTTGGAAAGGGTTCATGGCAAGGAACTGAGGGTGGTCTCTTACCATAGCAGTGAAGAACTGAAGCCTTTAGTCCAACAAACAACCATGAGGAACTGAATCCTACCAACAACCAGAGAAGTGAGTAGAAGTGGCTCTTTACCCAGTGAAGCTATGAGATGCAGGCAGCCCTGTTTGTTACCTTGACTAGAATCTTGTCAGACACCCTGAATCAGAGAACTCGATTAAAATGGATCTGGATTCCTGACCCACAGAAACTGTGAGATAATAAATGTTTGTGGTTTTAAACCATTAACTTTTGAAGTAATTTGTTATGCAGCCATAATAAGCTAATATAGTGAGTCTCATTATGCATTTATATCAGCATAATTTTCACTATGCTTTTTTCATTAATATTTACATTTTTACCTAGGATCCTTTAATAATAATTAACTATAATTTAAAAACCTGTTATGCTAAACATAATTGGTTGAAAGGTAAAAGGGACATATATAAATTAAATATCCAGAAAGATTCTGCTTTCTAGTCTCTGTTAAATTTAAAGATACAGAAAAGAAAAAAAAGAGTATGGGTCCCTGGGGTTTCTGAATAAATATATGTAGTATACACATAGGCCCATGATATGAGAAGAGGGATGGGTGCTTAAAGAAGACAGGAAACGGAGATGAGTGATATTTTTCATAAGACAGATTCATAGCAAGGTTGATATTTGAAACTGATGTATGAACTATTGAGTCTGGCCTCCCTACTTAGGATTATATTTTTGTTAAATAAACTGTTGGCTTTTTGGAACATTATGATGGTCTTCAGTATAGCTGAGATCAAATTTCTTTGAAATTTTTATTAAAGTGCAAACCACTGCTAATATAGTCAAGACTTCTAAACAATATTATTCAGCTGAAGTCTTTTCATATCAGATTCTTATTCAGTCAAAGTACATTGGACTGCTACCTATGACCCAAGGAGATCTTACTCAAGTAAATATGAAATAAGAATAGAAATCATTGCCAAATCTGAACTGAATATACAGTGTATATCAGGAATCCTAATATACTATCATATTTGGCATTGTAGGACAATTTAAGAAAGTGATGTAGAAGCAGTTAAACAAATAATTATCTTTATGCTTAAGCCTATCAGTCTCAAAACTGCTTAAATGGTATTGACGATCCCTTAGATATGGAGAAAGAGGCAACTAGAGATATCCTTAAGGTCATAAACTACAGTCATCCAGTTGTTAATAAAAACTAAAAATCTGTGTTTATAGCATTGATGTCTCAGGGTCTAAGAGGCCACCTTCTCAAATTGCTATAATAAGTCACATATAGGGCCTCAATGTCTCCTTTTATTTGTTGACCAGTCATGGGATTTGTTATTTGGTTTGGACTCAGAATATTTCTTGTACGCCTTGATTTAAGTATCATAGATCTCACATCTTACTACAGTACATCTCATTTTCCATTTTATTTGGTTGAGAGAGGCCATTGCCAGATTCTAACAAATGTGGGCCACACCTAGCAGTGATGTGTACTTCTAATCATGGAATTTATTCTTTTTTTAACATCTTTGGCAATAGGAACCAAGCCTAGGAGTAAAAACCAGAATAATCAGTGTGTGGAGAATAGTACAGCAAAAGAGAAGAGGTTAGGTCACCAGTCACAAGATAAAGTCTAACTCTTCAAAGAAATGCAAGTGCTATAATGAAATTAACAGACCTACTCTTCCTCTCTTGCCTTTATAAGCTTAGGGATTTCCTAAGAACCCAGTGTTTGCATGGGTAAGTGATCTAAAAGGACTGGTTTCACATTCTAATAAATCAGTGCTGCACGGCCTAAATGTAGAATCAATTTGTTTTTCTTTTGAAAGTATGGAAATAAGAGTGCATCATAATAATAGAATGCTAAGTGTACCACTCTATATTTGCAATCTATTTTCACAATGATGACCTCACCATAACTTATAGATAGGGTACTGTGCCAACTTTATTCTCAGTCTCATGAAGGACAAAAGTAACTGAAATCATGTGAATATAGTCACAATCAACCAAGACAAGTTGATACTCAGGGCTCCTCACATTGTACTCCAGGCATTTCTATTGGATGTTCTCCAATAGCTGCAATGGTTTTCTGTGCGTTAAAATCGGAACTGAGAAATGGAGGTTCAACCCTGTAAAGAATGCTTCTTGTAATAGGACAAAACCCAAATATACTTAAAGAATGTAAAACTGAGTGTCAAGCGCACTGGCCTTGTCCTGGTTTTGCTGCCAGTAGCCTGGGTGGTCTCAAGATGGTCACTCAAACTGGGTCTATAAAATGATTTGGATGACCTTAAAAGTTGTTCCCAGTTCTAAGGATCCTTAAATATCTGAAGACGTTTCAAAGATTGTCTGCATCCTAAACAATATTAGTATTCTGGAAAGCGTGGACAAATCCTAAACATTTATCTCAGGGAAGAATTGAAGGATGTTACTTTCTGAGGGCACAGAAAGCCATGGTGTAGGTCCTGGAAGACACAGCACACATTTGAAATGTCAACAGGTCCTTGATAGCAAACCTGCTAACATCTGTTACATTCTTGTTGCTGCTGGCATTGCAGCCTGCAGGGATTTTTCTGTCCATTAGAGAGAAAGGACCTGTATAATCATGAAAGGAGGCTCCCTGTCAATGCTTCTTTCCAAGAAACAGAATTAAACAAACACCCATTGAAAGCAAATTAACTTCTGGAATTAATTACAAAATGTAAATGGTATTTACTAATTCCTGGTCACATATACACAATTAAGTGGGACATTATAGGACGTAAGTTTAAAGGCTCTCTTTGGCTACAGAAAGTTGCAGGAAGAACAAATTACATTTTCAAGTTTGGGCACACACAGTGTGGTAGAAAAATGCCTCATTGCTCTTCACAATGAAATGTGATTTCTAAGTTACTGATCATACTCTCTCCCTGTCTCTCAGGGTACTTATTCTCACTAACCTTAGACTTCTCTCCACTATTGAGTGAGCTCTTGGCCAGCAGGAAGTGCTCAATCAGGAAGACATTTAACTGGTCCCTGCGGGTGGAGGCTGGGAAAATGTAGGAAGTACATATTAAACAATTGAAAAAAAACACGGAACCATTACTATAGGAAATAATACTAAAATGCCACAAGATGAAAGTGCTGAGATAATATATTTTATGAAATTGGGACCAATTTTGTCCTCTTTTAAAATTTGTTACTCTGGGATAAAATGTTGAAATAATGAGCCAAATAGCCCAAAGCAGATTTCCTTCATGGTCTCCATATGAACTGTGTGCTGTGCTGGTAGATTAGAGGTTGGTAGTTTCCCTTGCTTTGGTGTAATTGGGCAAGTGTCTACGAACCAGCTGAGCCATAAAGGTGTGTTAGGGATGTCATTTTTACCTGTCTGCACAAGGATTGGTTCACTTGGGTCTTACTTGCCCATAGCATCCAGGAGCCTCTTATGAAGAATTCACACTAAGGGAAAAAAAAATTGATGCACACAAATTTGGCTCAAGGACAGTGGACCAAGACAGAGGGGAAGGTGATCTGATCCGCTGTATGGAGACCACACCAACAACTAGTTCAACTTGAGCCCTTGGAAAGGGAGCTTTTATAAAAGTGACAGTTAAAACTAAGTAATAATAATTTTTAAAAACCCACCTATTTTATTAATTAAATTCTCTGATATATATATTTTTTATCGACTGCTTTTTAAGAGCAGTTTGCAGTTCACAGCAGAACTGAGAGAAAGGTACAGAGATTTTTCCATATACTTCCTGCCCCCCCCCACATGCACAGCCCCCCCCATTATCAACGTTCCCCACCAGAGGGGTGCAAGTGACGAACCTACACTGACACATCATCACCCAGAGTCCATAGTTTACATTAGGGTTCACTCTTAGTGTTGTACACTCTATGGGTTTGGACAAATGTTTAACGACATGTATACATCATTATGGTATCATATGGAGTGGTTTCACTTTCTTAAACTCTGATATTTTTAAGGTGCCAGGTCTTATTGCTTCAGATCCTGGGTGTAGTGGCAAAAAGATAAAAAGGGTTTAATTGACCCACACTGAGGCACACATAGTAACAGGACTAGACTGATACAAATGGAATAGTGAAGAAGTAGAATTCGTGTACAATTGGTGCCACTGTACAAGCTTCATGGGGCAGGTCTCACTGGCTTCAACAAGATTTCTTTAGGAATCCAGACAGGAAAGGAGGAAAATAGTAGCCATCACATGGAGTTGGGACTGCTCATATACCAGGAAAGACACTGTCTAGGGACTCCTAGAGGAATTCAAGGACTGGAGTCACAGAAATGCTGTCTGGGTTGCACTCAACACGACCAGATTTTTACCCTAAATTGCTGTGGTTATATAAGCAAAGAGCAGTTAACCCTTACGCAAGTGTATGAACTGTTTCCTCCGTGATTTCATAATCCTGTTGCTTTTTTCAGCAAAGTAATAAAACAGTTTTAATAAAACCAATAAAAATGACTCCCCCTGCAAAAGGTTGGTAATGCTCTGGTTGCACCCAAAGGCCCTGCAGTTCTGGGTTCGTGAGGAAAGGGATTAACTGGTGTTATGTTAGATGCAAAGGGGATTCCCCAGTGTTCTGTGACAGTGACAGAAACATGTTAAGAATTACAAATAACAATAGCAGCATAATTAAAATATAATGTGAAAGCTAAGAAGTTCCAACCTCAGCCTGTTTTATTGTTTAACCTGAGGCCTCTTGACAAGAAGAGTGTCAAGAATGTTGCTTTTTGAAGAAATCTCATTTTAATGTTTAAAATGCAGACAATTATTGTGGAATTAGCACAACTTTGAAGTAATAAGAGGTATGCTACTTTGATTTGCCTCTTCCCTCAAGGTTTAAAAAGTAATCTGGCAGATGTACATATGTTACTGGCACCAGGTCACTCACCCGGTGCCAGGGGCTTGTAGGGATCCTGGGGCAATTGAAAGGGACACAGAGACTTCCATGTGTATCATAGATCCCCATTCTGTGAGATCTGGTCAGGACCCAGGTTAAAGCCCGACTTGCTAATTTCACACAATTTTATTAGCCCCAATATCAGAATATATTCTTTTATGGCTTCTCAGTTTTATCTACTTCCTATCATCAGTGCCACACACATAACAGAGCAAAGGGAGGAAATCCTGGTGCTTACCTGTTTTAGGTGTCTTGTCTTACTTGATATACGTATCATGATTTATACCACTATCAATAAATTCCGCATCTGCATTTTCCCTCTATTTTTTGATTGAAACATAAAATCCACAAAGTTATGTATACAAATTGAAACATACATCTAAATGATTTTTTTTGCTATTGTATACACTTGTGTAACCACTACACAAATTAACATATAGAATATTTCCAGGAGGTTTCCTCATGCCCCTTGCTGGTTAATACCATCATGCCAGAAGTAACCATTACTCTGACTTTTCTACATACAGAGTGTATTCCTTTGTATCTGGCTTCTTTTCTCAATACCATGTCTGTGCAATTTAAAATTGTTACATATATTAGAAGTCTGATTTTATTTTATTGCAATACCACATTCTGCTGTATGAATCCACCACATTTTATTTATTCTCCAGTTGATGGATTGTCTCTAGTTTATGACTTACATGAGTAAACCTACTGTGAACATTCTTGTATATATCTTTCGGTGGACATAAGCATTCACATTTCTTGGGTATATAGCTAAGACTGCGATTGCTAGGTCATAAGACAGGTCTAGGTTTGGTTTCCTACTTACTGACAGTTTCCAAAGTGTTTGGCACGTTTACTTGATCCCCACTGTCACCAACATTTAGTATTTTAAAACAATTTTTAATTTTAAAATAATCATAGACTCACAGGAAGTTGCAAAAGTCACGCAGATGGTCCCGTGTACCCTGTCAAAGTTTACATGATACAAAACCATAGTATAATATCACAACCAGTAGAGTGACATTGATTCAGTGCATGTGTATAGTTTCATGCCATCCTATCGCTTATGTAGGTTTGTGCAACTAACACCTAATCAAGATACAGAACTTTTCTATCAGCCACACAGAACCCTTTTCTTCCATCATCTCTGCTTGTTGGCACCCACTACTCGTTTGCTCATCTCTATAATTTTGGTATTTCAAGAATGTAATGTAAATGGAATCATACACTAACAACCTGTTGAGATTAGCTTTTTTTCATTCAGGATAATGCCCTTGAGATCTACCTAATTTATTGCATGTATCAATCATCATTCCTTTTTATCACAGAGTCATATTCTATGACATGACGTGACCTCAGATTCTAGGGCATTTATCCAGTGGAGGAAAGAAGCAGTGATTGCACATTATAAATATAGTCTGGATACTTTTCATCAAAAAACTTATAGAAATCACGACAAATGAGCAAAATGAGGATGGTGATGATGATGACAGAATATGCTCACTTGAAGAAACACCTGTAACAAACTTCCATGAATTATTGCCTATGTCATCATCAAGAAACAAGTATAATTATGTATAATTGCCATGACAGTCTCTTTAATGTGTTGACATTTTCTAGAAATAAAATTAAAGAATAAGCAGTGGAGAGAGATTCCCAAGTGAGATATCAGGTATGAGAGTGATCCTTAGCTTATATTAGCTTGATGGCAAGATTTATTTAAAAAAAATGTGGAAATGGCAAATTTATTGATCAGTCCAATGATAACTACTGTTACATAAGTGCTTTCTGTCTTTTATTTCCTTTAAACAACCACAAACCAATAAGACAGGGATTATTATTGTTGCAGTTTAAAAATGAGGAAGTTAGAACACAGAAGATTAAATAATTGGCTCTAGAAACATACCTAATAAGTAGGAGAGTTAGGTTATACACTAAGTGATGTCAGCGGGGGCTGAGGTCATCTCTGGCTGGACACATTCAAGGGGGTTCACTCACAGGACTGCTAGTTTGATTTTGAGGAACTCAGCTGGGACTATTAATTAGACTATCTTGGTTTTCCTTCCTATGGGTGCTTCATGGGCTTAGGGTCTAACAGTACGGTCACAAAGGAAATGTTTCAAGCATGAAGGCGGAAGCTGCAGATATTTTAAAGCTCAGTTTTTAAAACTATACAGTATTACTTTTGCTGCCTTCTATTGGTTAAAGCTGTCAAGGTCCAGCTGAGATTCCAATGGAGGGGATATTGGAGGGAGGGGCAAAAAATTTGTGGCTGCTTTTAATTCACCATAAGTACTGACTAATTCAAATGAGAAAAATGATCTAGAACAGCAGTTGCTTTAGTTACTCAGGACTGTTTTGGGTCCTTGCTCCTGATTTGGTATTTGGTGTCACTTCATTTCGTTTTAACTGACAAAGTCAAAAGTAGATATTTAATTAATCAATATAATTTCAGGAATAGAATTAATATTTCAACATGTATTGTTGTCTAAGGTGAATTTTGGAAAATTCACAACTTTGCAATTATCAACTTAAATGGTATGAGGTATAGATTTTTCCCACCAATCAATCCTCTAGAGGATACAAGGGACATTATGATGTTTAAAGCAGGACTATGAAGTATTGGAACTGATTTTTAAAAAATAGTCAGAACTTACTCATGCAAATAGTGCTGTCCTCTCTAAATAATTATCTTGGAAGCTGTACAATTATTCCAATGATACTGCTTTATTAAAAAAATTCTGGAACTATTATTTTGGAATTGCTTTCAGAGTCTATAACACTCACTTTGAAAATCCTGGCCAGTTATCTTTTTCAAGTGTGACTAATTTTTTGAGTGCTATGAGCCAAACAAATC
This sequence comes from Rhinolophus hipposideros, assembly GCF_964194185.1. Taxonomy (NCBI): domain Eukaryota; kingdom Metazoa; phylum Chordata; class Mammalia; order Chiroptera; family Rhinolophidae; genus Rhinolophus; species Rhinolophus hipposideros. The sequence continues at coordinate 64,803,228 of NC_138049.1, read as the reverse complement.
TAAGTTTGATGAATGTGTCAGGGGTTTAAATCAGGAGTACTGCTTTTGGTGCTAAGCAAGATTTAATGACAAACTAATTAGGAATGATTTTCTTGTTGCTTATAAGTTGGTTTCAGATAGTAATTCCAAAACAAACTAACTAACTAACTAACTAACTAACTAACAAATAAAACTTCAAAGATGTTTGAGCAGTAGTGTCCCATTAAATTACTGCCTCTCAAGATGTCTGTTATGAAAAAGCAGCACACATTTGGATGTGTAAGCTTTGGTATATTTATTCAAAAAGCAGTTTTATTGCTTTGTCATTATCTTTTATCACTTATAGTCTGATCACATGATTTTTCTCATGTTTTAATGGTAATACATGATGTATATAATATTAATATTTTATAAATAATTAGTGCTTTTAACTATCAAAATTATTTCACTCTTATTAACTTAAATCTTCACAATAAGGTCATAGAGATATTATTTCATAAATATATTATTCAGTTTATAAATAAGGAAATCAAGTTACAGAGAATTTAAGAGACTTTCTTTTCCTTTAAATTAGGCACATTAGGTGGTAAATGCTAAAATTGCAATAAAATCAGTGTTTTCTTATTTCACCATATTGCAGTAACAGTCATTATTATGAAATGTATCAGAAATAGTGGGAAAGGCAGCTATTGCATAAAGGTGTTTGGATCTAAAAGAATAAGTGAAAGTAAAATAATATTTTGCAGAGCAGCATTTAAAACAAAAAAGTATTTGCAAGTCTGATTTAAACCACTAATTTTTCTCATGGTAATGTCAATTGATTCAACAAACAATTCTATTTTTATCACCTTTGAGTGAGTAGCTTTTCCCCTTGTTTGTAGCTGCAGTATTCTAAGCAGGATGCCTCTGTGGCACTAACCCAGGCCATCTGATTTTCCTAAGCATGACTCACAGGATCAATAGTACCAGCACCCTATGCCAGCCGGTGAGCACAACTGTTACTTGATAAGCAAGCGCCTATGGAAAAAGAGATCCATTCCCCTGCCAGAGTCCCCAGGAACAGCGCCTACGGTGCATCCCTCCCTTAGGAGGAGATGAATGGCTGTGCCACTGTGGTTTACAATCCCTGGGACTGTCCTAAGTATTAGCTTGGTGCAAAAGTATTTGCGGTTAAAAATAATTACAAAAAGCGCAATTACTTTTGCACCAACCGAATACTTTCGCAACTCCCTGCTAACAGTTCTCTACATGTCCCTGTGCAGAGTGAAGAATACAGTTCATTGCAATAAGCCCTAGTCCAGAAGTTGTCCGTGTGCCGTGTGATCACAGACAAAGCTGTTCTCGTGGCATTGTTTGCGGTTTCTTGCTTTAATTAAAAGATGAGAGTTTCCTAACATTAGCTCAGAAGAAGTGCAATCAGAGAACTTTAAGTCTCTCTCTCTCTCTCTCTCTCTCTCTCTCTCTCTCTCTCTTTCTCTCTCTCACTCTCTCTCATTTCTCTCTCCCTTCCACCTTCCTTCCCTCCTTCCTCTCCCTCCCCATCCCCAACTCACGTTCAGCTGTATATAAATATTACAGGTAATCCAAGACTGATTTACTGATTTATTAGAATTCTGCAGGGCCTTCCTTTTCCTTCTGGCTTGAATTAATAATTTTGTCTTCAGTCTTATCCTCGTGGACCTCAGTCTGTCTTCCTGTTCAGTCCAGCAAAGTTGGGGTTTTAGGTGGATAAGTGGAGTAGGTGGTCTTTCTTTCCTCATGAAAATGTTCCAAAGGTGTTACTGGTTTTTCTTTTTCTTTTTAAACAAAGAGCAAAATTTCTATATTATGACAAGTTGTGGCCTCTAGATTGTAAATAGTAGGAGGAAATTTCTCAGGTTGCATGACAGCCTAAACATATGTAAGCCTTTACTGTATGAAGAAAAAAAGCATAGACAGCTTCCAAAAATGGGAAAAATAGCTGTAGACTGCGCCAAATAGGGTTCTAAATGTGTCACGTTTCTGTTCTTAAGCCCTGTGAAAGGCCAATATTCTAAAACTTTCCCTTGAGGTAAACCTTCTTCCATCAGTTGAACCAAGACTTGGAGAAGTCAGGATTCCTAAAATAGGGTTTGCGACATCACTTTGTGCAGATCAGAGGGTAACTGCTCTACAGATATGGAAACACGTATTTCTGTGTGTACATCTGGGGCATGTAGACAAGGGTTCAGGGAAAGAATATTGTTAAAATGCAATGATTTCTTGAGTGACTTGAGCTATTGTATCAAACAAAGCCACACAGAATAAATCCTACAATCTTCAGATCCATTTGAATAAGGACTTTTTCCACATGTATCCAGAGTCTTTATCAAAATGAAATGTTGTTTTTGAGGGAAATGTTTTTGTTTTTTGAAAAGTATAATGAGAACAAGGTGGCAGAAATAAAAGAGTGATGGCCCAAGTCTCTACGGCTGTATTAACCTTATTTTCCAAATATTAAATAAAAGCAAAAGTAAAAAAAGATTAAATTGTGACGACTGGAGTATTTAAGTGTATTAAATAGGAGAAGGTAGGAGATGAGGAAAACGAGAAGGCAGTGCCTAGAAATAGGTCCTGCTCCTGTCATTCATTCAGTGGGAATTAGCCACAGTTCTGGATTAAGCCAGCAGTCCTTCTCAAATGTGAAGCCGTGGCCCTCAGTAACTCCAAAAGTGTCTCACCAAGCCTGCTGCTAAAAGTTGTTAGCATTCAAAGATTAAGAATTCCTTTTTCGTTGTTTTAGAAGAGCAGGTAACCAGTTAGGTGGGCCTAATTTTTCTAATTTAGTTCTATTAAACTGTGAGTAAAGAGAGAGGAAAAAAAAAGATGGGCAGGACCACGGTGTTTGTCCTTAAAAGACTTCTATGGCACCATACTTTATTTCATTAAAAAAAAATACTAGTTTTAATATTTAGCATTCATGCATGGGTCAAAAATTATAGAAACTGATAAGCAAATAGCACGTAATACTCTTCAAACAATGGAGAGTATTTGTTCTTTCCTCTTTTGACCCTTATAGGGATGGCAGGTAGGGAGACTTTTTATTATAATAACACATGGCAGGATTTGCCTGGTAGTTCCTCAAATGACTGTGACCTTGATGTCTATAGGCATTTGGGCAACAAAGCCCTGTTCTGTGTCTGTGATTCTAACTTCAGGGAAGTATGTGAACCAGGATGTGTAAGGCGGGAGAGGCTGTGAGGGGTGCATGAGGACCTTGTGCATGCCTGAAGCTCTGGGCTCATGTGGCCCATTGTGCCCCAAACTGATTGTATGCACTTGGCTTAGATGGGTGGTCTTTTGCACATGTCCAGATTAGACAACGTGCGGAACTATTCCAGTCTTACGGCACCTAAGTTTTGCTGTATATAACTTTGGCCTTGAAGGGGGCCAGCTGAGCTTTCACAAGGTCTGATGTGGCACTTACTCCCTTAGATGTTAACTTCCAGCGCTGTGCACTGACTTTCTTCTCTGTTTTTTGACACATGAACCTTGTATGATTCACCCTAGGCTGTGTGTCTGCACCTTCCATCAATCCAATCCTCTTCCTGATCGTTGTCTGCGTGCTAATTACCCACATATCGGAGTTTCTCTCAGAAAGGCAGTAAACATTAACAACAGAGGGGTTGGCTTGTCTTGTTGGTGCTCTGCTTTGAAGAACATGAGAATCCACATTCTCTTCCAGGATAAAGCCAGAAATATACCTATCTCCCTAGCCAGGGTCATACCAGGAAATAGATCTCCTAAAAACCAAAGGCAATAGGGAGTAGAAATCCTGAAAGAAAGTTTGAGTTGTAAAAAAGCAGAGGGGGAGCAAGATCAAAGGGGAGAGAATTTCAGGTGCCCATGAGAGGCTGATTCAGTGAATTTAATTCACCCAGATAGCAATGGTAAGAGAATATTTCGCATTATTTTGAAACCCCTACCTATGTATATGCATGTTAAGTTATAGATTATCTTTCTAATAAGTCACTAAGCCAGTAGTTTTTCAAGGTACTGGAGATAAAATTAAATTAGAAAATAATTTTCCAGGTTATTTTTTTTGGCCAAAATAATTTTTCATAGTGTGTATATTTTCAAGTGTTTTGAAGGGCTATCCATAGATTACATAATTTAAATCATCATCCAAATATGGATCTTAACTTTTATCCTGTAAGTAAATGATACTTTTTAAAACAGCATGTACACTCACTGTGTCAAGCTCAGCAGCATTTGGCCTCATTCTTTACATACATACTCTCTGTTGGTTGTTTCCCTTTTCGCATAGTGACTTGTCCAGATCTCTGGGGCCCAGCCAATCCTTTGGTGCAATGCAGTACCCAGCTCTAATTTTCCAGTGGCTTTTCAATATGTTAAGTTATCCAGCCTTTTTGCAGAAACACATATTGCTAATATTTGGAATAGTTCTCAATTAGCAGATTCTACAAGGCCAGAGTCAGGCTTTTGCTGCAAAGACAATATTGTTCAAAATATAATTTTTTGGAAATGTTCAAAATATGAAGCCCAAAACTGTTGTCCTCCACAATATCTTATTCCTTTATCACGAGGGATATTTGGGCAGGCTTTGTATTTATTTTTTTTGATGGAAAGATGTCTAGTTGTTTTTTTTCCTTTTTACAATTCTATATATTGCATTGTGTGTTCACCACCTAAGGTCAAATCTCCTTCTGTCACCATATTTGACCCCTTATCTCCCCCACCTCCCTTACCCTCCAGTAACCACTAAACTGTTGTCTGTTTTTACTTGTTTGTCTTGTTCATTTGTTGCTTTCAATTTTATAACTTACATATGAGTGAAATCATATGTATCTCAACTTCTGTGTGACTTATTCACTTAGCATGATAATTTCAAAATCCATCCATGTTTCACTAATGGCAATATTTTGTCTTTTCTTATGGTTAATATTCCATTGTATATATATGTATATATACTACATCTTCTTTATCCAATCATCTATCGAAGACACTTTGGTTGTTTTCATGTTTTGGCCATCGTGAATAATGATGCAATGAACATATGAGTACAAATATCTTTACAAATAAATGTTTTCAGATTTTTTTGGTACATACCCAAAAGAGGGATTTCTGGGTCATATGGTAATTTTATTCTTAATTTTTTGAGGACCTCCATACTGTTTCCCTAGTGGCTGTACCAATTTACATTCCCACCAGCAGTATATGAGGGTTCCTTTTGCTCCACAACCTCTCCAACACTTGTTATTTCTTATCTGATTGATAATAGACATTCTAACTGGTGTGAGGTCATATCTCATTGTGCTTTTGATTTGTAATTTCTCTAGCTAGTGAAGTTGAGCATCTTTTCATATATCTGTTGGCTGTTTGTATGTCTTCTTGGGAGAAGTGTCTGTTCAGATCCTCTGTCCATTTTTTAATTGGACTGTTTGTTTCTTTGTTGTTGAGTTTTGTGAGTTCTTTATGTATTTTGGATATTAGCCCCTTATTGAAGGTGTGGTTTGCAAATATCTTCTCCCATTTGATTGGTTGTCTTTTTGTTTTCTTGATAATTTCTTTTGCTGTGCAGAAGCTTTATAGGTTGATACAATCTCGTTCATTTCTTTTTGCTTTTACTTTCCTTGCCTTTGAGGTCAAATTCATAAGATGCTCTCTAAGACCAAGGTCCATAAGTTTGGTACCTATGCTTTCTTCTATGCAGCTTATTGTTTCAGGTCTTATGTTTAGGTCTTTGATCCATTTTGAGTTAATTTTGGTGCATGGCAATAGAGAGCAATCCAGTTTCATTCTTTTGCATGTGGCTTTCCAATTTCCCAGCACCATTTATTGAAGAGGCTTTTTTTCTCTCAATTGTATGCTTTTGGCCCTTTTGTCGAAAATTATTTGCCTATGTATATGGGTTTGTTTCTGGGTTTTCAATTCTGTTTCATTGGTCTGTGTGCCTGTTTTTCTTAGAATACCATGCGGTTTTTATTATTGTCACTTTGTAGTATAATTTGAAGTCAGGGAGTTTGATACCTCTGGCCCTGTTCTTTTTCTAAGGACTGCTTTGGCTATTCGGAGTCTTTTGTGATTCCATACATATTTGATGACATCAGAAAATTTTCTTTGATGGTATCACTACACAAATAATGATTAAAAACTGGGTACTGCCTTCATAGACAGATAGAGTTTCATCTCGATTCATGCTGAAGGGAAATTGTGTAATAGCCAATTTTCCCATGATGTGCCACAAAATTTTATAAGAAATGTAAGCAACTCTTAGTATTTTATGGACTGAATAGTGTCCCCTGACAGGAGCATAGCTTTAATTTTCTTCTGCTGCTCTGCCAAAGCCACAGACCATTTGGAGAATTGCAGAACACACATAAAACAATGGAAGGAAATCAATGGAAATCTAAGCCTCATTGTATTTTATTTTCTTTTTTTTTTGAAACACTCAATTTTAAGCTAATATAAGCTTAGTATAAATTAAGGCAACTATTATAACAACAACATATATTTTTCTTAGTCACTGTCAGTTTAAAATGGTTTTACACTTTAAAACATGAAGAAGATGGTGACCACATTTTACCTGATTGTGTATGGTAGGATTTGACATCATCATATACAAACTTTTGTTGTGAAATAATACCTAATTGGGGCTTGCATAATTTTTTTATGAAGGCATTTTTTGATACCTAATTCATATTTGACATTTTCAGTAAGTTGTTTTCACTAATGTATGTCCTAGTGTAAGTTGGTGAGAAGAATTTCCCCCATTACAAATAGCTTGAAGTAAGAGCACTCAGGAGATAGGAACTTTGATTAGAATCATGGATGGAGTAGTTTGGGGGGGACTTAAAGAAAAGGTTTTCTGAATGCACAGCCATGGACGTTAGGTCGGTTCTGGGTACATGTTGGAGAAGTCTGAGAGAGCAGGACCAAAAAAAAAAAGAGGATGACATCACTTAGTGACGAAGTAGTAAATTAGAGGCAGGAAGTTGTGGTATAAATAATGTGAACAGTTGAGCCAGAGCTGTTTTAATTACTGTTGTGAGGCTTTGGTGAATGTTATATGCAAGAGAGTTTCATAACTGGTAAAGAATAAATATGCATATTAATTGTTTTATTTTTGAAAGGTTGCCAGGAAGAGAATGATTACACAGATGTCTCACTAGAGTTTGACAACTGCTATTCTAGAGAAAATATAAACATTATCACTCATTTCAATACATAGTAGAAAAATCTCTGACATTAGCATATACTGAGGGACACAGTTGAACCATAGTATTAGAGAGTGGCATACAGTAAGAAAGTAAGAAATATGGCCTGGATTTTGTAATAAATTTTATTAACTTAGGTGTAATGCTCTACACCTCTTCTTATCATAACAGTGGCAAGTTCTCAAAATTCAAGATAAAGTTGTAAACATATGGTTAAAACATAGGCTACAAAACTCCAAGATTAGCCAAGGAATAAACCTAACGGTTGATGGTTTACCTAAAAGTCATCTCCTCCCTTCTCTTTACTAACAGACTCTGTGTTTCTTTATAAACTAGATAACAGCATACTTCTGGGGGAGCTGAACACATCCACAGACTCAAGGAATGGAGTCCCACGTGCTGGTCTAAATCAGATGTGGTAATTCCATTCCCCTTGCCAGTGATTGGTTTAGAAATAGCAAGTTTTAATTTTATAAATAAAAGTAAAAGCTAATACCAGAGGAATTTGAAGCTGGTGGATACTGAAGGTAACCACAGCAACAATAAAAAGTAAATCCAGCCCCTGACTAAATTGACTCAAGTTTCCAGGCATAAATATTATTATCTATACGTTAGACACAGTATATCTGAAAATCACAAAATTATGAAACACATAAAAATAACAAAAAAGGCCACTGTTAAGAGACAAAACAATGAACTTGTTTAGACTCACAAATGATCCAGATATTGGAATTATCAGACAGATACTTTAAAATAAGTATTATTGATACATTAAATATTCAATTATAGAAAAGGTGGAAACATGCTATAGAAGATTGGAAATTTTAGCAGAGATGGTAAATATAAGAAACAGGTAAATGGAAATGCTGGAAATAAAAACACAGAGATGAATAGTGCCTCAAGCAAGTTTGTCAGTAGCTTCCATATAGTTGAGATAAGAATTAATAAATTTGAAGAAATTACTCAAACTGAAATTAAAAAAAAATTGAACTAAATAAAAACAGAGCTCCAAGTGTTTAGCATATTATCAAACGGTTGAATATATGTGTTACTGGGTTCTCCAAAGGATAAAATAGATAGAATGGGGCATGATAATGTATGAAGAGATAATGGTTGATAATTTTCTAAGAATAATGAAAGATATCAAACCACAGATCCAAGAATATCAGAGAACAACACTAGTGAATATTAAAAAAAACAGTTGCTTGGACATACCACATTCAAACATCTAACAACTAAGGATAAAGAGAAAATATTAAAACCAGCCAGAAGTTTAACAAAAACCAGAGATACACATATGCAAAGGAACAAAGAAAACAATTACAGAAGATTTCCTTCAGAAACTCTGCAAGCCAGAAAGCAATGAATTGACATCTTTAAAATACTGAAAAAACAAGCAAACAAACAAACAAGAAAACCCAAAATATGTCAACCCAAAATTCTACACCCAGCAAATTATATCTTCAGTCTTGGTCATGATATTTCCATTCCTTGATGGATAGATTTTGAAACCTTTCCTAAAAAAAAAAAAAAACCTACCCTAGTTGATTCTGCTCACCCCCTTCTCTGTTTCCATAACCGTGAACTTTGAATCACATGTTAGTTGCCTGATTCTTTCTTGGAGTGTCTGGTTCTCTGGGAATCACATGTCTGGGAGTTTCCAGCAAGTTGATAATTTTTAAGAGGAAAGGAAATTCTGCCTCACCCTCCTGTCACTAGCTAAGTGCTGGATTCCTGGTAGGAGGGTAACATGTTGAAATCAAGCTTCTTGGTTGGTTGCTTTTGAACAGGAGATGGCACATTTTTATTATCTGATAATCTGAGAGGCAAGGACTCTATCTGATAGACAAAATTAAAAAAGAGAGGACAGATAAGGGAGCTACTTCTTTTCTATGGCAGATGTTGCTCTTTATTTTCTTATTTTCTTCCCTGCTCCTTAACACCTCCTACTCTACTTTTCTTCCTCTATCCCCAAAGGTTCTGCTTTGTTCAGGGAAATATTTGATACATTGTTTGGGGATGGAAGGACAAGAACTTTCTCTTACTGCACCTATTCCTATCAATATTGATAATTCCAGAACTGCTTTCCTTGGAGCAAGGGGATAAGGAAGGGGATAAGTGAAGTATCCAAGTTGAGGATTGCTTGTGAGAATAGAGGGGGGTTAAAAGGAGACTGCAGGGGAAGGGAGAGGGGAGACATGAGGGTTCTGATAATGAGAAAAGAACTTTTGCAGGGAAGGGATTAGAGATCTAAGGAGGGGAATTTGAAAGTTTTGCTGAGGTGTGTTAAGTAACTCTATCCTTTGATATTGCTAACACTTTACAAGTTGGATTTATTAGGAGGGGAAGGAAGAGGGTAATATTGCAAAGATACTGACTCTCTGGCCTCAAAGAGGGTTTTGGGTAGGTTTGGTGGCAACCACAGGAAGCCTAAAACTCATGGGTTAATTAAATAACATTGCCATGGTGAAAGGAACAGCTGCAGCTCTGAGTTTTGTCAAGGTCTTCCTGAACATTGCAGAGAAGCACTTTAAAAATCGTTTCATTTTTAAAATTGGGCAGCTAGAAAGCTTATTTGGGCTGCCAAGTAGGAATCACATTTTGAGCCAAATTTTGCTTATCAAAATAGAAACTATGGACAGACCTGAAATGATGACTTTAGTAGTGAAATTGCTAGGTGCAATAAATCAAGAGGTCTCTGCAAATACAGATAGTCTCTAAATACAGTGTACTTTAAATATTAAAAAACTAACATAATTGTATTGATAGACCACGTGTGTAATTGGATGTATTTGAACAAACCTGTGCTTCCTTTTCCACCCATCTTCTTTTAATGAGCATTCTCCTTCCACAAAAAGTACCTGTTTATACACATTGTTATTTGTCTCTCCAGGTCTGAGTCCTTTACTCCTGGCCAACGAAGATGGCCAATAAGCCGATGCTCTACATTTGTTTTGATTGCTATTAACTAAATGAGGCTGCAATTGTGCTCATTATGAAAAGATGCTCAAAGTCCACAGTTTAGTGCTTCCCCTGCCAAGATGCAGCCAGACCTCCTGGCAGGACCTCTCTGGTGAAGCACACAGAGACGCGCTTACCCAGGCACTGCTACGTAACTAGTTGAGTCAATAGCTGACTTAGAAGGTATTTCCTAGATTTTCTTGTGCCAATGTGAAGATGGTTCTGGGTGTCGTTACCTGAGGCTATTTCCAAGGGAGTATACAGAGATTATGATAGGTTGTTTTCAAAAATGGCCACACAACTCCTCCCATCCTGCATGCAATTTTTCAATGTGACTTTGTCCTCTTCCAACAAGAGATGGAGTTTATTTTCTTTCCCTTAAATCTCGCTTAAATCTTAGTGACTCACTTTGAATAACAGAATGTAGCAGAAATGACATTCTGGGATTATCATGGCTAGGCCTTCAGAGATATTGCAACTTCTGTTTTTACCCTCTCAGAGGCCAGAACAACCATTTAAAGAAGTCTGACTGCCCCCCTGAAAAGGGAGACCATGTTGAAAAGAGCCCTGGATGATGTGATATTGAGAAAGAGAAGCTCATGGGTGACCAGTTGGCTCACTTGGTTACAGCACAATGCTCATAACACCCAGGTCACCAGTTGGATTCCCACATGGACCAGTGAGCTGTGCCCTCCACAACTAGAATGAAAACAATGATTTGACTTGGAGCTGATGGGTCCTGGAAAAACACCCTGTCCCCCAATATTCACCAATAAAAACTAAAAAAAGAAAAGAAAGAAGCTCAGTCCTGCCCTGGCATCCTGCCTTGGCATTCCAACTACCCCATGTGGAGGCCACACTGGGAGACATGGATGTGAAGCCATCGTGGGTGCCTTTTTGGTTTTTTTTGTGTGTGTTTATTTATTTAGGTATAATTGACATATAACATTGTAAAAAGTTTAAGTTTACTATCATAGCCATATATATATATATATATATATATGTATATATACACAAATTATATACAAATTATGTATATATATATACATAATTTATATATATATATATATATATATATATATATATATGGCTATGGTAGTAACCATATTGCCATATATATATATGCGCCTCTATCATGTCACATAATTATAATTTCCTTTTTGTGATGAGAACAATTAAGATCTAGTCTCTTAGAAACTTTGAAGTTTATAATGTAATATTGTTGCTTAGACTCACTATGCATTAGCGCTCCAGAACTAATTTACTTACTAGTTGCAAGTGTTTACCCTTAAACAGCATCTCTTCAATTCCTCACCCCCAGCTCTTGGTAATCACCATTCTAGTCTCTGTTTTTACAAGTTAGGCTTTTTAGATTCCACATATAAGTAATATCATCCAGTGTTTGTCTTCCTCTGTCTGACTTATCTCACTTAGCTTAATGCCCTCAAGGTCCATCCATGTCACAGCAGGATTTCCCTCTTTCTCATGGCCAAATATTACTCCATTATACTTATATATACCATGTCTTCTTTATTCATTCATCCATTGATAGACTCTTAGGTTGTTTCCATATTTTGGCTATTGAGAATAATGCTGCAATGCCAACAGTTTTTTTTTTTTTTTTTTTTTTTGGTAGAAATCAACAAACTGATTCTAAAATTTATATGGAAAGGTAAAGAAAGTAGAATACCCAAAATGATTTTAAAAGAAGAACAAATTCAGAAAATACCCACTACCACATTTCAAGACTTACTAAAAAGCCACAACAATCAGAATAGTGTGGAATTCACTAGAGGATATGTATATAAATCAACAGCACAGGATAGAGTCCAGAAAATGACCTACGTATGGTCACCTGATTTTAAGCCGAAGCAATTTGAAGGAGATAGGTAGTTGAAACTCAACAAAAGACTATATCCAAACAGTTAACAAACATATGGAAAGGTGCTCATTCTCATTAGTCATCAAGGAAATGAAATTTAAAACCTAAGTAGGATAGCACTAAACTCTCCAAAAGGCTAAAATTAAAGACTGAAAAGAACAATTGTCTGTAAGGATATGGAGCAACTGAAACTCTTACATACTCTTGCTGGGAGCATAAACTGCTACAATCATTTTAAAGAACTATTTGATTCTTTCCACTAAAACTGAGCATTTGCATGCCCCATGATGCAGCTGTTTCACTTTTAGAAATGGAATTTCCAAAAGAAATGCTTGCCTCCATGCCCTAAAATGCCAGTTCAAGAATGTTGATAGCTGTGTTATTAATTACAAGCGGAAGTGAGAAAAGCATAAATGGTCATTAGTAGAATGAATAAATAAATTAGAATATTCATACAGAGGGTACTATATAGCAATGAAAAAGACAAAACCACTGCTACATACTATGGCATGGATGAATTTCACAAAAGTACTTTTGCTGAAAAGAAGTCAGACATAAAAGAGGAAGTACAGAATATTGAAAACCAGGAAATCTATTATATTTGAAATCAGATAGTTGGTTACATCTGGGGAGAAAAGAATGACTGATTGACATGGGGTACAAAAAAAGACTGCTGAGGTGCTGATAACATTTCATTTCTCTACTGTGTGGTGGCTGTGTTCGCTTTGTGAAAATTCTTCAGGTTGTATGGTTTTGATCTGAGCACCTTTTGTAAATCTTTCTTTAATAAGAAGTTTATTTTTAAAATACCTATATATGTTTTTGGTGTTGCCTTTTTTAGTCTTGAAATATAAACAGACTGCACATATGCTTATAACTTGCTTTTTTCATTTAACATTCTTATTTTGGATTTATATATTGTTTATATATTTATTTTATATGTTGCTACATGCGAGTATAGTTTAGACCACTGTTCATAACTGCGTTTTAGAAAAATCACACCTGCTTTTGTGTAGAGAAAGAATTATGAGAGGGAAAATCTAATGGCAAGAAGATAAGTTAGGAGACGATTGCCAAAATTTTGGAGAAATTAGGGTGGCTTGATATAGGGTTATGGAAATAATAATGACAATGAGTCCTGAAATTAAGAAAAGTTCTTGTAGCAAGGTCTCCCATAAAATTTGGTAACTAATTGGATATTGGAGGTAGGAGAAAGTAGGAGGTCTAAGGTAAATTCTAACTTTTTTACATGGACCATAGGCTAGTTAGTATTCTATTATACTAGGTTTTTCCAACCCTGGCTACGAACTAGATTTACTTAGGGGGCTTTTAAAAAACAATAGGGTGCTTTCCCCTTCAATAAAGACCACTTAAATTGGAACATCTGAGAGTTCCATGCTTTCATACTTTTTCAAGATTCCAGGATAACTATTTCATTTTGTGATGAAGGCTGAGAACCGTTGCACTAGACTTTAAATATCTTGTGGACTGGGAACACCTAATTTGTCATCAAATCCTCAGACCTGGCAAATGTTTGGCATTCAGTATATTTTTAACAATTAATAGATGAATGGAGGAGACTAGAAGCAAGGAACAGATTCTGGTCAGTAGAGGCTCTGGTCATGTAGAATCTGAGATGCCGTGAATCATCCATGAGATGACATGTGATGGACTCTAACTCCAGAGGCAACTTTGGGCTGAAATATAAACTTAGGGAACGTGCCAGTATGGCTGGTGGTTTAATCCATGTGTATAGACATAAACATGGGTCAGGAGAACAGAATAGATTGAGAAACAAGATGAAGAGAAAAATCTGTGAATGAATTTCACAGAGATAATCAGATGAATGAATAATCCAGTCCCTGAAATCGTGACCCATAATATTGGCCTAGAAATTGCATTATTTACACTTGGAAGAAGAGGAAGCTCTTCTCCCATGTCTTCAAGAACTGGGGCCCCACTTTTTACTAACTGACATTCTAGATGCAATATCCTACCTGCCTGGTTGTAAGTGCTTTGACTTTCTGTACCCCAAAGTCCCAGTGGCTGCCCCACTCCCATGATTGTGTCTACTTCCAATTCCCTGGCTTTCTGAGTCTTTGGTAGTTAGCTGCAGTTATTTCCTTTTATGAGTAATACTATATAGCATAGTGATTATAATTGAGAAAGATTTTTGAGGCCAGTAAAGTTCTCTACAATTTTTAAAACTATATACATATATTCCTTTTGGTAAAAATTTGGTTAATGGAAATCTTGTTTAGATAATTTTAACCTTGCCATCATTATTAAAACCAGTAAATACATGTGTTTTATTATCTTTGAGAATGAAAGGGACAAAATATCCCAATTATACATAAGAATATTACCCATTTCAAAGTGTGTTCACTAGTTTGTTCATCATCACAAATACTTCTATGTTTGTAGTCTGAAATAATCACTACTAGCTGGGTGCAAACAGCTTCCTATTTGCCATTAAAAATAACCATGAGTGAACATGTTTTCAAGTTTAAATTTTACAACGTTTAGTTTTAATTTTTTGTCAAGGTACCAGACATAGCAAATTCTTTGATCTTATTACAGCAGAAAATATTTCCAGATAACAATTTATTTTACTAATATGTTATTAAGAAAAGCCACTCATTAGCTACTTGCTATTTTGTTTGGGTGATCATTGCATTTAAAAAAATACCTTACTTTTGTTTAATGCTTGAAAGTTTGCAAAATAAATGTTTTGAATTTAATAATTTGTTGAGCGCTTGCTATGTTGAGCAATGTGCTTGAATGCTGGGAATATTGAGATAAATGGCCCATGATTTTAAGAATAGTAGGCTATATCAGTCAAGGTTCTATTACAGAAGTAGAATCAATAATACATACACATATATATCTATAGCTGTATTTATATCTATCTATATCATCATCCGTATTTCTCTCTATATGATAAGGCATATATTATAGAAATTTGACCTTAAGCAATTGTGGGAGCTAAACACTCTGTGGGAGGCTATTTCTTCTGTAACTGTATCTGCATCCTGGAGTCAGCAGAACAAGCATTTGGGAAGCACAGACGACGTGAAGTGGGGGAAGCTAGGACCGGAGAAGCTGTAACCTACAAGGATGGACAGGAACTCTTGTCAACGTCTCTCTGTCTTTAAGCTTTGATGGTAGGGTGTCTTGTAGATGAAGTTGGGTTTCAAACCATAGATCTTAACAAGCTCCTGGCCCAGCAGTCAGAGAAATTGAAGGAGGAGCCAGCAGGAGCTGTGAGAGCTGTGGGAGTTGAAGCTTGGCTGCCACCCCACACCACCCTGGTGAATTTGCAGATAAGCAAAACCAAGTGTGAGATGCATCAGTGCTTCACAGTCTGCACGGAACTTTCAGGTACAAAATGAGAAGGTAGCTGCTGCCTTATTTCCACCTTCCAAATTTTGCCTAATGCCTCTTGCAGCCCAGACTAACCCAGAGCTATGCAGGGAAGGGAATTGTGGAAAGTGTCATTCTAGTCTAGCTAAATTGACATGATGTACAGATACATTTGCTTGTCCATTCCTTAGTCATCAGACACTAACAGCGACCCTGTGAAGAAGTTAGGAAAAAATGTATTCATTTTACTGACAGAAGAGGACATCAAGGCTCTGAAAAGTAAAGTGACTGCCAAAGCCCGAGGTAATGAGAGGAGGGTCAAACAAAGGCCAGAGCACACATCTTCTGATTGCCAGCCTTGTGCCCTTCCCACTTGCCTACAGCCTGTAGAGACTGGTGCCACTCCCAAAGATTATATGGCTCCTCAGTAGTATTTATGTAGATTTGATGCATTAGCTTTCCAATCTTTCCTTGAGGAAATTCATATTGAAATCATTGGGTCCTTTTCCCCAATAAATCCTGGAAGACTAGATAATGAAGTTGTGCTCAGTGAGAACACTAACACAACTTTAAAAGAACTGATTCTCCTCTCGTAGGAATTCTTCTCTGAAAATCACAAGGAGACTCATTTCAGGAATGATTTGTATTATCTGAGTGAACTGCTTTCTGGATGGAACTCTGTGACTTGGTCCCCTTAGCCCTGACTGGTTCCATTGCAGCTGGATAATGCCCTATTACTTCAAAAGGTCAAAGACTCAAACTTTTCTAACGATTACATTGTGGATAGCAATAAGAAATGAGAGGTGAGAGTAGTGGGTGTATTTAACGATTCAATCCTCAGCAATTGAGAGCTGAATCCACACAGATGGTCTAATAAGAATCGTTTCCATAGTTGAAAGATGGTAACATCAAGATCACAAATTCTTATAGCTGCAAGTTAGGTTTACTTTGGTCACCATTATTAATCTTCTCTGGAAGGTTAAATAAAAATCACTTAACTTCTCTTTATCTCTGCTTCCTTTTATGTATAATGGGACTAATTTTTTCCCATTACTTCCTATACAGACATAAACTGAAAATTAATAGAGTTGGTAATATAACAGTTTAGATGAAACAACAAGTCACAGCTCTGTAAATGCAACCTTATGTTTAATCTTGGCTTCCAATCAAGAGTTCTGATTCTGATGAAGATAAGTTCGCCAAGCATTGAAAATCAACTGCAATCTCATCGCCAGCAATCTCACTTACTGCAACCACTTCAAATCACTTTTCATTTCTTTTTAGCTTTATAATCAATACCTCATGAAACCAGCAGCATATTAAATGACACTCTTTTTCAAGTTTTTAAAAACACATTAGCATTTCGGCTTGTTATATGTCTAATTCATTCTACTTGAACTCTGCTTTGTGGAAAATTTCTAGCACAGTGCCTAAAACATAGAGTATTTTATAGATATTAGTTTCCTTTTCTCTTCATCAATCTAAAGGTATTTATGTGCAATAAAGTTTTTCAATAGAATTTTCATTTATCCCAGGTAAAATCATAGACTTTCTTTTTGGGATGGAAGTATCATATTGTTAAAACTGAACTTTGTCCTTATTTTATAATTAAAAAGTTGATATTAGTTTAGCTCTTTATTTTTGTTTTTGAGATGGATTTGGGGAACTGATATACTTCGTGCCAAACAAGAGAAATCAAGAAAGAGAAATATTCTGTTTACATTACACCCTTTGGGGCTGTATTTTTAAAGAGTTGGGTTCTTTTATTTGTTCTTGTTTCCCTGTGAAGGACCATTTTTATTTGTTTGTTTGTTTAAATTATTATTTTTTTCAGTTACAGTTGACATTCAATATTATTTTATATTAGCTTCAGGTGTACAGCATAGTAGTTAGACATTTATGTAATTTATGCAGTATGCTACTCAAAATTTGAAGATTTTTGTGTTTGATCCAACTTTGCAGCCTTGCTGTTTCCCTAGCTTGGTAGACTATCTGGCCCTGAGTGTTAAGGGTACAAAAGTCCCATTAAAGTTACTAAATATGTGCTTATATACTCCTCAGAACAAGATGCCAAGCCAGACACTTTACTAGCTACTCAAGGAGCCATGCTACTATCTGGAGAAACAAGCCAACTTTTCCACACTTCTGCTTGGACAAAAGAAAATAAAGTTCTTAAGGGAAGGAAAAAGAAAGTGAGGGTATCAGCTGTCTGGATGTATTGCGGGTTCGTAGCATTAAAATAGAGAGAAAATGCAGGTCAAGGTTGAAGGAGAGACCATGACAGGCTAATCCTTAGACATGTTACTCTATGGCCTGGTGATCAATTAGTAGTGGACAGACATTAGAAATCAAATAATTCCATCATCCAACTCTTTATGAAAACCTCTTCCACAGCTGGTAGAAATGGCAGAACTAGAGAAAGTCTGACTATGCCAACAGAAAGGTCCAAGGATATGGTGAAACCAAGGGGAGTGGGCCAGGCAGAGAAAAGGTTTTCTTCCAGATATCAGAGTATTTGAGCTGAAAGGCATAACTTGACCTTTGAGACATGCAAATTGAGGGACAATTAAAAGTAAAGAGCAACTGTAGAGGAATGATCAAGGATTTAAGAAGCAGAATGAAAAGACTTTTTAGTTTTGTCTCATAGTTGGACAAAAGAAGTTGAAAGAGGCATTTGGGCATAGAAAATTGAGCTAGGTTTGGTAAGTGTGGCAAACAGGGGTCTTTAGTTCCTTCTGTCTCTAGGTCTCTTCAGTCCTCCAGATTGGCTCCTATTTTCCAACTGAACACAGGGTCTGTCTCCAACATTCAAACAATTGCCTTTTAGTTACTTTTCTCCCTTCTGCTCTTTTCTAGCTAATTGATATTCCATATTCTAAAATATCATTTTAATAATAATACTTTCCTGCACAAAGAATGATTCTCATCACTTTTATTATCTAAACTGCTCTAACTACTTCATTGGGCTTATTTTCCTCATTTATAAAATTGGGGAATTGAATGAGATAATCTATAAAAATTCCATTATTTATTCACACACACATGGTTTTATTTCCCCTTATAATTTTTCAGAAGGAGGAGGTTTGGGACCCTTAAATGTATCTGATTGATCATCTTGAGTGAGAGAATTGGGACACATTGTCTGATGCACTTCTCTTTGAAAAGGCATGGGTCATTGGAGCATGAGAGAACTGATACACAAGTATCTATGTCTTTGACCTGATGGCCGCTACTGGAAGAACACAGGAAACTCTCCAGGGTAGGTAATAGCCCTATGGAGGAGGGGTCCTATGGAGGCAGATGGCCTATTAGGCATGGGGGTCCTAACAAGCATCCAAGGCAAACAAGGCTGCTTTAATGGCTGGGAAAGCTAACAAGAATGCAGTTGGCCACCATTTAATTAACAAGGCACATTATTTAAGTGTTATATTATAATTTTGAAGTTATAGTTGGTAGCTTATATATAGGAAGTAGGTAGTCTTCACTAATCTCTATGGCATTTTTTTTTTAAGTTGTAGAAAAGCATACAAGAAAATAAGAAGTGGGTCAAGTTTTCTGTAATTTATATTTGAAGTAAATCTGATAGAGCTGTCTTAATGAGGTACCCCATAGCTTTCAGTGAAGGGAAGAGAACACAGAAAAATTTAGTATCAAAAGGACATTTTTTGGTTTATTCTGAAATGTTACCCACCCAAGTATAGGAAATATGAATGGCCACTCTTTAAGTTTCTATATTTTAGTGGTCCTCAATTTTTTTCAGCTCATCTCAGGCTTCTAGAACTAATTACATTTGGGGAACTAGGGTTCAGGGACCATACGTGACTGACCTCCACCCAGCAGCACTGTATTTCCACAAATTTCTTCCCCTAGAATCCCTAACATGAAGCTTCTATTCCAGCCCAACTGTATTACTGGTTGGACCCTTGGTTTCCCTAAACCTAGATGGCAGACTGAATGTAGAGGTGATTAGTGAGAGAACCATTGGACAGGGAATCAGAAATCTCACAAACCAGTCCGGAGTCCAAACATAACTCTTAACTACCATTATTGTCTTGAGCAAGTCAGTTATCCCTCATAAGTTTCAAGTCCCTCGTTTGTCAACTGTGGACATTAATTCAGAAAGCACAGGTCTTGAGAGTTAAATCATATAACGTACACGTAAGTTCTTCATACACTTTAAAATAGTACATTGCTCTGAGGTGTTATTCCATCTTGTATTGTTCTCCACTTTCATGTGTTTCTCCAGGGAAGAGACTGTATCTTCTCATTTTGTCCTCCCTGAGACCTAGATTCTGTGGGACAGAGAACATAAATTATACAACTAAATTGTCATACGTATGCAGATTGGTGTCTAAAATCTAAATTTTGTGTCCCTTCTTCTTTTAACTCCCCACAGTGCTTGCTGCAGCCATTTGCCACATCTCACCACTGAACAATTTTATTTTGAAAGCACATGGCTAATTAGAAATGCCTTGAAGTTAGGACCTTAAGGCTTCAAGGAAACAGAAAAGACGGAGATTTTGTGATGTAAGATTTAGTGCCAGACACACAGCAGATCAATGGGAGGTTAGATATTTTGCTTTATTTGGTCACTTGGATACAGCTGCTCGGGATATATTTGTCTTTAGGGGCAAATACAGCTGAAGGATGTACAATCTTCAGAAAGTAGCCAGGAGACAAAACATTAGGAAATTGTGTCACTTTCTGCCTCCTAATAATTGACCTACATTATATAATTCACCATTTTTGTACACTATGTATTTTTAATCCTCTTAACAAATTTGAAGTGTACAATATATTTTTGTTGACTATAGGTACAATGTTGTGCAGCAAATCTTTATTCTTCTTGCTTAATTAAAACTTTATGCCTTTTGATTAGTAACTCCCTATCCCCCTGTTGCCCCCAACCCCTGGAAACCGCCATCTCACTCTGTGATTCTATGAATTTAGCTATTTTAGAAACCTCACATAAATGGAATCATGCAGAGATTTCTTTCTGTGACTGACTTATTTCACTTCGTGTAATATCCTCCAGTTTCATCCATGTTGTCACAAATTGCAGAATTTCCTTATTTTTAAAGGCAGAATAATATTCCATTGTATGTATACACATTTCTATATACATTTATCCATCAATAGCTATTTAGGTTATTTCAACATCGTGCCTATTGTGAATGATGTTGCAATGAATATGGAATCGTTAATATCTCTTTGGAGTCCTGATTTCAATTCTTTTCGATAAATACCCAGAAGTCGGAGTGCTCGATCCTATCATAGTTGTATTTTTAACATTTTGAGGCACTCCATACTGTTTTCCATAGTGGCTACACCATTTTGCATTCTCACCAATAGTTCTATACTGTATTTTAATGGCTGTTTTGATCTCGTGGTTCGTAGGTGCTTTGCCCTTGACCAATCACCTTCCAGAAGGAGGCACCAGAAGGTGTCTCTAAGTGTGTTTATAACTTCATGCTTCTAAGGTTTTCCTTTTCCTTATGCAGTGATAGACAAACTTGACTAGAACTGCCAAGTACAAAGAAAAAACGTCAGTAAGAATGAAATAATTCCCTTTCAGTGTCTCTGGCCAAACCTGTTTAATATTAATTAAAATTGGATGGTCATACATTTTTAAAAGACAAAGCTGTTAAGCTCTGAGTGTAGGCAATCTGATATCAATCTTTTCTTAAAAGAAAAAGAACAATCTTAGCAGGAAGAAGAAAGACTTGTAATTATAATTATCTAGCACTTATCACGTACCAGGTACTGTCCTACGCCGTCTATGTTCATTAACGCAATTCATTAATTACTTCAACATACTTCCAGATAGGAATTATTATGATCCATATTTTACAGAAGCTGATTAATGGAAAAGTGAAGAAACATGCCCATATCACATAGACAGTAAATGGCAAAACTGGACTTTTCACCCAGGCCTGTCTCCAGTCAGTGCTTAGAATTGCTGCTCTGTCTCATTTGGAATAGGTAAGCAGACCTGAGATACAGGCAGTTAGAGGGACTCTGGGCTCAGCTAGGGCCCCTAATGACTCCTATTTGCAGACTCAGACCCATGTGGCAACTGATCAACCCTGAGAAGGGCTGAAGCCTGTCAGCAACTCAGCCACAGTAGATGGATCCAGAATTATTTGTGCTGTCACAGACCCAGTGTCCCTGGAGCAAGTCCTGAGTGTCCCCTGCCATCAATCATAATCTTAGCTTTTCCCAATCTTTGCTATACTGGCCTACGCTGTTAGGTGAAGCTTCAGCTCAATTCTCCAACGCGCATCTTGTATCCCAGAGACTGGGACTGCTCTAACTTCTATCCCACCTCTCTGCAGTCCTGTATTTGGCCTAGCTCATGCCAGTCATCACAGGAGGGAAGGTGAGAAAGCCAGATCTTCTTCCCAATGTCATCAGCCATTGCCTGGGATTCTGCTATGAGTAGCTTGAAACACTGACACCTGTGTTTCTCTTTAATTTTCCTAGCTACTTGTGACCCACCATCTCCATCCGGCCTCAGTTAACTCACTCTGACAATAGCTAACATATTCTCAGGATCCCCTCCTGTAACTGAGGTTCGATTTTCTAGCCCCTTTACTTCCTATTTCCAGTCTGCCCTCTTTCCTATCACCTTTTGTCACAGCATG
The DNA here is from genome assembly GCF_964194185.1 of Rhinolophus hipposideros. Lineage (NCBI taxonomy): Eukaryota > Metazoa > Chordata > Mammalia > Chiroptera > Rhinolophidae > Rhinolophus > Rhinolophus hipposideros. Next base: position 64,781,203 of record NC_138049.1, on the reverse strand, counting down.
CCTCATGACCTGGCCTGCCTGAGTTAAAATATAATAATTTCCTTCATGCAGATCCCCCCCAAACCCCGGCACAGATACTGTCAGCTCTGTGCAGTTCCTCAAGTTCCAGCATCTTCACTACCTTTACCACATTTATCAGCCTGGGAGGATGTGAAGCCAGTGGTCTTTGATGCCACCTGGGCTATTTTAGAAGCTTATCTTGCCCTGTATCCTTGTGCCCTTACATTGCCTGGGTGCCCTCACACTCTTACCTCTTCTTCCTCATATTTTAAGGCCTAGCTAGTGACATTAGTGACAATAGATAGTTCAAATAAATCAATCATGGCCAATGCACTTCACAGGTTATGAAGGACCCTTAGTGGATAATGCAGCAGCAGAAGTATTTTTAAAATCAGAAACATTCAAACCAAATATTTGCAGGTAAACAAATGTTAACAATATTCCTTAAATTTGTAATATATTTTATAATTTTCAAAGCTATTTTAATGTATTTTGGTAGATTGCAAAAATGAACACAAATTCTTTAATGCTCTTTCCATCTTGCTCTTCCCTTGAATGTGGGCCCAGCCATGTGAGTTGCTTCAGTCAGTGGACATTTGCAAACGTGATGTTATCAGGGCCTTCAACAGCCCAATGCATTGGGCTTCTTACTGCTCTTTAGAACCTTCGCTGAGCCCCCTGGACAACCAGCCTGCCTTCTGCCAGACACGTGAATAAAGCTGTCCTGGACCATCTAGCCTAGTCAAGCCACCAGCAAGTTTTAGAGACCAGCGGTACCAGCCCAGACCAGAAGAAGCACCCAGCCAAACTGCAGAATCATGGAAAAAAATTGTGCTTGTTGGTCAAGCCACTAAGTTTTCATATGGTTTGTTACGCACTAAAAGCCGACTGGTGGATGCACGCTATCTCATTTGATCCCATGATTGTCCTACAGTTAGGCCAGGTTAAGTGACTTGACTAAGATGCTTAACTTGTAAGTGGAAGAGCTGGAATTAGGACCTGAGGTGGCCCTCAACTCCTATGCCAGTGCGTTCTACACTATTCCCTCTGCTTCTCAATCTGCCAGAGGAGTATTTGATGAGATGGTATGCAGTAATGAAATCGGACAGAAAGAGCCTGAGAGAAAAACTTTTACTACTTTCTTATTATACACTTGAGGAATCTGAGCCTCCGGAGAGTTTGTCTTAGTTCTCAAGTCTCAGAAGGTACAGAGCAGGTATGCTGTACCCAGGTTTTCACCTTCTCATGCTCTTCTCTGCTTCAAGGAGCTCTCTGCTCTGGGTTCAGGCCCAAGAAAATTCACTATCTTAAAACAAGATGGTGACAGTAGGGGGTGGTGTGGTGAGGACAGAATTTTAGGTCGGAGGCAAGTATGTGTACGTGGTTGTGGGGATGTGTGTTTGGTGCAGGATGGTGCTTTTGGAAGTCTCAAATAACAAAAGGTGGCTAGTCACCACCTTGACTGAAGTTTACCTTTAGCGACACAGACCAGATGGCTTCCAGAAGGACAATACTGGTTATTTCCGTTGTTGTTAGCAGTAGCTCTACCTAAAAGCTTGGTGAAGGACCTCCTGGAAAAGAGCTGCCTCTGCTCAGAAAAGGAAGAGAAAATGGACTCTGATTTTAGACAAGTCACACATCTGCATAGGCATATAGAAGAACAGAACTTAACTCTGTTTTGGCCTCCTCAGCAGAGAATTGCCATTTCTGCATCTCTGTTTCTTTTAACCCCCGTAAAGCCCTTTCTTTACCAACAGCCAACCACCAACTTTTGGGGATGCAAGTAAAACACCTCAATTCTATACTCCCTTACCCCAAGTGTGAACAAAGGCCTGGGGTGAAATCACAGACCAGGGTCGGGACTCACAGGGGGAGCCCCATTATAACCAGCACTGTTCCTCTGCTGATGTTGATTTGCAGACCTTCCCTTTGAGGTCTAACATTCTGGGTGTATTGTTTCTATTCTGTAAAACATCTCCCTTTAGAGAATTATTCATAAGGAGGTAATTAGATAGAAATAGGATGTGCAGTAATGAGAGTATGCTGTACAATCCATGAAGATGTTTCGAGTTTATTCTGGGGAGAAGACAGAAGTAAGATTGCTGGTATTCAGGAAAGTGGGAGGTACAATCACTTCCTTTCCCTTATCCAATTACAACCGTCATCTCATTCCATTTCCTGACTTCAAATTCTTACTTTTATAAAGTAATACTAACTGGATAAATGAAATGTCTTATCATTGCTATTAATATATATTATATGAATATATGAGGTGTGATTAAAAATATAGTGAATGTTTAAATAAAAATAATTTGTTATAGTAAAAGACACATTGACATTAATTCCCCTCAAAATACAACCTCTTGTTTCCAACACACTTATCCCATCATTTCTGTCACTTTCTGAAGCAGTTCTGGAAGTCCTCTTTCATGAGTGTCTTTAGTTGCTCTGTTGTGGCTGCCTCGATGTCCTGAATTAATTCAAAACATTTTCCTTTCATGGTCATTTTGACTTTGGGGAAGAGCCAGAAGTCACATGGTGCCAGATCCGGTGAATAAGGTGGATGAGGACACACCATAATGTTTTTATTTAATAGAAATTGCCATACCAGAAGCGATGTGTGACATGGAGCCTTCCTATTATGATGAAAAAGAATGCAGTGAATGCTGCTGCCCAGTGCCATTCAACGGAAAGGCAGGGATATTCAATACAGAAAGTGGCCACTTGAACCTTAGTAAGAGTGTGACAAGTTTTAGCTTGTTCAGTGCAGTCAGTCGGGTGTGAGCTATGGTTGAGGGAAGGTGTGTTTTCAAGTGTGCCATAAATCATCCTCCATCATGACAATGCTCCGTGTCACACATCGCTTCTGGTATATGGCAATTTCTGCCAAATAAAAACATTATGGTGTGTCCTCATCCATCTTATTCACTGGATCTGGCACTGTGTGACTTCTGGCTCTTCCCCAAAGTCAAAATGATTCAGGATCTCGAAGCAGTCACAGCAGCGCAACTACAGACACTCACGAAAGAGGACTTCCAGAACTACTTCAGAAAGTGGCAAGAACGATGGGTATGTGTGTTTGAAGCGAGGGGGAGTATTTTTTTTTTGGGGGGGCGGTTAATGGCAATATGTCTTTTTCTGTATAAATTTTTAAAATTTAAACAATCACCTTATGATTTGATCATATCTTGTATAAATTTAAAATACATATATTAATTTCTATTACATACAAAAATGGGGAAATGAACTTGAATCTGAATGGTTTGTGTGTTTTTTTCTGGAGTATTTCTTTTGTGGTTTTCCTTTCTGAGTCCCAGGTGCCCTATCTGTGTATCAGGAGCATAGCAAGAGGTAGAAGGGGAAGAACATTCCTGTGGGCATGATCCTGCAATACAGGCAGCAGAGAAAAGTCTCCTTTCCTGCTACCAGAGAGAGTAGAAAGAGTACGTGATGGTGATGGCCTAATTTTTTAGCTTCACAGCAGCCATTAAGTCATTTTATTGTAAGAGGTAAATTCATTTAAATAATTTAAAAAGAGTAGTAAAAAAAGCCATGTTATGTACACTTCTTTGACAAGATACCACTTACTTGGCTAAATATTACATGAAGTGAGCTGACAGCAGCAGGAAATATTCAAATGCCTGGTTTCATTCAAGTGGACAATAGCCCTCATTGTCATATTAGAAAAATTGGGGGGAGAAAATAGATCTAATTTTCTATTCATTTTACTGCATTGCTCAGAATCCTTCAGTAGTCTCTCAGTTTTACTCTGTATATCAAATGAAAACTTCTAGTCACAGCCTTAAAACTGTGCACTAGGCTGGCCTTTCTTGTCTGCTCTTGTCTCCTTCAGTTGCCCAGCAAGAACTCTATTGTGTCTGCAGCACAGCCTTCCTGAAGGATCCTGAGGGCAGATTTTCGGAGCTCCCTGTTCATCGAGTGTACACTCTGGGCCTGGTGCTCAATCAGCCCCAGAGTCTTTGCTCAGGAACTTTGCATGCATGGGAGTCTCCTGATTTCTCATCAGGTCTGTTCCTACCCAGGATCACACTTGCATTTTGGAAAGATCACCCTGACAGTGTTTTTGATAATGGAAGTCTGGGTAGGAAGAGACTGAGCCGAAGGTACTGATAGGTGGAAATACAAATATTATAGTTGGGGTGGGAAAAGACCCCCAGGGGTAGCTTCTGTACACATTGGGAAGTCAGAGGAAAGATGACTTAGTGCCCAATTCAATATGAAAAGTGAAGCAGAAAAAGGGATGTGTCTACTTGATTCTGTGCATTTTCATTTACTCATATTAACCATCAATTGTCCAGACTTATCATTAATTAAAACATTTTATCTTTTTATTATAGTCACATTTAATAATAACTTAAAAGAACTTTATTTTTAAAACATCTATAATTACCAGAATTTCATTTATAGAAGTACAGTATTATCTTTGGATCATGTTTAGCTACTCAGATAAAGATATAGTCATGCAATGAAAATGAAAATTACTTTCAGACTACGAATATAAACTATGGATAATTCACAGAGTTGCTATAAGAATTTGCTCCCTGCACTATCAATGCTCCAATTTTCTCAAAATGCTCCTGAAAAAAAATGCTCCTGATATATTTTTTTCTAGATTATACCCTAAAATAAACACTAGTTATACAATTATATCATAAAATAATATAGGATTATTATAAATTTCTGGATAGTACAGGCTTTCTAAGGATAAAAAAATTAAATCACTTGTAATCCTATTATTCAAGGAAAGCCACTGAATTCTGAGTTTTTCAGTCTTTTTATTGGCATAGATGACTATGTAAATGTATATATACACACATAATATATACAGACATATATATACACACATATACACACATAATTAGGATCATAGTGTATATTCTAATTTGTATTCTCTTCTTATTTAATGTTATATCTTAAGCATTTTTGATTGACATGAAAATTTTTACAAAAACAGTTTTAATGAATATGCAGTATTTCTACATATGGATATGCCATAATTTGACAAAATTTTTTTTTTTTAATTCATGACACTGGCACAGACTGGTTACATGGTCATCAATCCCATTTCCTCCTCATAGGTACACAGGAAGATGATATTTTTCAGCTTCTCTTGTAGTTAGGTTGGAGCTATGTGACTGACTTCTGGCCACTGGAATCTGGGGCAGAAATTTCAGGCCTGGCCCTAAAATATATCTTTTAGTCTTCTTATTCTTTTTCTCTTTTTCTTTCATTATACAGAACCAGAGGACTTGGTAGATGTATGTGAAGGAAGGTCCATCTGGGGGACAGACACACAGGAAGACCCCTCAGCCTGCATCAAACTCTGGTATGAATGAGAAAGAAACGTTATCATGTTAAGCCTCTAGGTGTTGACAGTTGTAGTTTATTTCAGCAGCTATCATTATTCATGCTGACTAATGCACAAGTTTGAGTTTTTCTAATTTTACTCAATTTATAAATATACCAAAATGTATATCTTAAACAAAATATAATTTGTCTTCCTAGGATAAACTCTTTAAGGTAAGTCTAAATGGGACTTCTGGCTTCCATCTAGGATATAGAAAGCTAGAAAGAGCATTACTCCTATTCCAGCAATAAGATAAAGCTGGAGAATATAATACAAAATAATAATTTTTCTTAAAATCATCATAGAGCTGAAATCACAGAGCAACTAACTGGCCTAAAATTTCAGAAAAGGCAGGCACCATGGAGAGATCGAACATGAGTACCTGTGGAGACAACACAAGAAAGACAGGGCTTTCATACAAGTGTGGGCATACGAAGAACTTAGCTTCATTCAAATTGCTAAAGGCAGAGTGTGGGCTGGCATGAGAGTATAGAACTCCTGGGAGCTACAGACAGAAGGGACATTTGTGCCCACTTGCAGGCTCTTCTCCATGGACCTTGCTGGGTGCTCATGAGAAAGAATGAGGCACAATGGGCAACTGGAGAAAGTCTTTTTTGGTGGCATTGGCCAGGATATGGCGTGGCTACCACTGCATAAAAATCATGAAATCTCACTTTTTCTCCTAAGGAATAAAGGCCTTATGTTGCTGGGATAAGAACAGCAAATGCTGTTACCTTCAGGCATAGGTGAAGACCCTCTATAGTGACGGGGGAGTGGGTGGAAGCCTTCTGTCTTTGGAGGAGAGCTGGAAATCCCTCCAACCCCTTGACACACACCCACCCTCTCATTCTTGATCAACATTCCACAGCTGTGTTTCCAAAATGCCCCATGAGTATCTCTCTGGAAGCTCTAATTCAGGACTTTACATTTTCCTATATTCTTATCTGTCTCCCACACTAGACAGAACCAACTGCTTGGGTCAGAAACCCTGTTTCAGTGTTTCTATAGGACCTTATTATTCCATCTTACAGATGAAGAAGCCAATCCCACCTGTGGCACAGCCATATAAATTGCAAACCCATTGCTCTTTCCATTGTTTCATGCTACACCCTTTGTTTGGTCCCTCGGGATCCTTTTCCAGGCTGGGGTCAGTATGACACATCCAGCCGATAGAATAATGGGTTAACCCCTCAGGCCAAACACTTGTATAGCTAAAAGTAATCTTAGATATCTTTATGTAAAAAAAATGATTAGCACTAAGAGTTCTAGACCACCTGCATAGTAATATCATTTCCAGGTGTAATAGAGTGGAAGAAATCTCCTTAGCTTGCTGTCCCAGCATTTAAAATTGAGTTATTCCTGAGATTGTAAATAAAAGGCTATATATGGACGGTTCCATCTTCCAGAACTTTGGTAGCAGGGTGTACTGTTAACTGCAGAGAGAAACCACAGTTAAAGCCATTATAACAAAGTCTTACAGAAGGCCAGTGCTAGAAGGGACCTTAGCAGCCATCCAGCACAGAGCCTCACTTAGGGTCAAGGGGGCTGGAAAGCTTGCCTAAATCTCACAAATCTCATGATTAGCTGGCAGAAATGCTAAGGCTAGGGCCTGGGTCTCCACCCTCATGTTTCACCAGAATACTTTCAACTGACACATTTGTACCTAAATCCAGAATAAATTTCTACCTTGTGAAGCGCTTGTACAAATAGAACTTGAAAATGACAAAGATATTAATAAAAGCCAGTCTCTGCCAAGGAGACTAACCTAACATTACTTCTGATATATATGTACATTAACTTTAAAAGGCACATTCCACAGCAGAGTGAAAAAAATTTGCAAATGACAGAATTCAAACAGGTTCATTGTCTAAACAAGAACACAGAGCACTGTTTTTGAGTCTTGCCTGCAGGATGTATACATATATCAATTAGTCAATCAGCAAGTGATCATTGAGCACTGTATGTGCCCAGCGGCTGTACAAGGCCTCAAAAAGGATGCCAAGCAGGGTTCCTGCCCACAGGGACCTTTTACTGCCTTTGAGAGGCACATCTAACACCCACAAAATAATTGAGGACAATTAAATACAGCATCCAACGCTATTGACTCAAACTTCAACAGATGAAATCTGAATATTCAGTCCTCCCCTACCCACATTAGAACAATCACAACTTCGTTTGGATTTAATCAATGAGCAAAATGGGCAAATGTGAGCAATCTCTTGCACAGGTAGAATGGCACTGTGTGGGAGCAATTTTGGGCACAGCAGGGTAAGATCCCTGATGTAAACTCAGAACGAGATCTTTGCCTAGCCCAGTCTTGTAGATTTTAGCCATCTGCCTCCCCTTGAACTTCTGTCCTGCCTCCAATCAAGGCCCAGGCTCTCTCGATGTATTTAAGGTCAACCCTTTTAAAGGTTTGAACTTGTTCTGTCTTGCACTCTGCATCTGACTTGTTCCTGTGGAGCCCTGGCTTTCACCTCTCTTCTGACTGGACTTGCCCTTCTCCTGGAGTCTCAGTAATATTCCCCTGGGACTGGTGGCCTCTTTAGCAGATACAGTTTACATCCAGCCATGGACTAGGTCTTCTTTCTATGCAGGGTAACATCTGACCCAGGCAAGCCTCTAGCATGTCACCAAAATGCTTACCTGTGGGGTGGAGATTTCCTTGCAAAAGGCACCTGAACTATTTATTCATTCTTTCATATATTCATTTTTCAAGCATTTGTTGAGGAATTATTAAAGTGGGCACTGTGCTAAATGTCAGAGCTATAGAAACATTGAAACATGGTTCCTGCCCCAAGGAGTTGCCTCTATCTAGTGTGGGAGACAGATAAGAATATAGGCAAATGCAAAGTCCTGAAATAGAGCTTCCAGAGAGATACTCATGGGGCATTTTGGAAACACAGCTGTGGAATGTGGATCAAGACTGGGAGAGCCTGTGTGTATCAAGGGTGGGAGTGGGATGGGGAGTCAGGAGAGGCTTCTGAGAAGAGCTGACCTAACAGGTAATACCTGCTGAAACCATTGAGTGGCTATGAAGGTTACTGTCTTCTCACAAGGCCCTGGAAGTCCCCCTTCCCCACCGCCAGCATCTTTGTATTTGGAGATGAGTCACTTCACTCCTGTCATCTCAATTGAATTGTTGGTGAATAGATGCAAGGTTAATAGACAGGCCCCTATTAAATGTTAGCAAGAGGAATACATTTATATATATAAAAAAACACCTAGTATATTTCTGAAAGCATCTCAGAAACCACAACAAATGCTAATACTATCTGCTCAAGCCAGCACCAGAGGGGAAGCAAAAACGGATTGAAGAGACACGGAAGTGATCAAACACATGTACTTTTCTTTTTAAGAGGTAATTCATGCACATGGCACAACATTTAAAAAGTACAAAAGGTTGTATGGTATGACGGGAGTCTAATTTCCTCCCTGGTCCCCCATCCCGTAGTACTCTTCTTTGGAGGGAATTCTAATTACTAGTGTGTTATGCAGCCAAAGATGGCATTTAGAAATGTATATCAGTATACATGTTTTCATATTTTCTCACACTTAATTGTAGCACACCATTCTGTGACTTGCTTTTCCCACTTTGTTAGTTCATTAAATATTTATAATAAGTTCTATATGTTCTATGTGTTAGGGATATAGTAGTAAGCAAAACAGAAATTCATACCTTCAGGAAGCTTTTATTTTGAAAATGCCTTTCGTATCATGTTTCTGCTTCTTTGTAACAGGTTCATAGTCTATTATTGTATGGATGTACCATAATTAATTTTACTAGGCCTTTGTTTATGGAAACTTAGATTGTTTCTAACCTTTCCTATCATAAAGTATGTGATAGCTAGTGACTATCTTTGTATATAGAGTGCCTGGAAAAGTGTTTTAAATAGAGTAGGCACTCATTTATTGAATGAATGAATATTCTTTCATAAATGTGGAATTGTATTTTGGGATAAATAACTAGAAGTGGAATTCATGAATCAAAAGATATGTGCATTTTTAATTTTAAAACATAATGCCATTTGTTCTTAACTTGTATTTGAAGCAATTTACACTTTCACTAGCAATAGAATCCTATTTTGTTCACCACCATGATATGTCAATCTGATGAGTTGAAATGCTATGCCATTTAATTTTAATTTGTGTTGCCCTTGTCATGAGTGGAATTAAGCATGTTTTCATAATGCTTAGGAGTCATTTGCTTTTTGTTTGTGACCCATCTGTACACATCCTCTACTCTTCTATGGCATCAATGGTTTTTTATTTATTGGTTATAGAGCTCATTTATGTACCAAGGAAAATATCCCTTAGATCTGATATTAGTTGCAAACATTTTCCTCATTTTGTTCGTTTTATTTTGACTCTGCTTGTGCATTTTTTCATGTTGCATACATTTTATTTTTTATGTAATTGAATATGTCAGTATTTTATTTTATGGCTTTTACATTTTGTGTCAAGAAAGATCTCCCCTCTGGGGTTGTTTTTTAAATTCTATAATTTCTTCTACTTTTATGGCTTCATTTTTATATTTAAATCTTTGATCCACATGAAACATAGTTTGAAGTAGGAACCCCATTTTATATTTTTTCAGATGGTTATCCAATTCACAATAACATTTAATGAATTGTCTATCTTCCCCTCCCCTTACTGTGTCGAAATGTCACTATTATCCTTTTTATCACTATTTATCCTTTTTATCGAATATTGTCTATATTTTCACCTATTTTTTTGGTTTTCCAGTCTGTTCTACTATCCTGTGATGCAGCTGAGGTTTCATCTGGTGGCATATAATAGAAAAACCAAATAATAGTTGTTTGAAAAAATAGGGTAACCACACAGGGTCACATAGGGAAGCTGGAGTGTCAAATTTAGAAATGCATATGTGATGACAGAAGTAGAGATTGGAGTGATTTACTTTGGTGCGAGAATGGGACCATGAGCCAAGGAGTGCAGGCAGCCTCTAGACACTGGAAAAGTCAAGGCAGATTCTCCCCGATAACCCATAGAAGGAACAGCCCTGAGGGCATTTTGATTTTAGCTATAAGATTCATTTTGGATTTCTGACCATCAGAACTGTAAGATAACAAATTTGTGTTGTTTTAAACCACTCTGTTTGTGGCAGCTTGTTACAACAGAAATAGGAAACTAAGACACCCAACCAGTGTCACAATGGCCAGAATTCAGTCACACAGCCACAGCCTTTCTGCAAGGAAAAGCTAGAAAATGTATGTTTCAAATATGGGCATATTGATACCTTGTTTTAGTCCATTCAGGTTGGTATAACAGAATATCACAGACTGGACGGCTTATAAACATCAGAAATGTATTTCTCACTGTTCTGGAAACTAGAAGTTCAAGTTCAGGGTGCCAGCACGGTAGGGTCCTGGCTAAGGCTCTCTTCTGGTTTGTAGACTGCCTGCTTCTTGCTGTGTCCTCACATGGTGAAAGGAGCAAGGGAGCTTTCTGGAGTCTCTTTTATAAGGACACTAATCCCATGTGTGGGGCATGTGCCCTCATGACCTAAGCCCCTCCCAGAGGCCCCACTTCCTAATACAATCTCCTTGGGGGTTAGGGTTTCCACATAAGACTTTTGGAAGTACATAAACATTCAGGCAATAGACCACTTCTAGTAGAATTAGGGTTCTATTAAAACCAGAATTATTAGTGAAAAATGAGTAGTCTCTTGCCATAATGATTTTGGTTTAGTTCTTCACAATTTTAATTATTTCACTTGTTGTATTTTAATATCTAGTAAGTCTACTTCCTTTCATTTACTTTCCTGTGTAGAATTCTTCTGAGTATTCCTGATTATTTTGCTATATTTTGTACTATACAGTCAAGTTGTCTAATGAAAAATATCATGTTGGTATTACATTAAATTTACAGATTAACTTATAGACTATTGATATGTTTATGATGCTGAGTTTTACCTAAGTTCATGGTATGGCTTTTCATTTGTGCTGGCCCTGTAAGACTCGTTTTGAACTTCAGATCTCCACAACTGTAAGATTTGTGTATTTCTCTACGTAGATTTTCAATTTCTTGTTTGATAAAGGCTAGTTATGTTTGTCATGGGATATACAAGAATGATTTTTAAAAGGCTAAATTGAATAATACGTCAATAACATTACATTGAGTTCCTTCTCATGGGAGGCCACTTATGAGGAAATATCACAGTTTTGTTCATTGCTCACTGCTTGAGAATACAATTTAGCTCCTTATAGATGATAACACCCGAAACTTGCTAAAAGCCTATGATTGTATTGTCAAACACATGAAAAAATGTCTTGGCATATAAATTATTACATATAAAAACTATCAGAACTGAGGATTAATACAGCCCCATAAAATTCTGAGAAGTGAGATTAGAACACATTGAAATAAAGGCAAATACTGCTGTTTGAACTAGAATTGAGTTTTAGATAACCCACCAAGTTGGGATGGGAAATCGAGAAGAAAGCTGTGAATGTGCCAGACCTCAGTGATCTGTAAAATCTATCGTCCAGAAACTACTTTCAAATTCTTATGCTGCTACATTAAATAGCCAGTTTACTTACAAAACTTCAGTACCAGATAACTACTGAAAAATTCTGTATAGGTAAGAATTTTTTGTTATTAATACTTCCTAACCATCACATATGACTCACCATAGATTGTCCAGTTTCAGTAAAATACTCAGAAATTGTACTCACTTGCCCACTCTCACTTGACTCCATGAAGAAAGACATAATCCTAAAATGTTGATTAGGACTATTAAGCAATAATTTTATTTCTTTGGGCACTCTCATTTCTTGAGAGTTTGGATATATAGAATTATAGGGCATCACTCAGATGTAAACATAAACAAGAAAAATGAGTTAGGAGATGCTTTAGAATGAGCTGCTTGGAAGAGATTAGTCCTATAAATTGAATGCTTTAATTAGCATCAACCAATAGGAGAGACAAAATGGGATGTGACCAAGGCAGGATGCTTAGATTGATCAAGATACCAACTCTAGTTGTTTGTGTCCAACAAACAACATGTTTGTGATCATAACGAAATTTCCAGTTGAATTCAAAGGGGAAGTAGCACATGCTCAAAATAAGAAAACACAGATTGAAAGGAAAGGGGATTAATCTGCATTAATATTCAAGTAAACCAAATTTTATAATTTCATGAAGGAATGAATGTAAACAGTAAGGGAAAGAGATCCCTGGCTTGTAGCCATTGTTAATCTAGGACTTGACTGCCTGTCATTAGTGATAAGCTATAGGCACTGGGCTAAAGCAGAGCCGGAACAGCACAGACCCAGTTTTGGAAGGTATCCTAAATGTCATCTGGAGTGATCCATCTCCCTTCCCATGCTTGATTTCTTTCTGTAGAAGCCTCACAGTCATCACTGAAACTGAGCTTGTACACCTCCTGTTGTAGATATTCCTTTCTTCCCAAGGCAGTCTATTCCATCTTTGGTGAGCTCTATTATATTCTCCTGTATATTGATCCTTTCGCAACCTATTGCTTTTAGTTCTATCCCTTGGGGAAGAATGAACAAATTTAATCTTTGTTCTAAATAATAGTTCTTCAACTCTCTAAAACTGGCTATGATTTCCATAATGTCCTATCTTCAGTTGGCTAAATAACTCTAGTTCCTTCGCTCATAATAGGACAAGAGGTCAAATCTCTTCATCGTCCTTGTCACTTTTTTGTGAATGTGCTTGAGTTTCTCTTTGTTGTTTTAGGCTATTCATTTAGTAATCCAGGTGTGAGCTACTAATTGTTGAACAGAGCGTACCCATTTTTTTATTGTTGTTTATTGTTTCTAAATCCTTGCTATCAAATTTTGTTCTGTGGGCTAGCAGGATTATCCAGGAACTTTTCAAAAATGAAAACTCCAGTAGACTCAGGCCTACTGAATTGGAATTTGTATTTTAATAAGATCCCAGGTGACTCAGATGAACTTTAAAATTTAAAAAAACACTGTTCTACATCAGTGGTTCTCAAAGTTGACAGCACATTTGAGTACTGGTGCCTGGGTCCATCCTGAGAGGTTGCTGAGAAAAAGTGAATTCTCCTGGACGCATCAACATCTCTTATGTTTCCATAAGACTGAAAAATTGTGCCAGCGAGGGGATGAACAGCCAAATAGACATGTAATGGGCCAAGAGTACTGACAGTTTTGACAAAAGAAAACTCCGTTTCCATCTGTTGAGTGGGTGTACTATCCAATCTCGGCCCTGATCCTTTGAAATCTATCACAGTGCTCATTGACAATTCCAGTGACTTTTCTTTTTTATTGATACAAGAATCTGGATAACAAAAGAGAAAACTCACCCCGTGAACATAGAAGTCACAATGACTAAGGTATCAAATTTTTATAAGCTATGAGAGCCTGCTATTTTATGTCAATAACTTGTTTTTTAGAAAATAATTTTGTATTTATTTGATACTATATGACGAAAAAAAACCACTCAACTCCAACAGATGCCTATATCTGAACCACTACATGGAGGCCTGAAGGCACACTCAAGGCCTCTTCTGCTGTAGAATTTTGAGTCAGTGTTTTGTAAAGCATTCATTTGTTGTTTTTAAGGTGGAGGCAGAGTGTCTAAACTCACTTGTATGAAAATAAAACTTAAACTGTGCATCGTATCCATAAGAATTTAGGTTAAAATCCACTAACTCATTGGGAACAGAAAAAGTATAAAATAGAAACAAGAAAGGCATTTTAGAAAGACTGTCTTGAGAAAAAGAGGAAAAGAGAAAAGGATTTTATCTCACAACTCTGCTTTTTGAATAACATTTATCTGTGCAGAATAAATTATCAGATCCCATAAGGCAAATTCTCTCATCTTCATTAGAAAAGAAAATAGACAGAATAAATACAATATTTTTAGCACACAAGTATCTTGTAAAAGAACTTCCATTGTTTTGTAGGAAAAAAAGTACATGTAGCCCACGTTGTATTCAATTAATGGTTCTGGCTGTTTACACTTGTGGGATGCTTCTCCTCTAGAAAATGACACATCATGTGGTAAGAAATGCACCAAACCATCATGAATAGGTGCAAAGATATTTCCTAAGAATATAAAATATTGGAGACTGGTTCCAAAGTATGCCCAGACTTGTCTGGGGACCATATTTATCTGAAATCTCATTCTTTCCTATGATGTGACAGAAGGGAATTGTGGTAATTTGCATCTCTAACAGAAGGTTAAAGAGAAGGCTAAAAGAAATTGAGAAACTTGCTTTGTCGTCTGGATGAATCGGCAGTTGAGATGAGAACTAGAAGTCGGAGGATAGGCTTACTATAGCACCATCTCCATGCCTTCTGCCCTCTGTTCATTGCATCTCCCAGCCATGCACTCATCCTGTCATTCTTTCACTGACTCCTTCATTAATTCCCAAACTAATTACTGAACAATTACAACATGCCCAACACTGTACTGGCCTCTGAGGATATTACAGAGAGCAGAACAGAAAGTCTACCTTCGTGGAGCTTATTGTTAAGCAGAAAAGACATGCTGTTAATTAACCAAATTACAATAAAGTGCCTACCCCATCTAGCTGTCATTTATCTTCAACGTCCATATCATTTTTCTTCTCTCTCCCTGGGCATATGGAAATTAGGGCTGAGGTAGGAAACCAGCATCAGAAGAGGTGAATGTATTATGTTCTCTGAATCTTGTACTTTTGAGGGTAGAGCACTTACTTTTCAATTTAATGTTAAAGATTTATTTTTAATTGCCAAACTAATATTACAGTTAATATTATCTTATAAATTGTACAGGATTTTAGAGTTTGCCAAGTACTTTCACAGTCATTACTATATTGGACTCAAAACAATACTGTGAATTGAGTGATTCATTTTACGGAGGAGAAAAACAAGGCTCCCAAGCTACTTGGATCATTAGTGGCCGAGCTGAAACTTGAACTTCTCTGCTTTATTTGTAATGGTTATGGGCACATACTAGATTAAAACCTGTCTTTACCTCAGTGATAATTCACAGATGTCTATTGTACTAGGAAAATGTTAAAAATCATAGTTTGTGTTACCTTAGTAAATTGTTATAGATTTTATCTCAGTTGTTTTCTGGAATTACTCAGCAGATGGCACACTAGATATTCAAACCCAGGAATGCATTTGCCAAGTGGTTCCCTGCTTTTGATTCCCTTGCCAATGCTAGTTGTGGGTGGTTAGAGGTCTGCAAGAGGAGTCAGAACACAGAATATCAAGAGAGCACTGAAGCTAGGGCCTGTGATACCGCACAGGTCAGAGTTTTATGATGCAGAATGGGTTACAACAAGGCAGACATAAAAGAAGGTGTCAAAATGTGAGGATCCCATGACTGGTTATAGTGAGAGTTAACCAGCAAGGGGCCAAATACCTAGTAAACTGGGCCCCAAGCTGGCTTCTCAGGACTGTGACCTGTGCAGTCCCCTGAGTAATGCTGCTTAAAAGAGCACCATACTTGGTTTCATGTTCTGCTGTTGCCATCCTAAAAGTCATGATAATTCTATCTTCATATGCTTGTTTTGTAAGTGAAGTACAATTGGCAATGGAGGATGCGCATGAAAAAGCAGATATGTGCAATATGCATGTCCTCAATTACTTCCCTCCTCATTTGCATATAGCACTCACCATGCCCCAGGAGCACAAGATGCCCCATGAGAACAGGGTGCCCCACGAACACAGGATGTCCATGAACACAGGGTGCCCATGAGTGCAAGTTGCTGTCAGCAGAGGACACCATGATTATGGGATGCATGGGAGATCAGTGAGACTCAAAGGGAGTGCATGGGTAAGCATGTTAGCATACAGGTTTGAATAAGCGGAGGTGATGACAGTCCTGATACGTCACGCTCTCCATTCTAACTGCACTTTTCTCGAACACAGAAAGAAGGCAATGCCATCCTAAGAAACACAAGTGACCAAGAATCTCTATCATGTTTTGTTCTTACTCCTGTTATTTCCCTGCATTAGCCAACCACTTATGCTGAAAATGATAACATACATGGAAAGAGGAGGGTAGAACAAGCCAGAGTGTAACTGGCAGAGGGGAATGGAGTCCTCAGTGAAGCTTCCTAGTCATTTCTCTGGTTCTTATGTGGTTTCTGTGAGGACCCCGGGAGCAAAGGGCCCTGGAAGAGGAAATGGTAATTGCTGGCAGCTGAAGCGAACCAGGTGGCTGTGACGAACAGTGTCGGGGTTGAGGTATAATATTTTCTGACGTCCTGTCAACTTCTCATACTTTTATTGTTGCACTTGAGCCCTGAACACTTGAGGTCAGCCAAATCATGTTTTATGAGTTTTCAAGTAGCCCAGGGACAAAATTCTGTTTGCTCCATGTCTAAGCAGTAAAAGATCATGAAGGCTTTTGCTGTGCTGGCCCTGGGGTACCTGGGTGCGATGAGACCAGAAAGCAGAGACGTTACTGGAGATTGGATCTGAGTTCCATCTAGGCAACAGCAGGCAAGGCGTATCACTAAATGCATCTACACCTCAGATCTCTCTGTCCACATCTGGTGAATAGAGACATTCACAGGCATACACAGAGAGAATGCTCTTTGCTTTCTTTCCACCCTCATCTTCTAACTTTGAGACTGTTCCCAGGGAGGCTGATAGAAATAGTAAGGAGCACCTCTCCTCCTTCCTTCCTGCTAACACATCACAGTGGGGAAAGGAGTGTGTTATTATAGCACACAGCTTTTATTTGACCATTTTTGTGCTTCACCATGGATGCTACCAGCCTACAAAAATAAATACACACGATATAAGAATTTTCACCAAATATAGGGACTTGAGAAGTCTCAGAATAACAGATCTTCTCCCCACCCTTATTTGTCCCCATGCATCGGATACTGCTTCTGGAAGATATGAAGACCCTCTCTTAAGCTTAAGAATAGCCAGATGTGATAGTGGGCTGAAGTAGGAAACATACTACATTTAGTATCAGAACTTGACGCTAGGGCACCTGAAAAAGTTACTTGACATCAGTGTGTCTCTGTTAGATGGAAGAAAGAGTCTCTGCTTCTGCAGACTATATGGGTAATGGCTTTGTTAGTGGCAGAGTCTATGCAGGTGTTAGTTACCATGATTACAATTGGTAGGTAAACTTCTGTTGAGTCATTGAATGCTCAAAGAAATCTGCTAAGGCAATCCCATGAGTCATTACTCTGATACAATCTTAGATCAATGTTTAGCACTGGATGTCCCAAAGGAAAAACATAAAAGTATAAAATGATGAGGCCCAGTGATTGGAGCATATTGCTTAATTCTCAAAACAAATTTAACATACTCAAGACTGATTAACAGATGTGTTGGGATATGGTCAGCTGGAAAAAAGAAATACTCAGGGCAAATTTACAGCTCAGAATAATTCTGTCATCTTGTATAGTTCACATGCATACTTTTAAAGTTTTGAGTACTTTTAAAATCAGTTTATTTTAATTTTGCAGGTGACACAAAATTCTATTAAATTCTATATGCAAAAAAACCTGGCAAACTACTTGTTAGAAAGAAGCAATAATTAATTTTTATATAATGTCTTAGTCTTTATAAAGTGCTTTCTCATTCATAGCATGCGAGTATTTGTTCATATTTGTGTCTCACAATAACCACATTGTTCTACCTGATTTATAGATGACAATATGAGGCTCAGTCTGTATCTTATCAGGAAGAACTAGACATTGGTAGGTCTGCGACTTGAACTCAGGTCTTTTGACTCCTAAGTCCATAAAGTTTAATAAAATGTACAATTAATAGTCAGATTCTATGTGTCAGTGAGCAAACTGGCCCAGCCCATAGAAAATGTAGTTCCAACTGTGTCACTGTCTAGAATTGCCTCATTCCCTCCCTCCCTTTCGCTAGATCTCAGTTTCGTCATCAGCAAAATAAGGAGCCTCCGTGCAGCATCCCTAAGTTGTATGCCATTCCTTAGTAACTTGATTGGTATAAAGAAAAAAAATCAATTAAACAGCAGTGGAAAGAAATTATACTGTTTCAGAAAATGCTGCCTGTTTTAAAAAATGTTTCTCATTTGGACTACAGGGGATGGGGAACAGCCAAGCAAATGCGAAGACATTTGCCACCGAGCACAAGTCCTCCAGGAAAAGAAACTGACTAGGCACTGAGATCAAAGGCCTCCCTGCAGGAATTCAAGCAGGTCCACAGTGGAACGAGCTGTGGCGATGCTCTCAACACATCCTGCGGTGTGCTGAACCCAAAGATAGGAGGAAGCTCCATCAGGAGAGTGGGAATTGATATCCAACTGATAAATGAGGGTTTTGGAGGAACCTAAACCCACTCCACATGCGTTCTGAATTTCCTAGATGAGAGCATAGTCATTAGTCATAAATAAATCCTGTGAAATGCCTCCCACATCCTTCAGGAATAGTACTTAGCCAAAAAAGAACAAAGGAAAAAGAAATTTTTACCTTTTAAGCTTTTAATATTTATTACCAGATTTAATCTCCTAAAATTTTTTTAGTATGGTTTCTTTAAAATTGTCCCTCCCTGACATTTTTAAGTGAGACCCAAATATTCAGGCAAAGACTAGGGCTTTATGGGCCCCATCATCTCTATACTCCTGCTTCCCACTCCTGGAGGTTTTTCCATGCTGGAGGTCAGGTGAAGGGCTATGAGGAAATCTGTGGTAGGGAATCAGGTTTCCCTACAGCCACGAGTACATAGGCATGAAAGTTGTCAGTATGTACTTCTAAAGTTGTGTCTCCCCATTTATTCATGCAGCAAAAAATTATTGAAAAGCCACTGTGCATCAGGCACTGCTCTATGCATTAGTGGGGGAAAATATGAATAAGATGCAATTTCTATCTCAAGGAAACACCAGTTTTGGTGAGGATAGACAGCTAGGTAAAGGAATCTAATAAAACACTGCAAGATGTGCACTCCAGAGAACATGAAAAGTTTGGTGTAGGCATACAGGAGAGAATAGACAACTGTGCTGAAAGCATAATGGAATTCCGGAAAGCCTCAGAGAGCAGATAACTTTTGAGCTGGGTATTGAAGGAAGTGTCTCACATAAAGAGAAGGGCTGGGGAGAAGAATTTTCCAGAGAGAAAATAAGGCATGCACAAAGCAGGAAGGTAAAAGACCATAGTCCCTTTTGGGAACCGTGACCTGTTTTATATGGCAGGAGCCCAGGATTTATATGTGGAAGTGGTATAATATCAGCCTGGAAGGTTGAATGGAAGCCAGAGGGTGAAGATGGCTTGTATGCTATGGTGGTAGAGGTTAGACATTTTTCTTTGAGGCAATGAGAATCCTGTTTCTGGATTATCATTCTGGCAGAAATGGAGAGGATGGATTAGCGGGAAGATTAAGACCAGTCAGGAAACTGTTATGTAGTGTCAAGGCAAAGGGGGGATCATATGTGAGAGACATTTAGGAGGCAGAATTGGCAGGACTTGATGGGCAGCTGGACAGACCCAATAAGCAGTTATGGTCATGGAGCATGGAAAAGGGGTATAGAAGACAGTATGAGCAATTTCTGCCTCTTGACTGATGGGATAACAAATACTAACTAAGCTATTTGTTGGTGTTGCGTCCAATAGCAGTAGGGAAAGGGTCTTCCCTCTCTCCAGGAGCCTGTTGTCTGCTTCATTGTTGAAGAAGTGGTCTGAGGTGTGTGGACCAGCAGCGTCAGCTACAGCTGGCAGCTTGTGCAGTACCTCGGGCCCCCTCTGGGTTCCTAAATCAGATTCTGCTTTTCAACAAGGTGCCAGGTCAGTGGTATACACCTTAAAGTTTGAGAAACACTGGCCTAGGATAACTCTTGGAGTAACGAGAGAGAAATAGCATAAAGCATAAATAAGTATGCTGAAGGTTCAAATCGTTAATCACAAGATAGTCGAATCAGATTGATGTTTCTCTTCGTCTTGAACTTTGTACCTCATAGGAATTATGCCTAACTAATCTTGACTCTCTGATCTCTCTCCCACTTCATACTTCTACTGCTATCATTTGTGTACATGTGGCACTTAAAGGGACTTAGAGATTATAAAAGTGAATGGAAGTGATTTGGGGGCAATAACGACAACAAAAATCAGCAAATTTGTCCTCATCTCTCTGGCATCTTCATGAACTCATTATTCCTGGGATACAAGAAGTTGGTATGGTTTTAATAAAGACTAAGCTAAAATTTCCAACTGTGCTTCCCCCAAAATAAGATCTAGCTGGAACATCAGCTCTAATGTGTCTTTTGGTGCAAAAATTAATGTAAGACTCAGTCTTATTGTAAAATAATATAAGACCGGGTATGATATAATATAAAATAATATATAATATAATATATAATATAATCCCGGGTATAATATAATATAAAAAATTAATATAATACCATTAATTTTTGCTCCAAAAGACACATTAGAGCTGATGGTCCAGCTAGGTCTTATTTTCCGAGAAACATGGAACTTCTAGGTCAGAGAAGAGACTCACAGAGGACAGGCAGGGGCACGTGGCTCTGAGGCTTGGTTGGGAGCCAGGTAGCCCCAGACACAGAGCATGAGTCTATGTCATTGTGACATCTCCTTTATGCCTCAGGAGATGTTCTCTGTTCCATACATGAACCTGGTGGTTGCGGCTCTTGTTTTCTCAGCCTCTCACCTATTTTGTTAGTGTGGATTTATTGGAATGGAAACTTGATGTGGATCTAGAAATCTATGAACAAATAATATTTGATTTAAATTATAAACATGATTTAGGCCAATAACAGAAAAAGAAAAAGGCTCTGCAAAATGCTTAAAGCACACCGAGAAAAAGAACAAAATATGTTGCCTTTTTACAAGCTTAAAATGTCATTCAGCTCTAGAAACTGGCTTAATTTAAGCTTTTTCACGCACCATCAACCTCATGACTTCCAAAATCTGATGATGTATTAATTGCACCCAAAGCATAGTAGAGGGTAGATCACATTCAACTGCCCCTGCGATAACTGGAATGACTATATGTTAGAGCAGAGAAGTGACAGAGAAGAATGCATTAACTTCAGAAACACTACACTGATGCAGCCTAAACAAATCACAGATGACTTTAGTGACAATGTTAAGTTGTTTTTCAAGTACGTAATACATGAAAGGGATGTTCTGTTCCGAATGATTCTAGTTTCTATGAGCCAGAGCTGTGAAGGGAATTTATTTCTCACGAACAGGACAAAGACTTTGAAACAGTCAGAAACACAACACAGTTCATAAACTATTCTGAAGGAAGGATGGTTTTATGTGACAGAAATCACTTTGGGATGATATTTAATAGCACTGTCCTCAGAGGCACTCACATGGGCCCTTGTCCTGATTTCCTCTAGCTGTTTGAATTTAGACAAGTTATTTCCACTCAGTTTTCTCATCTGTGAAATGTGAAGCATCCTAATATAGACTGAAGGGGTCCATCAAACCATCCTGAGGTTATTTCTCCAGTTCCTGGTATACAGTAATTATGCTCATCAGTTTACAGAGTTTCTATTTTAGCTCCTTGACCCATGGCATTTAGGATATCGTGGTAGCAAGGATCAAATGAAAATTCCTAAAGTTCCCTTTCCGCTCCCTCCCATATCCAAATTGCAAAGATGTGGGAGGATGGAGCGAAGGGGTGGTGATTGTCATCATATTCTCATTTTACCCACTTGTGTGACCTGTGTAGATGTAGGATTAGCAATGCATTATTCCAAGTGAATTAGCAGGTGGCTTAAATTATAGTTGCTCCTCTAGACGTAATGTCTTTACTAGCATAAATACGTAGACAAATTCATTCACACCTATTATGGAGCTACAGATTTGGCTACCCCCAAACTTGTATTTAACACTATAGCACACTTCAAAGAGTGGAATCTAACTTTGTGAGAGGAGACTGAAGGGAAAGGACTAGTTGTTGCAACTGTAAGTATGGGAGAGTTAATTCCTCATGGTGAAAACCTTGACCAATGGGAGATACTGGACAGGAAAGATCCAGGCATATAAATAGCACACCCCAGGAATTCCCTATGGCTTATAAGATATGTGCATTTAGAGTAGGGGTAGGGCGGGGGAAATCTCTATTAGAATTCAAGAGTGTAGAGCCTGTTTCCTTTCGCCCACTGACAGACTGTTCCGAGTTATGGCTTCCTTGCATAGCCTGTCTGAAGTCACTTCGCTTGGCTGAGCAGAAACACCTAATACTTTTTATGACTTGTTGTGAAACAGAGGCCAATATGGTAAACCATCACCTTGTATTGTTTCTTATCCTTCTCTGCTTCATTTCCTTTTCCACCACTCTTAGTGCCCAGGGATTGAATCTCCTATTCTAATATTAACATAAAGCCACAATATTATTGAATGAAATACACTTTCCTTTGAACAAATGCCTGTCCATGGTTTTCTGTCTGAATGAGAGGCAGGGATTGGTAAATTAAGGAAAAGAACTTGAGGCATGCACGTTGTTTGATGTCTCAAGATGTTGGCTCAGCACAATCAATACATATCATCTTGCACACTTTTATCAAGCTCATCCTCATTCATCTACATAACTGTTGATTTTTTTTGTTCTATTCTATTTTTTATAGAATAGAACCCGAACGTGTGGCATAGATTGGGAGTAGACTCCTTTCAGAAGCAGAATAACCATTTGCCTTGGGTTGGGTAGAGACTGAAGAGGAAGCACCACATCTTACAATGAAGGAGGGGTCAGCAGCAGGCAGAGATGCTCACAAGAGGTTTGTGTGTAATTGGGGGGGGGGAGGATGAAACAATATCAGGGGAGGGTCTTATGCCATGGATATCAAGCCTTTGCTATCTTGGTGCATGTTTCATGAATTTCACACCAGTGCTGCTATATATCTTTTAAATCTAAGTAAAGAGCTTCTCTAGAGTGGTTGGCTAAGTCAAGAGGATGAATCTAGGAAAAGGAATCTAAAATGGTGACTCACAGGGAGATTTTCTGGTGTACCTGAAGTCGTACTGCGTTAATTGTCACTTACTCTGCTTACATTGGGGGAACCAAGGGCAAGGAGCTGGCTGCTCCAGGAGCAGGACCTTGGAATGCTAAGACTGAAGGAATTCAAGAAGGGGGGCGTGGTCAGTAGCATCCGATACAGCAGATTATGTCCTGCAACCACATACAGGTAAACACAATCATAAAGAGGTTGAAGAAATTAGTCACATGATGGGAGACATAGACTGGAATCTCAGAGGTTCCTAAACTATAACAAAAATGTCAGAGAAAGGGATGAAAAACATCATGAGGCTCCCAATGTTGAGAGGCCAGAATTTTATCCCAGCCATCTGTGGCTTTCATTGCCTTCTAGGTTAACCTCAAAAAGACAAAGAGTTGGTGCTGGGAAAGTTAAGGAGCACCACAGGAAACAGCTAGGTGATGTTTCAAACATCACGTGTGCATGTTGGAACCAGGCTCCACAGAATAAACTGTACAATAGGAATGGGGGTTTGATATCTGTATGTCCTTAAGGTCTCATCTCTCTTTTATTGATGCTAATCCACAATTTGTAGAATTAACATTGGCATCACACTTCACGAAACCCCAAGTTGTTTAATGTTTACCTACTAGAGAGAGGTCATATTTCTTTCAGGATCGTTAAAGACCTACTGGAGAGGGGCAAAGATAGTAAAAATAGACTAGAAAAAAGTTTTTAAGAAAAAGGAGCAGTCCAAATGCAGTTATCTTGGCATTCAAGCTATTTTGCTTTAGCCTAGCATAAAATATCTGATAGCAAATGGGAATGGGGATTTCAAAGTATTCCTGTTTATCTCTAGTTTATTATGTATCAATATTAATATGTAACAACTTTAATACACTTTTTTACTTGACTCAGTTGATTCCTTCCTTGTTCATGTACAGACCTCTTCCACAGAGGCAAGACATTTAGGTGCAAGTGTTTGCCAGTGTGTGAAAGAGCCTTAAGTGTTTAGCAGCACTCAGAGGCTCTAACGCACAGATAGCCTTCCAGATGAGGCCTTGAAAGCCCATTTAATCCATTCTGTAGCTGCTGTGAGAGCCCTGGTGGGTCTGGCTATGACTTCAATGTTAAGCCTGAGTTCCCCAGGGATTTTTAAAGTTCCCCTGGGCTGCATGTTCTCTTAAGGGTCTGGCAGCCAAAGCTGGGGGCACCAGTAAATGGGAACAGATGGAGAGGACAGACTCAGGCCTGGTTGTAGGAGAGGGGGTGAAGACAGATGGGCAGACAAGCACCCATCACTCCATTGGGACAGCTTACCAGGCAAAAGACTACATGAAAAGCTTTAGTCGTCAGCTTACTGCTGGTGAAGCAGACTTGCTCAGAAACAGAAAGATGGCTATTCTTGAGTAAGGACAGTAGTGAAGTGTTGTTTTTTTCCTTTCTCTCTTTCCCCTTGTTTTATAATACACCTGTCTCAATTTGACATTATTTCTAAACAGACTATCTACTCCTGTACTGGAAAAGGAGAGTGTTCTGATATGCAAATCTGGGCTATATTAAATGATTAGAAAGGAAGAGTGTTATCAAGTGATATCATATTCTCCCTACACATAGTTTCATCCATTCCCTAAGTTCTTCAAAATTTTAGGTTCTTATTTTTTTTCTTATTTGAAAAGAGGTAACTTTTCCTGGGTGGGCTTGTTATGTGTAGAAAAGGACACAATGCAAGGCATTGGGAATTTACGGCTTCTCTTCAATGAAGAAAGAATATGGTATAACTTCATAGAGCTTAAGCTGAGAAAAAAATATATATATGTATACACACACACACACACACACACACACACACATATATATATATATATGTAGGCAAGTACCAAAAGGAATGTTTAAGTTTTCTTCCTTTCTCTTTCAAAGTGCATTCTTAAAAAACAAAAAACAAAGGGCATTCTTATTAGGAATCTGTAGGATTAAGTAACAAGGAAACTTGCAAGGGATGGATACCCAGGGCTTGGGAAAGGTGATTTATTGTTGGAAAGATTACATTGGATTTGCCCCAACCTACACTTCAACGAGGGCAGCACAAAGCTACAGAGCTTACCACAAACTCTGTGTCCCAGTGCCACTGCTGTACATAACACCTCTTTCTACGGCTGACACACATTTTAACGTCTCGAAGCTTCTTAATTACAAGAATGTTTCTATTCTATTCTATTAAGAAAACCTTCACTTAAGAAAATGTGAAAGCAGATATGTATTTTTTTCTTTCTTTTTATTTTCTGACAATACTTCGGATGTATAGCTCAAAAATCAGTGACAGCTTCCTGTCAAGAAGATACCGTTAAACGATTTAAACTTTTAGCATTGTGACACTCCTATTTTTAATACTACTGTCATGAAGTTGCATCACAAATTACAGACAGGTACATGGTTCAGTTGTAAATTGCCAGAGTTAGCACTGGCTGAGGCCTTACCTGAGGAACCAGATCTAGTAAGAAGAGAGTGAGACACCTGTGGTTTTGATGGAGTGCCCTTGTAAGGTTCTGTGCATGCAGAACTCAAGAGTGACTTTCTTGAAAATCTGTGTCTGTGTTAATGTTTTACTATCTCAGCCTTGATAGAATCTCTTGAGGTTATTTATCAATTGGTGTTCTTTTGGTCAGGGATCTATATCAAATAACGCTTTGTAGTTCTCAGGAGATGTGGTAACCCACAAAAAGCTTTCTGTGAGGAAATGTCCTTGGAATCACAATTCTGTTTAAATTCTTTGGTAGTGATTTTCCATCATAAACTCTCTCATAAATGCAGACTCTTATCCACGCCAATTTATTTCCTCATTGATTTAATCCAAAATAATTTTCTAATTAAATATTACAAAAATTATCATCTGTAAAGTTTTATGTTACGTTGCATTATTGTAATCATTAAATTTATAATATTTCAAATGTCATAAATAATTCATAATCATGAAAATAATTGTTAATTACTATTTATTTCCCTGCATCCCAAATTTCAAGTAGTTTTGCTAGTGTTAAGTCACTTTTGGAGATCATCATTATATTGATCATTATGGTAATACAACCATCAACCTTTATTTAATTTTGTATCACATAGATCTCACACGTAAAATATGTCAGCTAAAAACCAACCTCTCCCTGATCCATGGTTCCTAGGAAAGTCAAAATCTCCTATGAAACTAATCTTCTGCTTCCTCTGGGGTCTAGAGAAAAAAAATTGCTAAATAGTTCTGGCTATCTTGAATCATGATTAAAGTGAGAGGAGTACTTATTATTCACTTCTGCTTTCCATGAAGAGAGACATTTCCTTCATGTTCTTCATTCTGCTTACCTAGGCCCAGAGAATTGACTTTTCTGATTAGAGAGTTTGAGGGGACCATCTGAGGGTGCCCTTGGCTCTGTCCTTCCTTTTCCCTTTCTTGTTGCTATGTGTCCATCTGCAAAGAGCACACATTCTGCTCTGCTCCTCCAAGCTGTCTAAATTTCAGGTGTAGGCTCAAACTTTGTAGGCAGATGGGAAACAGAGGTGTCTTTAAGTGACTTTTCCATCTGGTACATGGGCTGAGGATCTTGAGAAATAAACAAGGAGTGGAATTTGGGAAGAAAACACTCAGAGAATGAGAATATGAAATGTGTAAGGCCACATTTTTTGTTGTGTTGAGTTTGGCAGCTGAAGGTGTCTGTATTATGTTATGCCTCTTGTTTTTATAATTATGGGCAGAGTTGAGGGTTGGTGAGATGGGCTTTTAACTTGTGTGACCAAGGCAAGTGAGTTTAGGTTTTAAAGTACAGGTTGCTTCAGTTTGGCTTGGTATTGCAAGAAAGCTGAGATGGGATTACATCTTTCAGGTATTGGTTGGACAGATAATATTTGCTGCATCAACAGTGTTTTCCAGTTATATCATTAGGCAGGAGCTTTAAACGTCAAGGATGTAAGTTCTGCATATTTCACAGAGCATTTATGGGGTATGAGATTTCAGTTATACCTGACAGGTCTAAGTAGGCAGCTGTACACTGGATGTCTAAATTCCATTTTGCATTCTAAACCAAGAGATCATTTGAGAGGCTCTAGGATAAATTTGGGTTAATGTGACTTATTCAGAAACTTGGTTATTCCCTACCTATTATTTTAAATTGACTCTGGATTTCTTAATGACAGAATCTCTATCCTTGGCTTTAGTTTCAGAGAGTCAACTCTGGATCCAACCAAAACAATGTGGTAGATTTTACTAATGAAATAACAAAAAGCTTTTGAAGCCTTTATTATGATAGAAAAAATGCCATATTTTTCAATGAATATAAATAAATTAATAAAGTTACTGCAGACTCAGAAGCAAGGAAGATAATGAAAAAGGTCTTTTTCAGGCATTCTTTACTTTTAAGGATTAGATTTTTTTAAAAGTCAATAAGGCATTGAAGTAATCTGAAAATACTTTTTCAAATAGAAAAAAATAGTCCTAGTCAGTCCTACTAATGTAATAAAAGTAATGGAAGAAATGAAATAAAATTTAAAAAGGATGATGAACAAGAAGAGAAAAAAAGAACCTTAAGTGAAACATAGATATTAGAAGATAAGCTAGACAGATACAAAGGGGAGAATGAGACCTTGAGAGCTTGAAGTTTAGACTTGACCTATGTAAAGGGGAAAATAAGATATACCCAGGTCTAACTACTGCTACAGGAACTATTTGTAAAAGAGAATTGTTTTGCGTGGTAACTAGATCAGAAAAGCTAACAACCCCCAAACTGTATAACAGAGGGAGAGTAACCTTTCAAGCACAGACTAGAATGATTGCTTGAGGGAACCAGTCTCTGTGACACATTGGGAAAGGCATTTTTAAAAGGCATTTCAGTTGTAGAATCTAAACCAAGAGTCATTGGGAGACCACCCTTACTCTTTCTTAATGACTGTCCTCTCAAGTCTCCCAAGGTTGAATATTACCTGCATCCCAAATCCAGGCCACAATCCCAGCAAGACAAGAAAATAAGATCTATGTATATAAAAACTCTTCAGAGACTTAAATGACTAGGAATCGCTGAGGACACTTCTTGAGAGGATCTCAAAAATGAGCAAAACTCAGTTCCATAAGTGATATGGTGGCTTTTGTGGAACACAATGGATATAAGCAAGAGACATGATGATACTGTTTATCTAACTAGTTGTTTAAAAATACTTGTATGCATATCATCTCCTTCAAGTCTCACAATGCCCTGTGATATACAATGGATTAGTTCCAGAATTTTAAATGATGATACTGAAGTTTAGCAAGTTGTTACTTGCTAAAGGACATTCCATTGGTAATTCAGTTAATTATAATCCAGATCTCTCAAGTTAGGCCATTTACTTCATTCCTTTGAGCCACCCTATTCTTCCCAACCTTAAGGTGTGTTGCTGAGCCTGAAGAATGATGTAGGATCTTGACAGTGTAGCAAGGTAAAACTATTTCGAGAAAGAGAGCCAGTGATCAAATCAATAACACATTTGATGCTTTGGCCTTTTAAGAAATCACTGAACAGTGTGACTCAATTTGATTTGAGGGAATAACAGTCTTTCAAACCAACAATTTTAAACATATTTGAGCAGATACAGAAAATTCTTGCACATAATAAAAGCACCCCTTCTCCAACCAGCCTGAAGTTATTGTTATGAATAATTTATATTTCTCTAGGGGATTGTGCTATTTATTGCTCTTAATTATTTGCTTTTCAAGTGCCACTATAGATTCCCTGGGGAAACCCTTGAGAGAAGGAAATTGTCATGCTGGGGGAAGCTTCAGCTGATGACTCGCTGGTACTAGAGCTACAGGTCTGTGGGTGACGGCAATTACCCTTCATTAGTCCAGCAGAAATGGGGGAGCAAAGTTCTTCTAAATGGGCACTTGACATGGGTATTAACTTTATTTTTTCCAAAGAAAAGCTTCTTTGAGGGAGGGTGTACAAAAATAGACACGGAACGTTGAAAACAAAAAGGAGAGAATCTGAAACTGTTTATTTTTTTTCTTTGTACTAAATCAAATAATATTTTATTAAATGCCCTTAGAGAGAACAGTGTGGGCACCGAAGAGAGTAAGTTGGGGATCGTGATGTCTGGGTTCTGTTATAGGGTGTCATTAACTCAATAGGATTTTTGTGCCATGGATTCTTAATTTATAAAATGTTGTGTGGGAGGTGATTATGAGCAAGGATTGGACTAAATAGAGGAAGTCTTAGGTCAATACTAGGGAGCTGAGACTGAAGAAAAGATGGTCTAACTACAGAAAAATAAATGCCTTGAAGCAGTTTATTCAGGCAACCTAGGTTAAGTTCACAATCTCTTTTGTTATTCTTTTAACATCCAGGCTTGAAACATATGTGGTTTTGTTGACCATTGTCACCCCAATAGATTTCAATAATAATAATAATAATAATAATATGTAAAGCTCTCTAGGACCACAGGAACAGACTAGTGAGCAATTTAGATCTGCTGCTGTAGCTCGAGAGTGCCTCCTGCAAGAAGGTAGTGGGAGAGTGGTTTGTGTTACAAAAAGGGTACCCATCTGGGGTATGGATGACACCCAGATGACATGCATTGGTACCAGTCATCTGTGACTTCCAGACTATTTGTCATTGCCAGTTCCCAACCAGTTGTTAAATATTTTTAAAACTTAGCTTCGTCTGAGGGTGACTTCAGATTCCCAAATATCTACTAACCAGCTGTGTGAACTTATTACCCACTTACAGCCTGAGTATTTATTGAGGAGGTTGTGCTACATGATCTCTGCATTTGTGACTAACGAGCATGCTCTCTGGTGTTCTAAACTACACCGTCAGCCTCTCATCATCTAGTGTCTAAGTCAGAACGTTAGCTCCAGAACAGCATATATATATTGTTTTACTTCATTGAATACCCATAATGAACTGTTCTAATGAACTGGAAGAGTCAAGATGATGGTTTTAAAGAGAGTAGGTAATCTGGATACAAAGCCAGCGACATGATTCTCTGCATAAATCCAGGAGAAGTGTACATGCAATTTGACCTGGTACTCCCAACCCTTAAATTAAATAGAAGATTATGCTAATATGCTAAATGTTGCTTTGTAAAAAAACACAACATGATAATATGGTCAGGAAAGGAATAGGACGTTAGCAGCAACAAAGTTTTAAAATTAATTTGGATCATTAAATGAGATAAGGGTAAATTAGACACAATTTTTATTCTCAAAACCAAGCCCTACTCTGTTGATTTGGAAAGGACTGAAGAATCAGCAAATGCATTTTTAGATAACTATTTTACTAGTGGAATAGCATGTATATATGTGGATGTACACATAAACCCGCTTCAACAAATTCTAATTTTTTGTTCATTATGTAATACTGTGTTCCCTCTGAAAGCTAAATCTTGTCGTGTGTGTGTGTGTGTGTGTGTGTGTGTGTGTGTGTGTGTGTGTGTCTAGAACAAGTAGAAAATCTTGGCCTGGAAAGGCCAGGTCACTGTTCGTCCAGGCTCGTGACTCCCAGAAGGATACTGCCCTCCAAGGCTAGCCTTGCACTCCTCCCTCCAGGCTCTGCTTGGTCTGCTCGGGCACTGATGCTGGCACGGTGGCTAAGTCTGTCCAACGCCGGGGCATCATCCCTATCACATTCAGAGTAGTGCTCCCAAGTTGTTCCTGGGGGGTGCAGACTGAACTGCTCTTTCTCATCCTTGTTAACAAGCATAACACTTTGGTTAGAAATGAATTGATTACTCACCCTCCTAAGAGTGGAATCAGATCCCAGGAATTGAGCCTTATGGTGAATAAAAAAGAAGCAAGACCCAAGCTTATCCTAGGACACTTAGACACACATGAACTGTCCTAGATAATACGGAGCTTTCCCTCTGAAGAGACGCTGTGATGGTTAATTTTGTGTGTCAATTTGACTAGGTCACAGGTTGCCCAGATATTTGCTTAAACATTATTTCTGTGTGTCGGTAAGGGTTTTCCTGGTGAGATTACATTTGAAGCTGAGGGCCTAAATGGAACATAAAGGTGAAGAAGCAAGAATTCGCTCTCTCTGCCTGACTGCTTGAGTTAAGACTTTGATCTTCTTCTGCTTTCCTACTGACACTTCACCACCAGCGCTCCTGGTTCTCAGACATTTGAGCTTGTACTAGAGCTACACTCCTGGCTTTCCTGGGTTTCTATCTCGCAGAAACAGATGGTGGGACTTCTCAGCCTCCACAAATACTTGAGCCAATTCCTTATAACAAATCTTTTTCTATATATCGTTTTGGTTTCTCTGAGAACCCTGATTAATACAGATGCCCTGAGAGTATCCCGTTTGCCCTTTATGATTGCATTTCCACAATCACCGGCCAGGTGGGATAGGAGCCATTGGTGTCAGTGGGAAGCAGTGCCCAAAAATGTCCATGGCTGCCAACTGACAGAGCCCTCGGGCTCATGAGCTCTGCTTCTGGCATTTGGTGACTGGCTCCCTTCCAGACTGAGTATCTGAACCGGGAGGCAGTACTTTCTTGGCTTTTAGGCATTAGAAACAGCACTTTGAAGTTTTGGGGAGGGTTGGTCTATAATATTATATATGATTTTTGGCAGATCCTGACCTATTCTAATTTGTACATGTTAGGGAAAACAAACACTTTCTAATCCAGTGATAATAGAGGAAAATCTTGGGGGGAAAAATGATGATAGTACTAGACTGTTGAACCTAGAAGAGTCCTAATGGCAGAAATCAAAGTAACCGTGTCTGTAAGGGGTAGTGCATCTAGAAGCCTGTCTCTTGGGTAGGATGGTGAAGAATGTGTCTTCAGGAAAGACAGCAAAAGCTGGAAGAAGATTCTAAATCAGGAGTATGGATTGGTTGAGCACCCACCATGCTCTCTATTCAAAGCTCAGTTCACCAGGAAGGAATCAAAAACACTCATTTATTTACCTCCTATTATCAAGTGTCTGCTATGTGCCAGGCACTACTATTCTGGACACAAGTTGTGACCAAAGCAGGTTAAAATCTTGCCTTAATTCATCTTTTATTCCAGGGGATCTCAATCAGTATATGAGGAATAGTATTGAGAGACAGTGTAGTATATTGGAATGGGAACGAGCTTTGGAATCCAGCAAACTCTTTAAATCCTGGCTTCATCATTTTCTAAAGTTACCGGGATAGTTAAAAACTCTCTCTCAGCTTTAATTTCCTAATCAGTGAAATAGAGATAATACTGTTTAGCGTGGTCGTAAGAATTGGCAGTAATGTATGCAAAATCCTTGGCCCAGGCCTAGTCTATAGGTGGGAATTTTTGTCATTGTTGGCATATAAGATTGTTTAAAGACAGGGAGGAGGAAGAGTGAGTATTCATACTTTCCCCACCTCCCTTTTACATTGTCCTGTTTATTCTTACAGTTGACTTGAAGTACTTGAAAACGAACTAGTCTTGCTCCCTTTAGTTTTGCTACTCTGAGCCCATTTTCTGCTTTGCAGCCGGGGAGAGCTTGCTGACGCTCAATCGGATCATGTCAGTGCCTTCTGTAGATCACCTCAGAGGTCTTGATACTCTGAACAAGAGATGAAGTTTGGATTGTTCAGTGCAGTTAAAAGCTCTTGCATACTCTGGGCCATGCCTACCTTACAGCCTCTTCTCTTACCACGAATTCTCCTTACACCTTTGCACTTGTCATTCCTGTCAAGCCAAGCCCTCCCCACTCCAGGTGCATGCACATTCCTATTCATGGAATACCTGCCCCCTTCACAAGCTCAACTTCATCTGAAATTCTGAACATCCCTCTACACTTACCTTAGCTATCACATCCTCCAGGTTGCCTTCCCTGGTACCCAAGGTGAGATCAGGCTCTGCTATGGTCTTTAACACCCTGGTCTGCCTCCTGTCATTATGTTTATTGCACTGTATCTGAGCTTCCCAAACTGCATTACGGTGCCCTGTGCCTCAGCAGACTCACAGGGGGTGCTCTGGGATGTTTTAAAATTTCTAGGGAACCACAGAGAGAGCTGTTGACTATCATATGGACACTGTATTAAGTTACTTGGGCTTAGCTACTTAATAAATTATACATTAGGCATTCATTTTGACCTACAAACATACAAAAACATTCACGAGATACTAAAGACAAAGTTGGGGAACCTCGGCCCTGTATTGCAATTTCTTCTTTAATTTTCTCAGTGCCTTTTTAGAACATTTTTTTTTATGATATGGAACTCTTTGGGAATCAGTGAAAAGTTTTGCCCCATTTTCTAGAAAAACTACATATGTTCCTGCATTTGACCAAAACCCAGTGAGAGAAGTTATTGATGAAGACAGATTACACGAGAGTTGGACTGCTTGAGAGGAGATATACTATATATGAATGTTGGGGTGAGCATAAACTTTATAACAAGTTAAACTGGGAAGAAATGTTGTCACCAAATTCAGGTCACTTATTGAAAATAAATTTTAGATTTGTACCTTTCTTGAAAGTTACTTGTGAAGAAATATATCTAGAATGCCTGAAAATATTTTGTTTAGGCCACCAAAAAATTGATTTGTTTAGTAAGTTTCTTTCTCTATACACAGTATACAGGTAAACCTCATCAACAGTCCTACGGATGTCACTATTCACTCTATAATAGTTAAATCCTAGTTAAACTGTAGTTACTTAAAAGAGAGGGGGCAGGGAGAGAGGGAGGAAGAGAGGGGAGAGAGAAAGAGAGAGAGAGAGAGAGAGAGAGAGAGAGAGAGAGAGAGAGAGAGAGAGAGAGAGATTGATTGATTAATTGATTCATGGGCCCTTGCAGCCTGTGGACTCCTGTGAGAAATCCAGTACTGGGTTTGACATAGGCTGAATGAATGAACAAAAAGCTTAACCTGTCTGGTTTTACACCTCTGGAATAGTCAGGGGGAATTAGAACACTGGAAATAGGCCTTAGGAAGGGAGAAATTTTCAGTTGTTTGCAAGAAGAAGAAAATGGAGATTTAGCTCTACATTTTGGAGATTTGGGAGTCTAGAGTTCTCTTTTGGGTTCTGAACCAATTGACAGTAGACACAAGCAGCTAAATGGGACCAAAATATCTGTCCTACTAATGGTGTGGGTGTAATAGACAAGAAGCTGAATGAACTTAGACTCTAACTGGGGAGGCACAGGCCTTTGGTTAATAATGCATGGGAAATGGCAGGCATTGAAGAGCTGTGACTTTGCTCATCCATAAGACAAGAAGCACGAGATGGATCAAAAGAGACAGAGCTACATGGGGGTAGTGATTGCTGATGCAGGCCTGCCCAGAGGAGAAATGCCAGCCCCTAGATGATAACTCTCACTGCTTTCCCCAGGTGAGTCTCTCACCTCTTCTGTGAGGACAGGAGATACTACACCAGTATGTTTCCAGTACTTCCATGAAAGAGTGCAAGTATTAGAAGCTCTCATTTTTAGGATCCAGACAAGAACTCTGGGAAGGGAAGGGGATTGCCCTTATGCTTACTTATTCCTACTGTCATCGTTATTGTTGTTTGTTTTTCTGTCCATCAATAGATACACGGTCCTAAATCTCATTCAGAAGATCTCAAGAGGTCTGAAGGATGCCTACCAGAAATCAGGGAGGAAATAGATACACCTTAAGAAGAAGCTCAAACAAACCCCTATTTTTAGTGGTTTATCTTTTCTCTCTCTGTCTCTCCACTCTCTCTGTATGTCTGTTTCTTATCGGTCAACCTGTAAATATGCCCATTTATATTAATTATGAGCTACACTGCCTGTTGCAGCCAGTTACCTTCCCTGTTTGGCACAAGACTACCGGCTCCCCTGACTCACCCCAGCACTAGAGCCGTCTCTCTGGTCTCTGCAGCACCTTGTCTTTGCTGGGTGACAAATTGTCCTATTTCAATTACGGATGTTGTTTATGACATTGCTGTAAGAGCTAAGAACCTGTGGTTTCATGTGCTGGATTTATTGATTCATTTATTTTTACCAGTGAAAAGATTTCATTATTCACACTGATTGCTTTTATCTTTAATTTCTTGAAAGGATGACTTCTCTTTAAATTATTAGGAACATTTGCTCACCTGGAATGAATTACCATTTTTCAAATCAAATTCTTCCCCTTATTATTACATTATGCTGTAAATCCTAAGGAAGAGCCTTCTTTCCCTGAATGGGGAAAGAGAGGGATAGAAAAGATTTCATCTGAAGGGTCAGTCTCAAAATTGTGGGTGAACAGGGGAAGCACCTCTCTTGAGAAGCCATTAGGTAGGGAGTTAATTCTTAGCCTACTGGTCTCACTTCACTGATTTGATTATTTTATGGGATATTTGGGAGTGGGAGGGAGGCGATAGGATGTTGACAACATTCATAGAAATTGTTCTGTGCTGTGCTTGATCGCAAGACTTCTGATTAGTATGTAAACCGTATTCTATTTCCTTTCTAACAGCCACACTTTTGTTTCTACTGTTCAATTACAAAAAGAAAATCAGTAGGTATGAAATAATCTGGGACCTGGCTTTCCAGAATTAAAATACATAAATTGGGGAGGGGAGACTGAATTGAGACTCAATAAAAGACCCTGAGCGCACTTCATGATGTTGGCACAAAGTCATGCGTCATCATGATGTCAGAAAAAGGAGGTGGTTCTTTGTACACTTGGGCAACTGGAGTCAAGATAAAAGTAGCAAAGCTGAAATGGACTGACCATTCTCAGAAGCAATTAATCTAAGAAGACCCTAGAGGTTGGATTTATGAACTAGAATGCCCACAGGATCCAGGCAGGGATTGGGAATGAATGAGACAGGAAGTCACACTGTCAACAATAAGACCCCGGGGAAAGCTGGAGGCCTTCAGGGAGCTCTTGCGCTGTGTGAAGACACATTGCTGCTCTGCCTCCATTGTTGCCATGTGAGATTATGACACTAGCAGTACAAGATCTCGCAAGATTAGAGGAGTGATTTAATGAAGTTTTTTATTTTTCTTAAAAAAGGTATTTAAAGAAGACTTCCTGTGAAATCTTTCCATTTCTAAATGCTATCAAATAATTAAAATTTTTGAACTTTGTGCAGGTCAGACAAGACATTTCTATGACTTGAATTTCACCCATAGGCCACCAATTCTCACCTCTGCTGTCTGGTGAGGAACCACTGGAGGTTTATTTTGAACAAAGGGAGTGATGTGTATTCTTTTATTCATCCATTTAACGTCTGTCGAGTACCTGCTATATATCAGGTCCTGTAGCACACTATCAGCCTTCGTGAAACTTACATTCTAATGGGGAAAGCAGGTGATAAATGGAAAAAGAGATAAGTATGTGATACAATTGAGGTAGTGAAAAGTGTTATGGACAACAGAAATCAGGCTAAGGAGATGGAGGAGGGTGGAGGGTGCTTTGCTCAGTATAATTGGTAAAGATCTCTCTAATAGAATCTATCAGAACAGAGACCCACACCAAGTAAAGTGGCAAGTTGTGCAGTGCGTGTGTATGGGGTAGGAGGTGGAAGTGGGGAGGCCTCAGGCAGAGTGCAAAGGCCCTGAGGCAGAGCTGTGCTTCGGAGTATATTGTACCCAGAGGAAGGTACAATATGGCAGGTACAAGGATGGCAGAAGCAAAGTAAGCCAGGAAAATGAGTGGTAGACAAGTCAGAGTCAGGGAAGTAGCAAGGAGTCATATCACACAGGCCATGGAGAGCTGCTTTTAAATGCTGCCCATCCTTCAAAGTCCATCTCAAGTGGAGATAGTTGAAACTACTGGGGAAAATGTTGACAGTTGTTGAAGCTAAGTGATAGGTATATGGGTTACCAGAGGGTTTGTTGTAGCTTCTACTTTTGTGTAACTTTGGTAGTTTTTACAACAAACTTTTTAAAATTTCTAATTCAAGTTCTGTATTTCCCCTTCTTGTTCTACTTGTTTCTCAGAATGTCCAAAATACCTTATTTTTTGAATGACTCAATCAAATGGTGCCCTGATTTTGTAATTTGTCCATTGTCAAGTGTGTCTTCTCAATTAATTTGTAATTACCTGAAAATCAGGACACTGATTCTCATTTCTTTTCTGTCTTAGCATTTAACACATTGTTTGGCATACAGAATTCACTTAAATATTAACTGATGAATGGATTCACCAAGTATTTTATGCCCAGCTGTGTGATAGATAAAGGTGGGGGAGGAGGTGCTAAGATATAGTTCTTCTCTTCTAAAAGCATCCAACATTCAGGTATACACTAATGTTACAGAGCAGAATGTTGAGAATTTGTTAGGGTGGATGTGATAAATGGTAAAAAGGAAATCTAAGGGTCAGATATACAGAGAAAATGTTGACTGTCTCATGTAAAGCTGCTCTGTTCATTCTCACAGACTTCACTTGCTGTTACCTAGTGAAAGCTAAATGAGACAAAAACAAAAACAAATGCTTTTATTTCAGTATGGTAACCTTAATTTGATGTGATACACTTTTAATAGTTCCTTTGGACTATATTCACTATCTTTAAGAAAAAGAAAACACTAGTGTCTTAGAGATTCTTTTTTCTTTTTCTCTCTCCACTGTCAAAGCAAAATTGCAATGAGTAAAGTTAAACAGGCAAGGAAAACTTTATTTAAGGCCATTGCAGGAGGAAAGAGACCAGAACTCAGTCTAACTTAATTCTACTGAAACGAAGAGTAGCAGGATTTTAAGCACCAGGGAGAGAGAGACAGAGAGAGAGAGAGAGAGAGAGAGAGAGAGAGAGAGAGAGAGAGAGAGAGAGAGAGAGAGAGAGAGAGAGAAAACGCAGGCCATCTATGTTTGCTAATTTGCTTTACCCAAAGGAAAAGTAAACTTTCTCATGTTTTTGTGAGAGGAGATAGTTTTACAACTTGGAGCCAAAAGCCTGGTAAAGGTAGGCTCATAGGTGCTGGGA
The DNA here is from genome assembly GCF_964194185.1 of Rhinolophus hipposideros. Classification (NCBI taxonomy): domain Eukaryota; kingdom Metazoa; phylum Chordata; class Mammalia; order Chiroptera; family Rhinolophidae; genus Rhinolophus; species Rhinolophus hipposideros. The sequence continues at coordinate 64,743,092 of NC_138049.1, read as the reverse complement.
GATAGGAATGTTATCTCCCCCTTCCCCTGGTGTTTACATTTCTAAGAGATGGCTCCTAAATCCTTGAGAAAGACATTTCTGGGTTGTAAAACTGGCAAGAGGCTTTTATTTATTTATTTATTTTATTATTTTTTATTGGGGAAGGGGAATAGGACTTTATTGAGGAACAGTGTGTACTTCCAGGACTTTTTACCAAGTCAAGTTGTCTTTTCAATCTTACTTGTGGAGGGTGCCATTCAGCTTCAAGTTGTTGTCGTTTCAGTCGTAGTTGTGGAGGGCGCAGCTCAGCTCCGATCCAGTTGCCATTGGTAGTTGCAGGGGGTGGAGCCTACCATCCCTTGCAGGAATTTTAGAATTGAACTGGCAACCTTGTGATTGAGAGCCCACTGGCCTATGAGGGAATCGAACCGGCAGCCTTCGGAGTTAGGAGCATGGAGCTCCAACCGCCTGAGCCACCGGGCCGACCCGCAAAAGGCTTTTAAAAAGATTAACATATCTCTCAAAGAGGCAGAGAAAGAATTGACAATGATAAGTTTTTCTAAAGTGAAAATGGTATAAGAAAAGGGAGGTCAGGAAAATAGTGTCTAAAGTTTTGCCAAGCTGAGGCCGCCTTAGCCGCCACCTTCTCCTTTCCAACATGGCATCTGGGGGTATGGGCAGGTATGTGGCTTGTATGATACCCTGGTGACTGGGAAGATGTGGTCCTCAAATCTTCTGGTTTCTCTGTTTCCATAGTGATGTCTCTTGTCTGCCTGGCTGTTGCTTATACTGCTAGCCCTGTGGCTGAAGTGTACAACAGGTGTGACTTGTCATGTGGTTTTTCTCTTGGTTTGATAAGAGTCTAAAGCAGTGGCTCTCAACCACGGGTGAATTCCTCCTCCACTCAAGTAAAACAAATGGGGGTGAGGTAGGCAGGGATAGTATGTGAGATGAGGTCTTCCAGGAGTCCAAACATGAATTAGGACAAAATCCTTTGCTTTCAGGATTTTTTTTTTCAATGTGTCTAACATTCCTTCTTTCCTCTAGGCAGAAATCTGAAGAGGGTGAATGGAATATCCATGGGTGACTCTACTTCCACCCTTCTATTTCCCTTTCTGTGTTTCCCTTCTTCCCACAATACTCTGGGAATTGCTAGACTAGGCTTCTTTTTTGCTTCACCTACTAGATGTCCCCATCTTTCCATAAGGCAGGAAGCCTCAGTGCCCAGCCTGCATGGGAAGAAGAGACAGAGTCCTTAGGGAAGACAAGTCAATTATCTTAAGACTTAGTTCTTTTTTTTTAACTCTTTTAAAAAATTAAATTTACGGGGGTGACATTGGTTACTAATATTCTATAGGTTTCAAGTGTACATTTCTGTAATACACCATCTGTATAATGCATTGAGTGTTAACCACCCAGAGTCAGTTCTCCTTCCATTGCCATATATTTGACCCCCTTTTCCCTCTTCTACTGTCCTCTGGTAACCACCAAACTGTTGTCTGTGTCCAGGAGTGTTTGTTTCTTTATTTGTTTGTCTTTTTCGTTTGTTGCTTTCTGTTTTATATCCCACATATGAGTGAAGTCATATGGTTCTAGACTTTTTCTGTCTGACTTATTTCACTTAGCATGATAATCTCAAGATCCATGCATGTGGTTGCAAATGGCAGTATTTCATCTTTTCTTATGGCAGAATAGTATTCCATTGTGTATATATACCACATCTTCTTCATTCAGTCATCTACTGAAGGACACTTCAGTTGTTTCCATATCTTGGACATCATGAACAATGCTGCAATGAACATAGCACATGTATCTTTATAGATAAATGTTTTCATACTTTTTGGGTAGATGCTCAGAAGAGGCGTTGCTGAGTTGTATGGTAATTCTATTCTTAATTTTTTGAGGAATCTCGGTACTGTTTTCCATAGTGGCTGTATCAATTTACATTCCCATCAGCAGTGTATGAGGATTCCTTTTTCTCCACAGTCTGTCCAATACTTGTTATTACTTGTTTTATTGATAATAAAGGCTTAGTTCCTGACAAGCTAAATGAATTTAGAAAATCTTTTCTCTGGTCTGCTATTTAAGCTTATAGTTTTGTCCTGAGAATTAAATCCCAAGATTTGGCCTTAGAGGGCAAAAGGCTATGATACAATAATATTTAAGAAGAAAGTTAAAATGCATTAGTTTAAATTTGCAAAATGTGATCACCACTGCACATGGCTACTTCTATTTTAAAAATTGCTAAAGAAAGCACCGTGGTATATGTGAACTGTGAGCTCAAAGGCAGTGTATAGCAGAGATAAATAAGGAAGTGTGAGTACAGGCTGGCCAAAGAAGGAAAGCCTCCAGAGAGATAAAAGTTTCACGTGAGTAAAGTCAGCTTTTAAATTAGAAAATAGCCCTTAGTAGAGTGGGAGACTAGGAGACTGTCCTCAGGAGAGTTTAAAATTTTGAAGTTTTAACAGTTCAAGGTGACATAATTTCTCAGCTATATCTCTCAGCTAGTGAGTGAATTCTAGTTTTCATTCTGAAGACCCACGTGTTCCTATCATGATAGTGTGTAATGAAACTGTGTAACCGTTCATTACATAGGCCGGCATCATCTCCAGGCAATGAAAATACTAAGTTTGAACATTAGATGACTTAAGACTTCAAAAAAGTTTCCCTAATTTGTAAGTTCCCTCTTTCTCTCCCTCTTTATCTCCCACCCCCACACCTATTCTCTTAATCAAGGTCAGCCTGTATATGTGTGTGTGTGTGAGTGTGTGTGTGTGTGTGTGTGTGTGTGTGTGTGAGTGAATGAAGCTGTTTCAGAAACGTTTTTTGGGGAGACTATGGAAATATCTACACATCAGTGTATTGAATTTTCTTTTCTTTTTGTGTGTCTATGAGTTTTTTTTTATTGTAACGTTTTTAAAATTAGTTTCAGGTGCACAAAACAATGTAATAGTTAGACGTTTATTATTTATATCCCTCACACAGTGACAACCCCCTCCGCCCATCTACTATCCCTCTGACATCGCACACAGCCATTACATTTCCACTGTCTCTATTCCTAACGCTGTACTCCGCTTCTTGTAAGTATACATATATTTGAAATTGTAGTTGACATTCATTATGAGACAGCTAGTGAAATGAGAAGCTCCAGGATACAAAATTCCTTAAGTAGCTTATAGTCACCTCGGATCTCCACACACAGAGTCTGCAAGGTTCTCCATCTGTACAAATAGTCCAAGATTTCGTTATTCACACCACACTTCTCTTTGAGGTGCCTTTTACTGTACAGAGATCAATAAAAAGTGAACCATTACTTTTCTTTTAAATGTCATTTCATCAAGGCAGGCCACACAGATAACCTTCTCCTGGAGCGATTCTATTCTCAGGCACTCCTCACAGATGGCAAAGCCTTCTCTTTATCACAGTCACTTGATCAAATCTGCTCATATGTGTTTCCCGAAAAGTTATTTGTTGCCCATTGGAAAAAGAAGCATGCAGAAACAACTTTATAAGAAGAAAACCACTTTGGAACATACGAAAAATCAAGTTGGTTGTTTTCCGAGGCTGCCTTCTTTTCAAATTTAACTCTTGATCTTTGAGTTTCATGATTCGTGGTTTGTCAGCGGGACAAGTCAAGAGCCACATATACACTGAGGCAGATGTGAGAACTGAAAGGGGAAGGAAAACTCTAGAACTTCTCTTCTTCATTCTCATTTTGAAATAATAGCTTTTTAAAAAATAATAACTGGCCCTGAAAACTAATTTTCTCTCATATTATTCTGTATTTTTAGAGCCAGCAGGGTGAAGGACAATGAAGCAAACAACAAAGGCAGCAATCATGAAAATTAATAGCTTCAACACTGCGTACCCTTATTTGCCTTTGGAAAACATCTGCCTACACTGTTTCTTTCCTTTTATTATGGGCCTGTCTGATCAATGTTTTGCATGTCATGCAGACAATTTGATTATCTGAAAACTCCCAAATTATAATGCTCTTCTTTTCACAACTGTTGTCATAAAGTATGTCAGAAGTGGAATCCTGAAGTTGTAGTAATTCAAAGAAACTTTTTAGATTTTTCTCCTCACCTCCATCTCTTTTTCTCACTTTCTCTCTTTCTCTTTCTCCCTTCCTTTCATAGTTGAAATAAGAAAAATTTGGCATTAGCCTAAATTGACCTTAAATCCCTGCTCTCCCAGAAACTAGCTGCTTAGTCTTGAGTAAATCAGTTAATTTTTTAAATACTTCAGTTTTCATATATGGAAGATAGGTGTGATATTGCTTTTCTTGCATGATTCCTATGAGATTTAGAGATATTTGTGAAATATGTGGTATACTGTACACAATAAGTGTTTAATAAATAGTAGCTACTATCATAATTTATTTAACAATTTTTTTCCACCTACCATGTATAAAAAAACCATGTTGAGGGCACTATCTAACAAATAATCTAACTGGTATTACAAAAAGAAGGTTTCATCACAGGCAAAGCCAGAGCAAGTTGCCAGTTATGATGTGATCTAACTTCTTGATGTGATGGGCGGAAGGTCAATTCAAATACTGTTGAAATAGAGTCAATGTTAGTTGGAAAGGGTATAGCCTCAGCTGTGAAAACTTTAACCCTATAACTCTTTATACTCCCTTCCAGTTGTCATAATGATAGACCATTTGGTGTAGAGAATGGACAATGGCTGCCATAATGAACTTCTGTTTATGTATTTATTTAATTTCCCAATATGCATAGCCTTTGGTTCTAGTCCTAGGGAAAAGAGAGATATGGAGACTTTCTTATGAAAAAGCTGTGCTAAAAATTTAGTGGGATTGACTTTAAAAGACTAAGACCTAACAGAATGCCTTCCTTATCCTTTATATAGCTTTTCCCCATCTTTCCAGTTTTTCCCTCTCCCATCCCACAGTTAAATCTTAAACTTTCAAAATGTTTATTTTCTTTGGTATAAGGGAACTTGTTTGTTTTGTGGCAATCAGGCAATAGAACAGATCAACATCCATTTTATGGGCTAGACAAATGATGCATTTCGCACCTTTTCTGGCCAGAGAATATTTCAGGGGATAAGGGTTATGTGTCATGGTTAAGACTGCTGGCGTCCGGCTGCTGGCACTCGAATTCCAGCTGCACCCTTTCCTGGTGTGCTGTGTACTTGTGCAAGTTACGCAACCTCACTGAATCCTGAGTTGTGCAGCAAAATAGGGTTTGTTGAGAGCATCAAGCAGAATCATGATCGGTAATACTGAATACAGCGCCTGTATATAGTACCTGGTAGACACTTGAAAAACTTGTTATTAGGATTGCGTAGGACTTTAATCCAAATGATAACAAGGTAGGTTGCGTGAGTCATCCCATACGTGAATTTTTATTGGCTCTTCATCTTCTATGCTGATTCAGAGGGCCTTTTCAGTTAAGACAGCTTCACTTGGTTTCAGAACTAGACTTCTCTTGTGGCGTAAAATATTTTCTCTCTATCCTCACACTCCTCCCATTCCTATAAAGATTCACCACAATTGGCATATTGGATTTCAGGCAGACTTTATAAAATAAGACTACGTGGAGGGTCGAATCTTTAGTTTCTGACAAATTTTGTAGGAAAAAGCCAAACAAGAAACTTTGGATTTTTGCTTCTTGACTTTCAGTAGACTAAGTAAATTATATTGGTATAGATATTCGCTTCTGTGATAAGGAGTTAATTGAAAGGAAAATCATTGTGCTCTCACATCTGCATATGTACTAAATACAAACTTTAAATTTTGAAACTTGGGCCACTTGAGAATAAAATAATCTCAACTGTTAACTGAACTTCTTTGTTCCTTTGGTTCAGGTGCTTATACTCGGTGTTTGAAAATAGAATTTTAATTCCTGCTTTGACATTCCCCTATTTAACGCTACAGTTTGTGCCAGTTTGGAATGTATGGTGGGTCCATCTCTCCGATGAGATTGCTCACGTCTCTGATGAGCTGTTGGAGGGATGTGAAGATGCTGCGAGGCAGAATGCATTTCCCACCAGGAATGAATAGGCCTGTGATGAGCTTCTTCGGTAGCACTGGGAAGGACTCTGCCTGCCCCACTGCCTGTCTGCTCAGGAGCATGCCCCTCAAGGTTCTCCTGTACTTGCTCTCTTACTTTTCCTTTCTATTTCTTGCTCTTCCTTTCTCTCTATTTCTCCTCTCTCTCAGCTCCTTTGTATGCTTGTGCCATTGCCTGCATTGTTTGGTCTATTTATTTCTATGGCACCAATCTCCATGGAATCTAGCCACTCAGACAAACACATTAGGTTAAATATAGGTCTGTGTAGGAAGAGAAGGAACTGTCTCTCTTGCTTCCTTCCCTCCAGGATGATTTATGCTTGATTAAATGAAAGAGAGAGAGGAAGATGACTATCACCCCATGAGAGCTGAAGATGGCATTGCAGGACAAAAGAGCAGCCAACTCTCCCATAGTGCCTGCTCCAAAGATCTATGATGGCCTCAGGGAGACAGATTGAACATAGGACGGGCTGCTCCTGGCTCTGCTACTCACTGGCATTGTGGCCTTGGGCAAGTTGCCTCACCTCCAATTATTTCATCTGAAACTGTAGGATTGGTCAGGTGATTGCTGAGGATGGCTTTACCCCCATCACTGCGTGATTTTAAGAGCTCCCAAAATGATCCAGGCTTTTAGAGAGGCTTTCTTATGGTCACCTGATTCAAGACTGTGGTCAAAAATAGGTACATCTAAATCATGTGCTTAAAAGACTGCGAATCAAAGGATTGGTGAGTAGGAGTAATGTTCCTGAGCTGCTCCCCTTTTCCCCACAAGAATGCTGCGAGCAGCAACCTGGAGAAAGTGTATAAGGTCAGGAGACCTAGCTAATCATCTGCCCCAGGGCCATCATCCCGCAAGGATGGAATTTGACGTTGAGATAATTGGGTACTCAAGTAGGGAGGCTCAGCAGCTGGGATAATATCAGGAATGGTGGAGGGGGTTCTTAGCTACTGGATGACACCTCTCCACACCTACACAGAAAGTAGAACCACAATTGCTTCAGAAAAAAGGAAATGTATATGGAATGAGATGTGGGATGGGGGAAACCTGCAGAAAGGGAAAACTGGCTGAGCACCTGATGCTGAGGTCTCTCTTATCTGACAATTTTTATGTTTCTCTATTTGATCTTTATTTTGCCCCTACCAAGGAGGAGTTTAATGAGCCAGGGGGTAATTGTGGTAATTGTGTCCTTGGTTTCTGGTAAAGCATAACCCAAAAACAATTTTAGGTAATGTTAATATCTCAATGCAAATTATTTCAAAACTGAATGATATTTGACATAGCATGATAAACTGAATAATATTGCTTAATACTTCAAGATTTTAATTTCTTTACTAGCCAAAAAGCATAAGGATACCAAAGTGTGAAATTTGTTTGTATAGAGAGACCAAAGGAAATTACTTTAGGTACTTTAGCACTACACAGTAATTCTGAAAGCAGTCATAACAAAAGGTATTTTCTGCGTATTAATGGCCTATGCACATAAACAAACCAAGCCTAACAAACCAAACCAACACATGCAACTTGAAGCAAGTGTGAAGAAAGAAAATATCATTACAAATTGTATTGCTACTGTGCTTAAAATTATTAATATCTTTATTATAATTCCAAAATTAATTGTAAATTATTCATGCATTCATTTATTCATCATAAATATACTTGAAAACTTATGTCATGAATTGTGCTAGGTGCTAGAGTTACAGTACTGGATAAGATACATATGGTCTCTGTCCCTACAAAACCAGTAGTAATAAGAAAGCATGATGAATGATATGATAAAGAAGAGATATTAATCCATTTATTCCACAATATTTGTTGAACATCGACTAACCCAGATGCTGTTCTAGGTTTTGGGGATCATGTGGGTGAACAAGACAAGCAAAATGCCTGCCCTCAAGGACTTTGCATTTCAGTGAAGAAGTTCAGTGTACTTCAGGATGTTATGGTGAACTGGGGAAAACTTCCTAGAAGCACTGATTTTCAAATTGAGGCCTGAAAGGTGAATAAAAGTTAGATAGGTGAGAATGAAAGGAAAGAGTGTAACATCATGCACTTACACCTGAGGATGACAGTAAAAAGATGAAAGGAGTTTAATATGGCTGTCACATCGCATGCCACATTTGGAGATAGTCCAGAGATGAAACTGGACAGGTGGGTCGTCTGGTCTCAAAGGTCATGCCAGCCATGGCAAGTGTTTTGGGCTTTATTCTAAGGTGTAGGGCAGATATCAAAGTGTGTTAAAAGAGAGAAAAATAACTAGATCTATATTTAGAAAAATGTATCTGGCCACAAGGTGGAAAATAAATAGCAGGTCAACATGAGAAGCCTGAAGTCAAGTTAGGAGGCTATTTAAGTTGTCCAAGTTAGTGAAAATGGTGGCCTGGAAAAGGAGAATATCAGTGACAATGGAAAAAGTCAATCTGGGCATAGATCAGTAAGATTTGGTGATTGGTTAGACATAAGTGATTAAGAAAATGGGTGATGACGACTACCAGGTATCTTGCTAAGACACTAGCATGATCATTAGGGAACATAAAAGAACAGTAGGTTTCAGGTGGGTGATAATAAATTTAATTCACTTTGGACAAGTTGGGAGCATGTGTGGTATCTCCAAGTGGAGATGCCCAAGTAGGGTGTGTGACTTGGAAGCTCAAGAGAAAAATCTAAGCTGCAAATATGTATTTTTGAATCATCAGCATAATTGTGATAATTGAAGCCATGGAGGTAGATGGGATGGTCCAGGAAGAATACAAGGTGACCATAACTCTGAGGAACAGGATTACAACCTTTAATATTTACATGCTAAAGAGAGAAAGAAAGGCTAAAAAAAGAGACTGAGAAAGCATGACCAAGGAAGAGGAAAATCATGAAAGAATGGTGATACAAAACCCATAGGGGGTGGGGAACATTTCAGGGGCTCCCATGTCAACCTGACTGCTGAGAAATCACATTAAGAGTAAAGCAGAATGTAATCCCTTTTGCAATGAGTAGGAATGGGTGGGAAAGAAAGTGTGGAAAAAACAAGGGAGGATAATTCTTTCAAGAAGTTGTTTGGTATCAGCATCTGAGAGGGGTGACTAGGGAAGTTGAGGGTTGAAGTCAGAAATTTTTTTTTCTTTTTGAGATGAGAGCACTGAGCATGTTTAATTGTGTTGGGAAGGAGCCACTAGAGAGTGAGAGATTGAAGATAAAGGGAGAGAAGTTACCTGAAAGATCCAAGTCCTTGAGATAGCGGGAAGACAAAATTCAAGAATGAGCAGAGGATTAATATCAGACAGGGGAACAGATTCATTTTCTTCTGAATATGGCGGGGGTAGGGGAGATGGAGGAAGGAAGAAAGGGTGGGTGTGGATGAAGGCAAATTTGCAGGATTAGTCCAGGTATTGAAGGGTTCTATTTTACCTGAGAATGAGAAGAGACCGTCTGCTGCAAATAAAGGCAAGATAGCAGGATTGGAGCTGTGAGAAGTAAAGAAGGTCTGAAACAGTCCCTGCAGCGAATGGAGGAGCTTGGTTAGGGAGAGGAAGAGTTTTGCCTGTGGCACTAAGGGCTCTGATCAAGTAGGAGCTCTTGATTTTTAAGTGGAGCCTGTCTGGGAGACTTCAGGAGCTGATGTGAATTCAGAGAACCGGGCATATAGATTCATTGAGGATTGGGGTGTTTTCTAGGCAAGTCAGTGGAAAGGAAGTGGAGCAAAGGAGTTGGTGAGACACTAAATGATGTAACAGAGCATGAAATCTGTAATGGGAAGGCAAAAGAATGAAGAGAGAAGGCTGCTGACTGAAAAGGAAAACAATGAGAGGGAAGGTCAGAGAAGAATGTTGGTGAGTGAGACAGCCGCTGGGATGAAAGTACCTGAGTGGAAAAGCTGAACAGATAGGGAGCTATGAAAACAACAATTTTGTTGAGAAACTTTACTGATGACCTTGTTGAATTCTGCCTCTTTTTTTGCTCAGTTTGGCTGATACTCTCTAATAGTTACGGTGAGCAAATCTTCTATGATTGTAAATGGAATGTTCTTCACATTTCCATAGAGAATGTAAAAGTATATATTAGCATGGGGGCATTGAGCGCAGCGGTTGAAGAGCTCAAGTTCTGAGGTTAGGTTATTGGGTTAAAATCCTGTCTCTTGAACCTGTTTTCTCTTTTATAAAACTGGGATAAAATAGTATCTACTAAAAAAGTACCGGTAGTCAAATGAGTCAATACACATAAAGTATTTAGAATAGTTTCTGGCACATATTAAGTATCCAATAAATGTTAGCTATTATTATCATTACTATTATTATTAGAACTCATATCATGCTGGGTCCGAAAAGTGCCCAGAGACAATTTTGTCTAATTAGTGAATTTACAGATGAGGAACCGGAAGGTCATTGAGAAATATTGACGTTCCCAAGTCAGGCAGTAGACCTAAATCTAGACCCAGGTCTCTAGATTCTTAGTTGTTCTCTACCTTTTCTGTGTTGTGATGTGTGTATTTAATGTACTTACAGGGAGGCAGACCTGCCCATTGGCCCTTGCCTCTTGGACAGAGGAACGCATAACACACAGAGACACAGCCCATGGAGAGTTCCTCCACGGGCCTCCCATGCCTTTACCATAGTGTGAGGGAGTCGTGCGCAACGGCAGTGCAAGGGGACCCAGAGATCTATGGCAAAGTCACCAAACTGCCTCTTTATGGGCCTTGTGCCATCTTGTCATCATAACAAAGAAAACTGCACTTGCACAAGCTTCAGAGCATTTTCTGTTATTCTATGAAATGCAGACTGCTGTCGTCCCCATCCAATTTACTGTCCTATCCAGATGGTGGAAGAAAAGACATAACTGAAGTCATTGATGGTATTTTAAAGTCAGGGCTCTGTAAGCACTGACACTTTTGAGCCTTTGATTATTTACAAAGTCTTCTAGCCAACAGTGGATGCAAATCGACCTGTGCAGCTCTGAAGTAATGGAATTAATGTTAAGAAAAATTGGTAATCACTTTCTAAATTCCTATACTCCCAAAATTGTGTGAGTAATTTTTTTCTTACTGATAGTGTCTGGGTGTCTGATGTGACTGAATACTTAGGAAATCCTATGTATGTCACCTCTAAAATTTGCTTAAGTTGATTATTGAAGAACTTAAACTGAAGCCATGGAAATCACACAGGGTAAATCATGCTGATGAGATTTCCAAATCAATTTTGGGTTCAGGTGGCTCATTTTAGTTCAAATCCCTGTGTGCTTCAAATCAGAATCTTGATTTGTGGTCTCAGCTGTGGCACCAGCCTTCCTACACAATGGTCAGGTTTTTAATTTTGTTTTGTTTTGTTTTTGTGTGGCTGTTGCTGTTACTATTTTTAATTTCTAATTGAAATGAAAAAACAAACACTATGTGAGGTCTATATAATTGCTCTGTTTGCCATCATGCTATGCGTTTAGGTTTAGAGAAGTAGTTATTAATCTCCATTGTATGTTAGAATTACTTTGTAAACTATTAAAAAACACAGATCTCTGGTTGTTATTTTTTCAAATATTTATAAGGTGGTTGAAAAAGGCAAGGTTGAGAGCTGATGCTCTAGTTCTGTGATTCTCAAACTCTACTGTGCATGTGAATTTTGTTACTTTCCAACTAACAATTCTTACTCCTTGAAGTATAATCTGCAGACCAGCACCACTGACATCACTCAAGAGCATGTTAGAAACGCAGACTCCCAGGTCCCACCCCAGACCTACTGAATCAGAATCTACACTTTAATAGGTTCCCAGATGTGTCATGTGCATACTAAAGTTTGGGAAGTACTGCTCTAGAGATCCTATTTCCTTCTGCAGATTATGATTTTGACATGCTGTCACCAGGTAGCTGTGCCCGAGTTGTAGCATGGAGATCCCAGCAAATAGGCTTCCTTGAGTCAAAGATCATCAAAAGCTTTTCATTTACTATTAATATATATTATAAATTTTCAAAAAAGTAAGGTGTAAAACTATACATATAGAATGATTCCAGCTATACAAAATGCAAATAAAAATCCAAGAAATCTGTATTATTATCTCTGAGTTGTACAAATGTGGGTGATTTTTATTTTTTTATTTTATATTTTTTTGTATCATGTCAGTTTTCTGTGAAACACATACGATACCACCCTCAATAAATCTAGGGATGTTCCTTCAACATATTTATTCTCAAGGCTTTTCTAGTGTTAGGCCAAAAAACTGATTTTCAAAAAGGACAAGAGACAAAGTATTTCAGATCATATGGTACTAAACTGCCTGTCAGTCTTGAGGAAAATTCCAGGAAAAAAATATCTCACTCTTAGTGAGAGGAAGTGACCAGGAGAGGCTAGCATAAGTAACAAAAAAAATGATGCAGGATTAACCCTATTTCTTTTTATAGATAAGTCAGTAGAATGGTCAATAAAGGGAATGCTTTAAATCTTGTCTATGATACTTTTCCCAAAAAATTGCATTTCATGGTACTTTTATTAAAATATTAAAAATATCAAGAACTGTGGTCAGAATGATATTACACTTGGTAGTTGTCAGTCAGTATCCCAGTAGGAATGAAATATTCAAACAGATTAATTGAAGAGCATTTTTAAAAGGGACTATTTGTAAAGATGGGGCATATTGCTAACCCCTAGGTACTGTACCATCCTACGTTGGTACAGTACCTAGGGGTTAGAAACAGTGGAACATTGTTATCACCCAGTGCCTGAAAAGGTGAAGGGAAGGAGAAGTTGCAGAAAGCAGAGAGAGTTCCTCTCTGAAACTCTGACAGGAGCTACGGTGTTTAGTACAGGAACAGAGCCAAACAATAGCAAGATGGCAAACAGTTATTACTTCACTTCACTCTTCACCTGAGTTTCAGATGGTGTCACTTATTTGTCAGACCACCCACAGGCCAGTGGCCAGGGAGGCTGTCCATACAGGTCAGCACTGGGCAAGGTGGTAAGTAGATCCATAAATGCACATGGAAAATATTAGCAATGAACTTAAATAGATCTTTAATGGGTTGAAGTACAGAAGATAATGTGAAATAGCTGGTAATTGGTTTGGAAATCCATTCATGGTTTTGCTCCATTCAATATTTCATCAATGGTTTAGAAGAAGATAGAGAGGGCACATGAAACAAATTTGAAGATGTCACAAAAATGGGGAATATAGGAAACATCAGATGACAGACTTAGCACAGTATTCAAAAGAATAATGTCTGGTTCTAATGTAAAATATTTAATAGATACAGATGAAAGACCAGCATTTGACAAGATCTCTATAATTTTAGGAAAGATATGACTGAGCAATAATCTCTTAACCATAACATATTTTTAATTGACAAGATTAGTGTTAAATAATCAGTCATGACCCACCCACTCCCCCAAACTAATGTGATTTTAGTCTGAATTAGAATAAAAGGGTCCAGAAAAAAAAGGGTTTATATTTTCACTTTATTCTGTGCTATCCCGACAGTAATGCAAAACTGGCTTATGTGCAGGGTTTTACGACCAGGGTTGTAGATACTTAAACTGGAGAATGAAACTCTGTTTAGAAAAGGAAGCTGAGAAACTAAGCCTGGGATATGTTTGCAAATGTCTGAAGGACTATGCTGTGAAAGAGTGGAGTGGCTTCCTTCCTCCTCTGGGGGAAGCAATCAGATTACATAGAAGATGATCATCTGAAAATCAGATCCATGTGCTTGTGGGATAGGAAATTTTTTATTCTTTTCAAACAAAGCCTGAATGACCTCTGACAAGAAATGTTGCCAAGGAACTTGCTTGCAGACAAATGTGTTTTTGGGTTAGCTTGGAGGTGAAACTCCACCACACCTCAGGGTTATGGTGGGTCCCTGTTAGTCCTGTGTTCTTCTCTATACCGTTATCAACTCTGGTGGTATCTGCACCTTCTCTTTCCCAGAGTCGAACAGCAATAGAAGCTTCAGCTTTGGAGGTTTAAAATGTCTTTGAAGCTGTAGAGCTGTTGTTTTCAATTTCTATCAATGGGTAAAATTTTCTCATTAAACATGAGGTGCTGCAGCAGCAATTCTGATCTCTTACACCAATTATTCTTTTCAAACAAAAAGCCAGCCTCAATTCCAAATATAATAGGTAAAAACAAATTTAAGTTAGGCCTTCATTTAGTTCTTTGTTTAATTTTTCTGTTGATAAAAGTTCAAACAAACTAAAAAGGTATAAAAATGAAAGCAAAATTTCTGGAAATCCTACCACCCACTATCATCATTTTGGTGAACATTCTTCCAGCCCTCTCTCTGTGAGTGCCACCATATGGCTTTCTGAATTCACAAAAAAATAACTTTACATGGGCAGGTTTATATTATACATGTTGCTATGCCATCTGCTTTTTTAAAATTTATTGGGGTGACATTTGTTAGTAAAATTACATGGATTTCAGGTGTACAATTCTGTATCACATCATCTATAAATCCCATTCTGTGTTCACTCCCCAGAATCAGTTCTCCTTCCATCACCATATATTTGATCCCCCTTACCCTCATCTCCCTCCCCCCACCCCCCTTACCCTCTGGTAACCACTAAACTATCGTCTGTGTCTATGAGTTTTTGTTTCTCATTTGTTGCTCTTGTTATTTTGTTGTTTTTGGTTTATATACCACATATCAGTGAAATCATAGGGTTCTCTGCTTTTTGTGTCTGACTTATTTCGCTTAGCATTATACTCTCAAGATCCATCCATGTTGTCACAAATGTTCCTATATCATCTTTCCTTAATGCTGAATAGTATTCCATTGTGTATATATACCACAACTTCTTTATCCATTCATCTATCGAAGGACATTTTGGTTGTTTCCATGTCTTGGCCACCGTAAACAAAGCTGCAATGAACTTTGGAGCACACGTGTCTGTATGTATAAATGATTTCAAATTCTTTGGGTAGATACCCAGGAGAGGGATTCCTGGGTCATATGGTAATTCTATTCGTAATTTTTTGAGGATCCTCCACACTGCCTTCCATAGCGGCTGCACCAGTCTGCATTCCCACCAACAGTGTATCAGGGTTCCTTTTTCTCCACAGCCTCTCCAACACTTGTTGCTATTTCTCTTGTTGATGATAGCCATTTTGACTGGAGTGAGGTGATATCTCATTGTGGTTTTTATTTGCATTTCTCTGATGATTAGTGATGTTGACCATTTTTTCATATGTCTATTTGCCATTTGTAAGTCCTCTTTGGAGAAATGTCTCTTCAGGTCCTCTGCCCATTTTTCAATTGGGTTGTTTGTTTTGTTGTTGTTGAGTTTCATGAGTTCCTTGTATATTTTGGATATTAGACCCTTATCGGAGGCACTGTTTGCAAAAATCTTCTCCCATTCAGTCGGTTGCCTCTTTATTTTGTCGATGGTTTCTTTCGCTGTGCAGAGACTTTTAAATTTCATATAGTCCCTCTTGTTTATTTTGGCTTTTACTTCCATTGCCTTTGGAGTCAAATTCATAAAATGCTCTTTGAACCCAAGGTCCATAAGTTTAGTACCTATGTTTTCTTCTATGCAGTTTATTGTTCCAGGTCTTATGCTTAAGTCTTTGATCCATTTTGAATTAATTTTGGAACATAGTGACAGATAGCAGTTCAGTTTTATTCTTTTGCATGTGGCTATCCAATTCTCCCAGCACCATTTATTGAAGAGGCTGTCTTTCCTCTATTGTATGTTTTTAGCTTCTTTGTCAACAATTGTCTGTCCATATTTATGCGGTTTTATTTCTGGGTTCTCAATTCTATTCCATTGGTCTCTGTGTCTGTTTTTCTGCCAATACCATGCTGTTTTGGTTATTGTAGCCCTGTAGTACAAGTTACAGTCAGGCAGTGTGATACCTCCAGCATTGTTCTTTTTTGTTAAGATTGCTTTGGCTATTCGAGGTCTTTTGTGGTTCCAAACAAATCTGATGATTTTTTGTTCTATTTCTTTAAAAAATGCCATTGGGATTTTGATGGGGATTGCATTAAATCTGCATATTGCTTTGGGTAATATGACCATTTTAACTATGTTGATTCTTCCAATCCATGAGCATGGAATGTCTTTCCATTTCTTTGTGTCATCTTCAATTTCTTTCAAAAATGTCTTATAGTTTTCAGCATATAAATCCTTCACATCCTTGGTTAAGTTTATTCCTAGGTATTTTATTCTTTTTGCTGCAATTGCAAAGGGAATTGTTTTTTGTGTTTCTTCTTCTGAGATTTCATTGTTAGTATATAGGAATGCAATGGACTTTTGTACGTTGATTTTGTAGCCAGCAACTTGACTGTATTCGTTGATGGTTTCTAACAGCTTTTTGGTGGAGTCTTTAGGGTTTTCTATATATAGCATCATGTCATCTGTAAAGAGTGATATTTTAACTTCTTCATTCCCAATTTGGATGCCTTTTATTTCTTTCTCTTGCCTGATGGCTCTGGCAAGGACTTCCAACACTATGTTGAAAAGCAGAGGTGATAGGGGACAGCCCTGTCGTGTTCCTGAATGTAGAGCAAAGGGCTTCAGTTTTTCACCATTAATTATGAGATTAGCTGAGGGCTTGTCATAGATGGCCTTTATTATGTTAAGGTATTTTCCTTCTATACTCATTAAGTGTTTTAATCATAAATGGATGTTGTATCTTGTCAAGTGCTTTCTCTGCATCAATTGATAGAATCATTTGATTTTTGTCCTTTATTTTGTTTATGTGATGTATCACATTGATGGATTTGCGGATGTTGAACCATCCTTGTGCTCCAGGGATGAACCCCACTTGGTCATGATGAATAATCTTTTTAATGCATTGTTGTATTCGATTTGCTAAAATTTTGTTTAGGATTTTTGCATCAGTATTCATCAGAGATATAGGTCTGTAGTTTTTTTTGTGTGTGTTGTCCTTACCAGGTTTTGGTATTAGGGTAATGTTGGCCTCATAAAATGAGTTAGGGAGTACTGACTCTTCAATTTTTTGGAAGAGATTTTAGCAGGATTGGTATTAGATCCTGTTTGAAGGTTTGGTAGAATTCACTAGTGAAGCCATCTGGTCCCTGACTTTTGATTTTGGGAAGGTTTTGGATGACTGATTCAATTTCTTTACTGGTGATCGGTTTGTTTAGATTTTCCAGTTCTTCATGGTTCAGCCTTAGAAGGCCATATGTTTCTAAGAACTTGTCCATTTCTTCTAGGTTATTGAATTTGGTGGCATATAGTCCTTCATAGTATTCTTGCATGATCCTTTGTATTTCTGTGGTGTCCGTGATAGCTTCCCCTTTTTCATTTCTGATTTTGTTAATTAGTGTCTTCTCTCTTTTTATCTTAGTGAGTCTAGCCAAGGGTTTGTCAATTTTATTAATTGTTTCAAAGAACCAGCTCTTTGTCACATTATTTTTTTCTATTGTCTTTTTGTTCTCTGTTTCACTGAGCTCTGCTCTGATTTTTGTTATTTCCTTTCTTCTGGTGACCTTGGATTTCACTTGTTCTTCTTTTTCTAGTTCTTTGAGGTGTAACATGAGGTTATTTATTTGGGATTTTTCTTGTTTCTTGAGATAGGCCTGTAATGATATACATTTCCCTCTTAAAACTGCTTTCGCTGCATCCCCAAAATTTTGGTAGGATGTATTTTCATTTTCATTTGTTTCTATGTATGTGTTGATCTCACCTCTAATGTCTTCTTTGACCCAGTCCTTCTTTAAAAGTATGTGGTTTAACCAAGGAAGTAAAGACCTGTACTCAGAAAATTTTGAGACATTGATGAAATAAATTAAAGAAGATACAAATACATTGAAGCATATACCATGCTCATGGGTAGAAAGAATTAATATAGTTAAAATGTCCATAATACCCAAAGCAATCTCTAGGTTCAATGCAATCCCTATCAAATTACCAATGGTATTTTTTCACAGAACTAGAACAAATAAACCTAATATTTGCATGGAACAACAAAAGGCTTTCTAATAGCCAAGGCAGTCTTGAGAAAGAAGAACAAAGCTGGAGGTATCACACTACCTGATATCAAACTATATTACAGAGCCATAGTAATCAAAACAACATGTCAAACAATTGGCATAAAAACAGATACAGATCAATGGAACAGAAATAAGAGGCCAGAAATGAATCTGTCCCTTTATTTTCATTTAATCTATGGCAAAGGAAGCAACAATATACATTGGAGGTAAAACAGTCTATTCACTTAATGGTGCTGTGAACACTGAATAGATACATGCAAAAAAAAAAAAGAAAGAAAAGAAAAGAAAAGAAAAGAAAAGAAAAGAAACTGAACTGTGTTCTTACTCCATATACAAGAATAAACTCAAAATGAATTAAAGACTTAAATGTAGGATCCAAAATCATAAAACTCCTAGAAGAAAACATAGACAGTAAACTCTCAGACATTACTCTTAGTAATATTTTTACTGACGTCTCCTCGAGCAAAGGAAACAAGAGAAAAAAATAAACAAATGGGGCTACATCAAATTAAAAAGTGTTTGCACAGCAAAGGAAGCCATCAACAAAACAAAAAGACATTTTACTGAATCGGAAAAGATATCTGTCAATGACACATCTGATAAGGGGGTTAATATCCAAAATTTATTTAAAAATCTCATACCACTCACCACCAAAAAAACAAACAATTAACAAATGGGAGAGGACCTGAACAGACATTTCTCCAGAGGATATACAAATGGCCAATAGACATAAGAAAAGATACTCAATACTAATCATCAGAGAAATGTAAATAAAAACCACAATGAGATATCACCTCACACCTGTCAGAATGGCCATCATCAATAAATCGACAAACAACAAGTGTTGGTAAAGATGTGGATTGTTGGTGGGATTACAAATTTGTTCAGCCACTATGGAAAACAGTATGAGGTTTCCTCAAAAAAATAAAAATAGAACTATTTTATGACCCAGCAGTTTCACTCCTGGGAATTTATCCAAAGAAATACAAAACACTAATTTGAAAAGATATATGCACCCCTATGTTTACTGCAGCACTATTCACAATAGCTAAGCTATGGAAACAACTGAAATACCCATCAATAGATCATTGGATAAAGCAGATGTGGTACATATAGACATACTATATAAAATGGAATATTACTCTGCTATGGAAAAGAATGAAGTCTTACTAGTTGTGACCACATGGATGGACCTTGAGGGTATTATGCTAAGTAAAATAAGTCAGATTGAGTAAGACAAATACCATATGATCTCACTTATATGTGGAATCTAAAGAACAAAATAAATGAACGAACAAAACAGAAACAGACTCATAGATACAGAGAAGAAACTGATGGTTGCCAGAGGGGAGGGGTGGTTCAGGGACTAGGTGTGAAAAGTGAAGGGATTAAGAAGTACAAATTGGTAGTTAACAAAATAGTCAAGGGGATGTAAAGTACAGCATGGGGAATATAGTCAATAATGTTGTAAAAACTACATATACTGTCAGATGGGTACTAGATTTATTGGGGGGGGTGTTGTCACAAAACAACAACAACAACAAAAAGATAGCATTCATAAAAATATCAAATATTTAGGAATAAATTTAATGAAATATGTATGAAACCTCAACATTATTAGAAATACCAATAGAGAAATTAATAAAGACCTAAATGGGGACTATAAATGCAGAGATATTGTATGTTAATGGTTTAGAAAATTCAATATGGTTAAGTTGTCAGTTCTCCTCAGATTGATCTGTGGACTCAGTATAACCTCAGTCAAAATCACAGTAGCTCTTTTTGGTGAAAATTGACAGGCTTGATTATTTAAGAATGCAAAGAACATAGATAGCCAAGACAGTCTGGAAGAAACACAATTCTAGAGGTTTTCCTCCACCAGATTTTGAATTATTATAAAGCTGTAATATTTTAGTAGTTAAGACATCTTGATGTTGGTGCAAAGCTAGACAAATAGAACAATAGAATAGAGATGCCAGAAATAGGTACATGTATATATGGTCATTTGGTTTATTAAAGGGTACTACTTCTATTCAGTGAGGAGAAAAGATGTCTTTTCATTGAATAGAGCTGGAACAATTAGAAACATGGGGGAAAAAAATCAAAACCTTTGACTGTTATATCAAACCATACACAAAAGTTAGTTTGGAGTGGATTACAGACCTTTAGCTTGTTTGTGGAAGCTAAAAATAAATTAAGCTCTATAGTAAGATGGGAAACTATTTTTATGACCTTAAGCTCTATAGTAAGATGGGAAACTATTTTTATGACCTTGAGGTAGGCCATGGTTCTTAAAGTAAACACAAAAGGTACTAAGCATCGGAGTGAATAAATGAAGAAACATACTATTGCACTTTATTAAAATTAAGAATTTTTAAATTGAAGACCATCCGTGACCTCAGATAAACTACAGAATATGTGAATAGGAAATCCAGGGACCAGAAATTATTTGCAATACATAAGTCTCATATACAGAATCTTTGGAGAACTTTTTAAAACTAATAAGAGAAAGATAAAAGTACCAAGAAAAAGTGGGAAAAGACTTGAATATGTACTTCACAAAAGACACAGACAATAACCATATGAAATGGCTCAAAATGATTAGTCTTCAGAGAAATGCAAGTTAAAACTACAATGAGATATCACCTCATACCCATTGGGAGAGCTACAATTTTTAAAAATCGACAATATCTAGTGTTTGTGAGGATGTGGAGCAACTGTAACTCTCATATATTTTTGTCGATCTGGTTTAACCGCTTTGGAAAACAATTTAGCACCATCTGTCAAAGTCAAACATATGGACCCAACCTTATGACCCAACAAATCCACTCTTAGGTACATACAAACAAATTAGAAGCTTTTTTTTCAATGAAAACTATGTACAAAAATACTCATAGCAACTTTATTTTTAATAGTCAAATCCTGGCAATAAACCAAATGTTTATTTTGAATATGTACTTCACAAAAGACACAGCCAATAACCATATGAAATGGCTCAAAATAATTAGTCTTCAGAGAAATGCAAGTTAAAACTACAATGAGAGAAGAGAAGAGAATAAAAAGAGAGAGAAAACCACCAAGAAGAGAATAATATCCTAACTATATAAAGAACTCATACAACTCAACAATAAGAAAACAAACAATCCAATTGAAAAATAGGCAAAGAACCTGCACAGACATTTCTCCCAAGAAGACATACAAATGGTCAACAGACGTGTGAGAATATGTTCAACTTCTCTAGCTATTAGGGAAATGCAAATCAAAACCATAATGAGATGCCTCCTCACACCTGTGAGAATGGCTATTATCAATAAAACAAGAAATAACAAATTTTGGAAAGGATGTAGAGAAAAAGGATGCATCATACATTGCTGGCGGGAATGTAAATTGGTACAATGGAAAACAGTATAGAGGTTTCTCAAAAAATTAGTGATAGAGCTAACATATGACCCAGCAATCCCTCTTCTGTGTATCTACCTGAAACATTTGAAAATGCTCATTCATAAAGATATATGTACCCCTATGTTCATTGTAGCATTATTCACTGTATCCAAGAAACAGAGACAACCTAAGTGTCCTTCAATCGATGATTGGTTAAAGAAGACATGATATATATACGTATATGTATTATAATATATATGATGTATATATATATATATATATATATATATATATATATATACACAAAAATACACACACACAATGGAATACTACTCAGCCATAACAAAGGATGAAATACTGCCATTTGTAACAACATGGATAGATCTTGAGATTATCATGATAAATGAAATAAGTCAGAAGGAAAAATACAAGAATCATATGCTTTCACCCATATGTGGGATATAAAACAGAAAGCAACAAATGAAAACACAAAAAATCCAAACTCAGACACAGAAAACAGTATGGTGGTTACCAGAAGGGAAAAGAGGTTGGGGGAGTATGAAAAGCATGAGGGGGGTCAAATACATGGTGAAGGAAAGAGACTAGACTTTGGGTGGTGAACACACAACACAATATACAGATGATGTATTATAGAATTATACACTTGAAATTTATATAATATTATTAAGTAATGTCACCCCAATACATTTAATAAAAAGTATATCTGTAGAAGGGAATGCTGCACAACAAAGAAAGGGAAAAACAGTATAAAAGCTATTAATACACACAAAATATATAAATAAAAGAACATGATGCATGAAATAAGTCAGACACAAAAGAATATACATACTGTATGATTCCATTTATATGAAGTTCAAGAACAGGCAGAACTCATCTATGGTAATAAAAATTAAAATAGTGGTTTACTCTGCAGAAGGCAAAGGGCTGGGAAGGCGTGGGTATAAGGGCAGCTTCTGAGTGGTAGAAATGTTCTACATCTTGATCTGGGTAATGGTTATATAGCTCATACTTACCTAAAAATGTATATAGTGCTGTACTTAAGATTTATGAACTTTATTGTATACAAATTAGACTTCAAAACATTTACAAAATGAAAAAAAAATAAACATTAGTTTAGAGAGAATTAACATCTTTATGTTAACTAAACCAGCCACAGCAAAAATTTTCACTAAACTCCAAACTTTCAAAAAAGTTGTCTTTACCAACTCTAGTACTTTTCTTTCCACATATTCATTCTTAACTCCATTCTGGTTTTCATCATCGCCCCCCACCCCACAGTGTCTTTCTAGAGTTCTCATTATCCCCATGTGGTTGGATCCAGTGAATACTGTTCAATCCCTAACATCCTTGACCTTAGCAGCCTTCAGTACTTTTGAACAACTATTCCTTCTTAAGATATACTTTGCTCTTTGGTTTTTGTGATATCCTTTTTCAGCTAACCCTTTGGTTACTCATGACTACTCTCCCTCTTCTAATAATCTTTAAATGTTGGCATTTCTCAGAACCTGGCCTTTGCTTTCTCTAGATTTCTCTTAATCCTTCCTCTCTCTTTTTTGAAACTTTTCTTTGCACTGTATCACTTGCAGATATTTATTTGTAAGTACTATCTATAAATCTTTGATAACCAAATTTTAACTCTAGCCAGACTTCCCCTGAGAGCTACAGATGAATAGGTCCAAATTTCTATGCTTTATCTACTGTTGGGAGTTTTACAGGAAACTTAAATATAACATGTACAGAAATAAACTACTCATTCCACCCCACACCCTAACCGGCTTCTCTTCCAAGACTGTCCGTATACCACTATCTACACTGTTGCTCATAACAAAACACTGGAAGTGTTCTTTAACCTCCTTCCCACCTCATAGTCTAGAAAATAGAGAATAATAACATTCTAAGAGACTGTCCTTATTTTCTGTGTTTGCTTTGTTTTGTTAATTTAAATTTCAAGTGTTTTAGTGCTTTCTTTGTAAATAAAGACTTCCTATTGAGATTTTTATGGAAAATTTATTAGATATCATTCACTGTTAAATAAAATAATTATAAAATTACAGACAGCACACATATTGCAATGAACCTACCCTTCAAAGACATTTTGATGTTATTTGGGAAAAATGTTAGGGGAGGAAAACCTATGAATAGTAGAATTCCCTGCTCCCTATATTTTAAATGTAGATATGTTTTCAGCCTTTAAGGGCCTTAAAGTTTTGAGAAAGCCACTATTACTTAGTAGAAATAAGATAAAATAATCTAAAATCATCATATGTGTATATTACACACACATATTTCATGGAGTTGGGCAGATGTGAAGATTGATTTCCAGCCATGATATATTATTAGGTTTAAACTCTGGATGCTAATACTGAAAGTGTTCACTAGGATATTATAATTTAAAAAAATATTTACTATAAAGTCTACATGAGTAAATAAATTAGCTGATAGAGTCAGTCAATTTATATTTCTGGACATAGTCGGAGAAGTCTATTTTCAGATTATTGTAATCCTTTTTCTTTGCTCTGCATTTGAAATTATATAAAGTTGTTATTAAAATACATGTTTATAAGAAGGTTAAGAGCCACTGTTCAATAGACTCCTGTTATGTATTTGATCTTGATATTGGTCAGTTAACATTGTAAAGAGTACAACTGAATTATGTAGGCCTAAGGTGTACCCCTAGCTCAGTCTAATCCTTTTAAAACCAGGATGTGAAGAGTGTTATTCTCTGTTTGAACTTCCAGATCTATTATCCACCCTTTCCCACCCTGCTCTGTGCCCTGGGAGGCTGTCTTTAGCAATC
Source organism: Rhinolophus hipposideros (assembly GCF_964194185.1). NCBI lineage: Eukaryota > Metazoa > Chordata > Mammalia > Chiroptera > Rhinolophidae > Rhinolophus > Rhinolophus hipposideros. The sequence goes on along the minus strand of NC_138049.1, from coordinate 64,718,956 downwards.
TGGGTGCTTAAGCTCCCTGTTTGTTTTCTTGGTTTGTTTGAGCTCAACTAATAGGGAACACCACCAAAAGATAGAAGGAAAGGAGGGTGGGGAGAAAAACAGAGAGAAAGAGAGATTAAGATATTTCTTCTTCTTCCACCTTCTCTGTGGGACTACAAATTGGAATTTTTCTGTGTCCCTATACTGAAAGCCACAGTTCTTGCCAGGAGACCCTCTTATATCCACAGCTTTCTCTCCGAGTTCTGGAAACCACTCCCTTTTCTTGCCCTTTCATGCCCAAGGATGATCATCTCTGTACCATTTGTGAGCTTGGGGGTGTGCACTGTGTCCATTCATGTGTTAATAGTCCCTTCCTTAAACTCTCCTCAGTCACTCCCTTTGTGTGTGCCATCTGTTTCCTCTCAGGGCCCTGCCAACATTCTGCAACTCAACACTTACTCCAGCTAGGATCAGTAGTAGCAGCAAGAGAAGGTGAAGGAGAAACTGACCAAACTTTTAACAAACTTAGTGCCTCCATGTGGATTGGTGTGATAGATTTAAAGCTGTAGTCACAGAACGACCTTCATACACCCACCAGGGACCTTCACCAAATATGCCAAGTAACTAAGGTTGGGGTCAGGATAAATTTGTGCAGACCATGAGGCCTTCCCCTCATGCAAGGCAGCAGCTACTAAAGGCTGGGCAGGGCAGGAGGGTGGAGAGATATCCCTCAGAGTCACTTGGGTGCCTTATTGGTCTGAATCCCATTATAGACCCCAGTGGTTATTTGAAGGATGAGAACTTTCTCTCCCCAGAATTAGGAATGATAAACGTTGTGCTGTTTGATCTTTCAAAGTTATGGCTCTTTGGTTTACAACCATACGTATGTTCAGCCATAGTTAACCATAATGTGTACTCGGTGCCAGAAAGGCAGTGATCAGAGGCTGTAATGGAGAGCTTAACAAATTTCCTGAGCACTGTAGACTTAAAATTTGTAATGTTTAACCTAACTCTTTTAGGAGAACTTCATCAAATGTGGGCTATTATTATGGTAGCTAAGTTACCAGGACACAGTCTGAGGAGAAACTTGCTACCTATAGGTTCAGTTACTGATCTCTAGGTAAGGAAGTAGCAAAAACAAACAAATAAACAAACAAAAGAAAAAACACCAAAAAAAAAACCCACATGCACACACAGAAAAACACAAAAAAAACAAGCAAACAAACAAAAAAAACTTCTGTAAACATGCCTGTCAAGATAGTTTGCCAAGCCACTATGGAAGGCAGTGTGGAGGTTCCTCAAAAAATTATGAATAGAATTACCATATGACCCAGCAATCCCTCTCCTGGGTATCTACCCCAAAAATCTGAAAACATTTATCCATAAAGACACGTGTGCTCCAATGTTCATTGCAGCTTTGTTTACGGTGGCCAAGACATGGAAACAACCAAAATGTCCTTCGATAGATGAATGGATAAAGAAGTTGTGGTATATATACACAATGGAATACTATTCGGCATTAAGGAAAGATGATATAGGACCATTTGTGACAACATGGATGGATCTTGAGAGTATAATGCTAAGCGAAGTAAGTCAGACAGAAAAAGCAGAGAACCCTATGATTTCACTGATATGTGGCATATAAACCAAAAACAGCAAAAGAACAAGACAAACAAATCGGAAACAAAAACTCATAGACACAGACAATAGTTTAGTGGTTACCAGAGGGTAAGGGTGTTGGGGTGTGTGAGATGAGGGTAAGGGGGATCAAATATATGGTGATGGAAGGAGAACGGACTCTGGGTAGTGAGCACACAATGAGATTTATAGATGATGTAATACAGAATTGTACACCTGAAATCTATGTAATTTTACTAACAATTGTCACTCCAATAAATAAATTAAAAAAGTAAAAAAAGAAATTTGCCAAAAGAAACTATAGGAGGAGATTTTATGTTCATTTTATTGTATAACTGGAAAAATACAAAGTACTGTTTTATGTGAAAAGTGTGTGTTGAACTTGTTAAGAATTAGATCAAGGTCTGTTTCCTGAATAGCTTTGACAGTATATAACTGTGCAGTGGATTTCCTATCTATGATGTTAGTGAGAGCATTGATTGGGAAAGAATGGAATTCTGTAAGTTGGGATGGGGAAGTGTGGGAAGACTCTGATGAAGCTGGGGGCATTGATCCCCTAAATTATGATGAGTCTTCTTTGCCAGTGGAAGAAGTCTCCCCACCTCCAGTGGAATTGGCCTCCTCACCCCCAGCAAAAGTGGCTTTCCTAACCCCAAAGGTAGTGGTTTCCCTACTTCCAGTAATAGTGGCCTCTCCATCCACAGAGTATCTACATCCATAGTGGTATTCACCTTTCCACCTCCATCTGAGGGGAGTAACCCTAAATTGTCTGAGGAAACAGTAATGGCCTCCCTTGAGGCAATAGCCATGTAAGACAAGGCTGACTTTCCTCAGGACTTACCCCATCACTCTTTGCTTCTAGACCGATAACTAGACCTAAATCTTAGCAGGCCCATAAATGTGAGTTACAAAGTGTGATCCATGAATTTGTGAGGGTTAATTTTAATGTGTCAACTTCACTGGGCTATGTGAGATGCCCAGATAGCTGGTAAAAATGATTTCTGGGTTTGTCTTTAAGGGTGTCTCCAGAGCATAAACTGCGTAAAGAAGATTGATCTCAGCAATGTGGCTGGGCATTATCCAATCTGTTGAGGGCCTGAATAGAACAAAAATGTGGCGGAAGGGTGAATTTGTACTCTCTGCTTGAGATGAGATGTCAATCTTCTCCTGCCCTCAAACATTTGTGCTTCTTGTTCTCAAACTTTTGAACTCAGACCAGAACTTGAGGTCTGGTTCCCAGTAGGCCAGTAATCCAACAAGCTCAAGGCTCTACAGGTATCAAGACGAAATCTTCCTATATGGGAAAACTGTCCATGGTCAAAAGACTCAATGTTCAGATACTGTTGTTAACGTTAATGATAGTTTTTTTTATTCATTCAGGTAGATACCTGATGCCCAGTATGTGCTGTAGACCTTGGGGATTCACCAGTAAAAAAGGTCCGGGAGGTCCCTGACCTCATAGAGCCTACATTCTAGCTTGAGAAGGAAAGACAATAAACAAATCAACATATAAATGAATGAATAAATAAATACATAATATATAAGATGGTGATAAATACTATGGAGAAAAATAAGACAGGAAGAGGGAATAGGGAGGCACAGAGGGCAGATTTAAATAATTTATATGAACCAATAAGAAAAAGAGTAACACTCCAGAAAAACAGAAAATAAATCAATAGAAATACAGGCATAAATTATAAACAGGCGTTTCACAGAAAAATAAATCTGAGTTCCTAACAAACATACAAAAATATATCTCTAGTCATCGGGAAAACAAAAATCAAAACAATGAGACACCATTTCCCAAGGTTCCATCAGAACAAATTATAGTCTGAAAATACCATGTCTTGGCAAGACTGTGGAATAACAGGAACTCTCATCCACTTTTAGTAAGTAGTGCAAAAACCTCTGTGGAAAACAGCTTGGCATAATTTATTGCAGTCAAATAGATGCATACCAAACAAATCCACTCTGCGTACCAATTTTTATATCAGTTAGGATAAGCTAGATAATGCTTTGGGTAATAAACACCAACTGGCTTAAAACAACAAAGGTTTCTGTCTCCCTCGTGGTACGTGGTCGTTGTGAGTTGACTGGAGACCCAACTCTATGTCACTGTCACTTACTCAAGGGTCCATGCTGATGGAGCAGCTGCTATGTGGAATACTTCCAAGCACTGAAGAAGAGGGAAAATAACATTGCATGTATTGCTTCTGAAAGCTTCTGCCCAGAAAAGTCACACATCACTTTAGCTCGCATTTCATTAGTCCAACGTGGCCCAGGCCTAAATGAAGTGGGCAGTGAAGTACAATTTGAACATGAGCCTTGATGGCAAACAAAAGCAGAACATAAGTGACCAGCCTTAATGACTCTTACAGTTTGTCCCCTAGAGAAAAGCTTTCACATGCATACCACGAGCCCCACACAAGAATTCCAAGCAGCACTGTCTATAAAGGCATGAAATGTTCTTCAACAGTAAATTGAATAAGCAAATTATGTTATACTCACAAACAAAATACTAAACAGCAATGAAAAAAAATGAGGTACTGCCATACACATCCTTGTGATGAAATCTCAAAATATTGAGTGGAAAAATAAGTCATAGAAGCATAGCTTGTGATTCATTTATACAAAGTGCAAAATCAGGAAAAAAATCAAATAACATATTGTGTTGGGATACGTGCATATGTGGTAAAACTATCTAGAAAAGTGAGGGAATGACTGAAAATACAAGATGTTGATTATCTCTGGCCTAGCAGCAGGTGGCAGAGGAAGGGGATATCAGAGGGTAGCACACATATGCGGCTTCAAAAACACCAATTTTCTTAAGTTGGCTAGTGTTATCTTATTTTATTGTAATTCTTAAATATATACAGAAGGTGCCAAAAAATGTATACACATTTTAAGAAAGGAAAAAGAAATAACTTTCTTAAGTCCAGTTACCAGAACTCTCCCAAATGGCTTTCAAGGTTTCTGAGTGTCAGTTATATTCTGGAAGATTTTCCTTTAAAAAATTTTTGTTGTTGTTTCTAACATAATGATTAACAGTCTTAAATATAGGACTAACCTTTGGTATTTTTTGTGGATACCCATCCCCAGCACCCAACTGCCACAAGTCCCTACTCCAAACAGGGATTTCCTTTATCTTTCCTACCGTGTTTCCCCGAAAATAGACCTAGCTGGACAATCAGCTCTAATGAGTCTTGGAGCAAAAATTAATGTAAGACCCAGTATTATATTATATTATATTATATTATATTATATTATATTATATTATATTATATTATATTATATTATATTATTATATTATATTAAAGACCCAGTCTTATAGTAAAATAAGACCGGGTATTATATTAATTTTTCTCCAAAAGATGCATTAGAGCAGATTGTCCAGCTAGGTCTTATTTTTGGAGAAACACAGGAGTTACTTTTGGCTACTTCCATTTGTCGTAAGCTGGAGAAACCTGTTCTTGATCCTGGAGAGACCTTCCTCCTTTCTCAATCATTTGATTGGCCTAGCAAATTCCAAAGGGCTAAACTTTCTTCAGAGATCTTCCACTGTGTACTTTTAAAGGACTGTTAAGCTTGTACATTTTTGCCCCCAGATTGAGCACACTCTGACTTCAGGTCACAATTTTCTTCATATTTTCCTTCTTCTTTATTCCTGGTTTATTAAAGGGAAACCCAAAAGTCTTCAAAAATTAAGAGAATTATTCAAATTTACCTACAAATCAAAGGCTTTCCTGAGCTGTGTTCCCTCTGTCAAACAGTGTGATGCCTCTTAGAAACTGGCACACTGGAAGCTGGTGGATTCTATTCTAAACAAGTAACTCCTATCTCCCAGGGTAGCTGTGGCTCCAAAATCTATTGTTGATTTGTCTGAGTTTTAGGACAAGGACATTGCCCTTTAGATAATCAGGACCTCTTAGATGCTTCTCTAGGAAGAGCTAAGGGTGACCTTGTAGTAACCTTATGTTAATACTCCTAGCTAAGCCAAACTTAGGGGAATGCACTGTAAGCATGAAGGTCATAAAACTTTAATTCCATTCTACATAATTCCTTACCGCAGTGCAATGTACAGGCTATGTGGCTTGGCACTCTCAGACATACCTCAGGAATGCACATTCAAAAGCGCTCATATTTGTCTTCTTTTTCTTTCCCTATTGCAAGTTGTAAAACTATTTTCTGCTAATCACCTGAGTTTCACTTTCAACTCAACCCCCAAATAATAATTGAAAAATTACCATATCTTCAATTCTAAGAATTTACTGAGTGTCCTACAATGAACATGTATATTTGATGTGGTAGTGTGACTTTCATTTCCTCAATTACTATATATATGATTACATAATTACTATCTTCTGAGGACCTATAAAGTGCAATATAGCTGCTCAGCTCTCTATGCACTCCACAAAATAATATGACCATGGGTTAGGGTTGCAACCACCCCTAATGACCAGGGAAAGCCATCCCTGTGAGAAAAGATCCCTAAGAGGTGTCCCTTAAGATGGAAACACTGGAAAGGCATTTTGTTCCAAAACAGCAACTATAATATCACTCTTTAGGAACATTATAGTTCCCTTTTAAACTGAAAATGTTCCCCAGGTAGACACTGAGACAGCAGTTTATATACCTCATTGCACCTGAAAACACCTGGGGAGCTTATTAAAAAGTACAAATGCTCAGGTACTCAGAGATTTGCTCAGAGATTTGCTCAGAGATGCGGTTTGCATTGGCCTGGATAGGGCCCAGCCATCAGTAAGTTTTAAAATTCCTTAGGTTATTCTAATGTGCAGACAAGTTGAGAACCAATGTGCTAATACCTTAATTTTCAAAGAATTACTTTCTTAGCAGATATTAATTGACACAGGAAGAATGTAAATCAGGATAGTATCTGATGGATGCTTTCCTCTGGAAGAGAAGTTTGCTAATAGGAGGAAAGGGAACTAACTGCAGGTGGGGTTGAAAAGTACTAATGATGTATTTTTACTCCAAAATTGTACAGAGAGCCCCTGGCACAATGAGAGTTAGATGTGTCCACTCAACATTAATTATAGCTATTCTGAGGGGCTTGAGATTTTATGTTAATTGACACAAACTGGAGGATTCATAATTGATTTTGGAATTCAAAAGAGCATAATGATTTATCTGGCTCTTAGAGTGGACTCGTTGGTGATCTGCCCAGTTTTTCTTCCACTGAGAAAGTGCTATTCCCTCACTCCATGTGGTCCTGACATCCTGCCTATGCAGCAGTGGAGGTGGGAGTCTGACTCACGCTGTTCCTTGGGTCATGTGTGAGTATTTTGCTAGCTTAAATTCTCAGAAGTGAAATTACTGGCTTCTAGGATATGCATATTTTTCAACTAAATGCCCTCCAAAATATGTGTATCGACTTACACTTTCATGAGAAGAAGATGAAACTATCTGTTCACCTCTTCAACACTTAATATCATCAAAATTAAAAAAAAAATATCTCTCTAAATTTCTGTCTCTCTAAATAGTTATCCTAAATTTTTATATGTAACATGTGTGAAGTGTTATCTTTGTTTTAATTTTTATTTCTTGGATTATTAATGAGATTAAGAATATTTTCAATGTTTACTAAACATTTTCATATATTCTTCTGTGAAATACCTATTACTAGTCTTTGACCATTTAAACTGTGGTTCAGAGTTTAGATCAAGTTTTTATGGAGGGCAATTTGGCTGAATTCTTGCTTATATCAAAGGTAATAATTACATTTATGAAAATGTATTCTAAAAAATTATCTGTATTATTAAACATTGTGTCAAGAACCTTCATTACAGTTCTGGTTATAATTGTAAAGAAAAAAACAAAATAAATATAAAACAATAAAGGATTGTTTAAATAATTTATGATAAAATAATAATTATTATTAATTATTTATGATATATAATTATGTATCACGTAACATGATGATACACTAGGAAATAATAGTCACAATATATAGATATGTGACTAAAAGTAGAACATGTAATATGTTCTTTTTGTAAAAGTAAATTATGTATTTGAATATGTATATACCATTTTCAAAAGCCTGGATGGAAATTTTGAAAACATGTGACAATGGTTATCTTTCAGGTAAGATCTCAGATGATTTTTCTTCTTCTTGTTGATGAACTGTATTTTCTAAATTTTGTATTAAAAAAACCACTGTGTAACTTTGTAATAAGACAAAATAACAAAAGTCATTTTATTTATTTATTTATTTATTTATTTAATTTATTTATTTTTTTTGTAAATAGTCTTTATTGGGCAGAACCAGAACTCAAATAATCAGGTGTATTCTTGAAAAAACTGCTTCTGCAGTTTCCAGTCTTGCTACATTCAACCTTAGTCAACCTAGCTTAACAATTTAGACATTTAACACTCCTGCAAAATTTATGGTCAATTTACATTTATCTAAAAATATTTAAATACCAAATATTCAGAGACTGTGATTCTAGTTGTGTACTGAATGCCATGGGGAAACTTTGTGAGCTGCAGATAAGTCTAATCAGAGCCAGGGATATGTAAAAATCAGAATCTCAAATTGAAATCTTTGGGAATTACCACGGGAAGATTTATTATTATTATTATGTTTTTATCGTTGAAAAATTTTCTTTTTTTTTTTTTATTAGTTTCAGGTGTACAAGACAAGGTAATACTTAGACGCCCACCATCTACATCCCTCACACTGTGAACCCCTCTCCCCCCACCCACCATCCCTCCGACCTCACACCCAGCCATCACATCACACACATAAAATTATAGTTGGCATTCATTAATGTTTAGCCTCTGGTGCACAACGCCACAATCAGGCATCCACACCATCCCTGAGGTGGTCTCCCAAATAGGACGCATGCCCATCGGATACCCAACAAAACCCCTACAACATTATTGAATAAGTTCCCCAAATTAATTTCCAGAAAACCCTGAGGCCATCATGCGGCCACCAGCCGCCTCCCAATCCCTTCACCTTTCCCCTTATCCCCAACCGCCCCCCCCCCCATCTAACAACTCTCGGTTTTTTCTTTGTGTCCCCAAAACTGTCTCTGATTAGTTCATTACATATTCAACAAAAGTCATTTTAAACTATTGATCAAGCTGAACCTTTTGCTTGGCCAAACAAAATCTGGCCATTTTAATTTTTCTCCTTAGCTTTTGTCATTTAAAATATAACATTCATGCCTTTGAATTGTAAATTGCATTGAAATTTTGCCTAAAGTCTATTGGCATCACGATGCTACAATCTACAAACATGGTAATCTAATAATTAGTAGAAATTATATACTTTAAGAAAATGAACAGTATTAAATTCTCCTGCAGCTGCTTCAGTTATATCCTAGGAGAAGTAAACAACAGTAGGCTTACCCCTTTCCATAAAGTTTGAAAACACATTACAGCCCATTACTAATATTATTGTTACAAATAGAGAGAGGCAAAGTGTTATGGAAAGAATACACACTTGTTTGTTGATAATAACAATGACCAGAGAAAGCCGTCCCAGTGAGAAAAGATCAAGGTCTTCATTCCCACTGCTGCAGCTTTAACTATGGTCTGACATGGGCTAATGTATAACCATGCTCTGAATGAAGAACTTTCCATTGGTATGCTCCTGATAAATCTTCTATTCTGACTGAGCCATACCTGGCTACTTAGTCCAGGATTAATAAATAATATCACCAATAGATTTATCCTGTTAACAGGAAAAAAAATCACAACTTTTTATTGTTATTCATGACTGTTTCTACTCAGATAACAGATAATTCTGTTCCTTTACTACATGTCATTCTCCTGGGGAAAAATTCTTATGTAAAATGCAATTAACTCTATCCAAAGGTGCAGGAAATTGTTCCGTAAATGCCGTATCAGAGAGTTATTTACTGTTCTCTGGAGACATAAATTCTAACTTAACACATGTAAAGCACTTAAAATAGTTTCTGGCACATAGTATGTGTTCAAAATCAAGAATGTGTTCATTTCTTTCCAGAGAGAAATGTGCAAGGAAGAAGTGATTTGGCATGAGACTCAGTCTTTTTGGTTATCTGGATCACAGACACAAATTTAAGTTTCTAAACAGTGAAAATAAAGACGCAATCTATGTGCTTTTTTATATACTATTTGGCAAGTGCCTCATGTTTATCTCTCTGAATTTCCTCCCACCACTTTGAAACACATGTTTGGCAGTTCTGGCTATCTATATGGCAGAAGGTGAACAATTTTAGAAAGAATTGGTCCTAGTGTATATTTGAGACACACATTCACCAGTGTCTTATATTTTGGGGACTGGTTCAGATACCATTACCTCTCATTCTTCCCAGACATTCTTTTTCCTTATTAGAAATACTTTATCATATATCCAGTATTGACAACCTGTACCTGACTGATTAAGAGTTGGAAGACTAGTGGTTCCTAGAAAAAAGAAAAAGGCTAAAAACCCGGGTGCTAAGGCCTATAGACACCTAATTCTCATAAGGTGGAAACCCCCAGGTGACTCTGGAGGTGCGATCAGATGGAGTCTGGGGGAGTTGACCACCGCTTCTTCTAGAAAACACTGAAATGTGCGAGCTAGGAAATGTTCTGAGTACATGCCTTCAGCTTCCAAACAGAGAAGAAAAGATGGTGGACAAACACCAGAAAACCATTCTAATCAGCTCAGACCAGGGGGTGGGGAAACCAAGTTCAGCTTCCCCTTTTTGGAATTCATGCCACTTAGAGCTCAAGGATCTGAAAAAATGTTGTGGGAAGCAGATAAAGGATTCCAGCGGTCCTTCCCGTTTCCCACTCTGCCGCGTTGGAATCTGAACAGGGGCTGTGGTCTCCAATCTGAGTCCCAGACTGGTCCCCTCACCTGGACAGGGAGAACCACTGAGGTTGTGCTGGGAAGTCAGTCCTCAAGGGGTAAAGATACTTGGGCACCTCTACCCTGCACGTCAGGCCTGGAGGTCTTCGGATAGTTTGCTTCATTCTGGTTACAAGTTTTGTTTCCTTTTCTCTCCAGCTTTGATGCAATGATCAAAGGAGAATATTTAGGTGGTGCCTGAGAGAGGCAGTGACATCTGTTGTTTATTAATTTCTAGTTCTTCATTCTCCTTGCCAAACATGGGGCAGCTATGCTTCTCAGCTTTCAAGTCCCTTCCCAGTGCCCCTGGTGGTTGCCATGTAATAAGTTTTTCTACTCAGGATGTGAAGTCAGAGGCTCATCGCTCACTGATGTGGCACATGTATCCCTGATCCTGCCACCCTAACAGATTCCAGGGCATGGAGGCCGGTGGCTCAAGTTCCCAAACAACCCTAAGTGTTTGCCTTTGGACCTGGCATTCCTGCAGTGTCGCTGAGGCATGTTCTAACCATCACTCAAAGTCCCTTTTATTCCATTCTCAGCAAAATATGCCTGTGTGTCTCCAGGCTCTGGGAGAAACTGATCAGACAGTGGATTGCTATGCCTGAGCATTGGCAGTGCTAGAGCGTGAGGAGATGCCAAGACCAAGTATGCTGGCAGAGAAAAGACACACAGTTGAACTCATCCCATATCCATCACTAACCCTCTGGTCCCATGTGGAAAGAATTCCAAATTTATAACAAAAGGTTGTGTTAAAATGGAAATTCCCAGATAAGAACTGGAAAGAACTTTTTGGTAGATTTCCTCAACTTAATGTCGTAAAACCTATTTCTGAAACCTTGCGTTTGTCTCAAAGTATAATTCCATTTTTGGTATATATTTGTACTTCCAATTTGGATATTGGTGGAGTGGTACCCCCAGGAATCATTGCTGCTTCCACTGGCTCTCCTTTATCCCTTTTATGTAAAAGTTCAACATTTGACACCCATGGTGAAAAAGCATTTTAACTCATAGCTGGGACAATGATTTTTATGTCAATTACAGTTAGAGTCCCACCTTAGTTTCGAAATCAAGAAAGACAGTCCCCTTGATAACCACTGCCTATTTCCTGCATGGTCATGCTTTTAAAGAGCATAGTCCACAAAGGACTCCTCACTTTCAGACCTCTCTCAAACATTTAAAGGACACACAGTTATTATTAAAATCCTCTGCACTCCACTGTTCTCCAGGACCCTCAAGTTCCCAAGAAACTCTCAATGTCTTATCCCAAGGTGATCTTCTGTCTCATCCACATGTCTTCCTAGAATCCTGTTTATTTGCACACCACTCTGAGACATAGAATCCCCTCAGTGCCCCCTCACTCCCACCCCAGTTGTATTTCCTGCTCCATAAGCAGCATTATGGGATATATTTCCCCACTGGATCAGCTGCTTTCCTTTCCTGACTCTGCATCTCATATTTTTGTCTGTTATCTTCAGAGAGCAGGAAGATGAGCAGAATGTTAATCCTGAATATTAGTAATGTAATGTATTGTCTCTAATCTTTGCAACACCTATATTATTATTTTTGTCCTCCTTTTTCCAGTGCCAAGCTGATTCAGAGAAACATGTAGCATGTAAGTATAAGAGCATGGGTTCAAATCGATGTCTGCCTGGCTCATGCTGCCTCCCAAAGCACAGGACGGGGTGCTGTCTGCCGCGTAGACCATATCCTGGTTTTCATTGCCATTCTGTCAAAGACTTTATCTCTTCCACAAGATAAATTGAAAAATCCCAAATCACAGTCGCAGTTTTGTCTATAAAGAACTGTTTGATTAATTGAAAAGGGGAAATTGATTTTCTTCAAAAAATTTTGTTAGTGATAAGCAGAGAAAAGAAAGCAAGAAAGACCCAGGTTTCTGACCCATCCCTGGTTCAAATTCTATAAGGGATTTTCACTCTGAGAAATACATACACTCCCCTTTAAAAAACACTGCAGCATTCTGTTTCCTGTCCTTCGCACACTTAGTGTCTGGTATATAGCAGACATTCAATAAATGCTTTTTAAATCAAAGAAAATGTGTGTTACACCTTTCTCCAATATCATATTTGTTGATTTATGACTGTTTTAATTTTTTTAAAGATTAGCCTGAATTCATTATTGCATCTAATTTTACTTCAAAACCCATGATTTTCATTTTCTTTGATCTTGGTATTTTTACCAATACCACACTCATCAGTTATGATTCAAGTTTTTGGTCCACTCACAGACAATATGAGGGGAGGGAGAGAGATTTTCCTCAAGAATGAGTAAGAGGGGAAGCTAAAAAAGATATGCAGCTTTTTACATATTTGAGAAAGTAGAACTTCATGAGCTAAAAACTGGAAAACTGAAGAAAATGGGAAAGTCCAGCATAAACAGAATTGGTTAGGAAAGGGATCTTGGAGAAAAGAATTCCTTGGAAAGACCCCCAGGAGTGCTGTTGACATAAAACAACTTGGCTACTTAATAGAACAAGAGGTAGTGTTAGGTGATTGACTCAGGTGTAAAGAAGGAAAGAGGTAACACTGCACAGACATTCATTGGACTGAGCACCAGTCCAGGGTTGAAATTGTCAGCCAGCCAGCATACCTGCCATCCCAGGTTTGGACACTCCTAAGGGTGAAGAGTCATAATCTTCAGAGAAAGCCCATTCTGTCACCAGATGACTCTGTCAATAGAGTTTTCCTTACCCTGAGCTAATGTTTCTCTCCCCATACATTTCCACCCATTTACTGAAAGTCTATTCCTTGGAGTCATATGGATAATGCTCACTTCTTACATATGATCACTTATTACCTCTTTGAAGAAAACTATCTTAGGCACAAGTTGGTTACTGTTAATTTGTGAACCGTCCCTATTCAGCTAAGGAATATGCTGTTGTCAGGGCTATAGCAAGTTTATTAACTCAAACAATTGAATAATAACACAGTAACAATGAAGACAATTTGAATAGTTTCTAAAAGCTTAAGCTGCATTTGAAAGTGACAATATTGTGTGGTAGAAGACAGGTCATGTTTCCCAAATCATTTCGGTAAAATTATTGTGTCATAGTGTACTAATCCTGCTTTCAAATATATTAAAATCTGGTATGTTTTTGCTCATTTGGGTCTTTAACGGTGTATTTTGTCAAATCTTTGTCATTTTGGTATGATCTTACTCAAATATGAAAAAAGAACACTTTTCTATAACCATGCTGCCATTGTAGTTTTGAATTACCCCAGCAAAAAACATGTTAGCAATAAAAAACAGCCTCTACTGATATTTCTAGTAACTTCTTTACAGAAGGTTACCTAGTAATTTTATTTTATTATCAGAAAGTAAATAATTTTTTTCATAGACCAGAAGCATATTTTTTATTTATTGGGGTGACAATTGTTAGTAAAATTACATAGATTTCAGGTGTACAATTCTGTATTACATCATCTATAAATCCCATTGTGTGTTCACCACCCAGTCAGTTCTCCTTCCATCACCATATATTTGATTGCCCTTACAGAAAGGAAATAATTTAATTTTAATTTTTAAAATTGTGAAATATATCCCTCATGTCAAAGAGTATATTGTGATGGCTTTGTAATTGAACTTGGTGAAGATGAATTACAGTCACAAGAATTCTCTTTCCAGTCTCTTGCCATGTAGGGTGGGCTACAGTGATATTCTCTCAGGACAGCTGGATGGCAGAAAGGACGCACTGGCCATTTTGTGGCATACACACCCCTTCTCGCTGTTATTCAATCGAACAGTAATCTAGGCTCTGCTGTGAAAGGATTCTGTAGATGTAAATCAGTTAGTTTTAAGTTAGTCAAAGGGGAGGTTATCCTATGTGGGCTTAAATCAATCAGTTGGAAGTTCTTTGCACAGGATTTTAGGACTTCCCTGAGCCCAGAGACTCCAAACAGTAGCTGGACTTACAACTTCTCTCCCTCGCTCTCTATCTTCCTTTCTCAAGGACTGCTGTGGACAACAATCTTCGGCTCATGTACCCGAGATTGTGGGCTGCTCCTGACTTTCCCTCCCTGCTTGCTTGCCTGTGGACATTTCATTTGATTAGCCAACCCACACAATTTTATTAGCCAATTCCTTGTAATAAATTCATATGTATCTCTTAGGTACTGATTTTGCTTCTCTGGTCGAACCCTGACAGATACACACAAAATATATATGTAAAGTTCAAAAAGAATATTAAAAACAAAATTCTTGTACTCAAGACCTAAGCTAAGAAATATTATTACCTATTTCTTAGACTTCCCCTATGTGTCACCTTCTCTTTGAACCTTTCTATCTTCCTCTTCTCCAGAAGTAACCACTAGTCTGACTTTTGAGTTAAATTCTCTTACTTTTACCACATATATGTATCTCTAAACAATATTTCAGTTAAGTTTTTTTTTAAATTATGAATTGGAAAGCACAAATCTAACTGTGTAAGGAAAAGGTAATATTGTCACGATTAGATGAAGGCTTCCAGGAGAAGGTAAGCCAAATACAGCTGCTGGATTATTGTCTAGAGAAACCAGTGGGCAAGGTCATGAATGAACCCTGGGAAACACAATGACACCTGAGTACCTGATAGAGAGAATTGGAACAGATCAGAGTAGTGTGACTCAGGAGACAGACATGTGGAAACCTGTCATTCCAAGATTCCAGCTAGCTACCATTCTGTCATCTTTTTAACCTAAGGACAGATTGCCTGGCTCATGTTCTTGGCTTGTCTTGACATATGTTTCTTTGTTTGTTTGTTTTTTGCACAAACCTAATATAACTTATGCAGTGATCCCCTGCTTAGTCTGGTATAGTTGTTGCAACATGGTTGACTAGATTCTCTAAGCTGTACCTCATATCCACTGGACAATTTTGTGACTACCAATTTGTATTACTTAGACTGACATTAAATAACAAATTAAAAACCATGCCAAGCCAAGAGGCCCCAGAAAAAAGGAAGGAGCTATGTATCTTAGTACTTTTTAATGGCATTTTCCCCCTGCTATTTTGACTATGGGATCAGATTTTTATTTTGCACTGAACCCAGCAAATTATGTAGTTGGCCCTGGGTAGACGTATAACCTCCAGTTCTGGCAAGTGGGCTCAAAAGTTTATTTCTTTGTCTTTATGCTTTAGCCTGACCAAGCAAGTCAACCTTGAGTTTTGTAGTTGGGGGAAAAACATATGTCGCTGAAACTCTTGCTTTTTCCTCCATGCCCTGCTGTGTGGATTAGCTGAGGTCACTCACCCCAAATGATTCTCTTTGACCTATTCTGTAGAACTGTATGTAGTCAATGGTGAATTGAGAAGCAAGTAACACCTAGGTGCCCAATACCTGGCTTTCACCTCCCTGTGGTGAGCCCTATGTTTCCTAGAGTGAGTAAGTCACTCAACCTCTTTCCTTATGCAACCTAGTACTTTTTTAATGGGCTCCTGATTCAACCGGCCAACATGGCAGGGGTCATGCTATAAATAGAGTCAATCATAAGCGTATAGGTACAATCTGGACTGTCCCAACTATTGAGAAGTCATTGAATCCAGAACAGATATTTAAAATAGAGCTTACAGGATCTGCTGATGCATAAAATGTGCAGTGAGAGAGAGGGGGGTGTCAAGGATGACTTCAAGGTTTCTCACCTGAGCCAAACAGATGCCATTTATTATACTTTAGGAGAAAGAGCAAATTTGGAGTGAGCTCATGGCCTCACCTGGACAGTCAGATGATTCGTCCCAGGACTCTAAATCTTAATCATGTGACACAGAGAGGAAAAGGACATCACATTTATCACAATGGTAGTGGCAGATCCAGAGCAGATTGCTGTTAGCCTTTGCTGTCCTTCCTGGTACCCAAATTTCTGGCGTTCCCCTGATGTGGCTCAGTATTCAGGCCTGCTTCTGCAGCTTCTCGTTCATTTTGACAGTCCTCTGTAGTCTTCACTCGCTTTCCAGTGAATTCCAGGTAGGCAGGTTTAGCTGCAGTTGCATTCTGACAGACAGGATGGGTGAGCATGCTGTGAGCCATTAGTTTATAGTCAGCTGCTGGTCTCAGGGCAATTGGCGTCCTGCTGCTGTAGCAGCCCAACTAACAAAAGCTGACTGGGGTTTCTGAAACATAAAACACAGTGTGTGTATGTTTAACTTAAATTATGTTGTTTTATGAGAATACTGAACACCCTACTAACCCCTGTCTGTCAGATTGCCCATCCTTACCAGATCTCCCTGGAAACAACATTTACAGGAAATAACAATCTTGACAGTTTTCTTAAATTTGATCTAGTAATGAGAGTTATAGAGCTTTTTCTTTTTTAAATAATGACTCTCAGTATAAACAGATTGCTTAACACTAAATTGCAATTCAATAAAAATATTCCTGGTGTGTATGGGAGCAATAATCTAATTTTCTTTCCTTGATTCTGAGATTTTACTTTTTATATCTCGTTTCTTTGTACATTTTCTTTAAAAAGTGCCTCGGGGGTTTTTTGTTGTTGTTGTTGTTTTGTTTTGTAGAATAAGATGGTATATATTAATCAATCAATCTTCATGAAAGGTTATAATTAAACTACAAAAATATGTGTAAGACTTTCTTCTGATATACAATCTAAGATCAACTTACTTAACTTACCGTAACTTACACTTGACTTATCATTAATAGAGATGTTGAACAACAAGTAATCTTTCTTAATGTCAAGCTCTATGTAACTAGCATGTTTTTCATTTTATGGTTTAACTTCATTGAGTTCCTTTGTAATAAGTAGGACCTTCTAGCACACCCTATTCACCTGTGAATCAATATGTATCCAAGTATTATTATCAGGGATAGAGCAATTGTTAACAGAGTAACAGAGAGTCGGCTTTCACACACACACACACACACACACACACACACACATTTGTATATTCTGAAAATGCCTTTTTACCAAAAGCATTTATTTTTTTCTAATTTGAACAATACTCTCTTTTTGATTGCAGACCAAACCCCAACCATGTCAGTTCCTCTTGAAAAGATATAATAACTTTGTGCAACATCTAGGGAACGGGTTAAAATTTGGTGGCATAAGGATGGGAGGATTCCAGAGGGCAAGGATCATTGGTGGTAAAATTTGGAGAAATAGAAATAGCATAGTGCCAGAAGTATCTTTACAGTAAAAGTGTTAGAATAATGGGGAAAGAATCTTTAAAAATTCATGAAGACTCAAAATTTTTCTTCTTCATGGTATCTTTCAATATCATAAATTCTTTAGACAGCCTCATCCAACATAATACCATGGAAGAGAGGGAGGGAAGCAGAAGGAAAGGTGGGGAGACAGAGGGCAGCACTTATAGTAAGATCACAAGGACACCAGTACAAGTGGCTCGGATGCGGGGGGGGCGGGGGGGGGCATTTTCTGCAGGACCAGTGGCTGCATCAGGGAAGGCTAAGGGTACGATTTACATCCCTCCACAATCTTCATCCTGAATTCAGTTGCATCAGACCCCCACACACAAAAAAAAGAAAATTTAATTTAAAACGTATATTTCAGTCCTGCAAAGGAATCACAAATGATTCTTAGTGGAGTAAACTGACATAACAATGAAATAGTATGGCTCATTAACAGGATTATTTGAAGCAAAAGCTTTGAGAGACAATTCATAATTATTTCTGAAATTAGTCCACTGATTTAGATGTGACTGAAATAATTGATCCATATTTGAGTAGTCAGGCATCAAAATCAGCTTGCTAACCCAGTCATTTCCTCTTGCTGTTTAATTATCAGGATTCCTGAAGTAATTTATTTTCCTGGCAGCATCATAGCTTTGGGGGGCAAATAACTACAGGGCAATTATGTTTCTTATTAGCATATTTCAGATATTTTCTCCCTCTTCATAAAATAAAAATAATACAGTAAATAATACCCTTCTTGACAGTGCCTCAGCAGCAATTCTTCACACAATTCTCATACTTTCACAGGTAATGAATGCCTAAAATTGACCACTAAAAGTTAATGAGGCCTAAAAATTATCTACTTCAAACTGGCCTGATTTTCCCCCCCGAAGAACATTAAAAAAAAGCAATGTGCCCATCATAATAGCCTTATATAGTATTGTCTTCCAGATATCGAGCTGACCACCTTCAAGCAAATGAATGGCGTCCATCCAATAAGACCCTACAGTGGCTGATGTATAGGATTATGTTACTCATTCCACCTCTACAGTTTCAGTTCTTTTGTTTTCTCACCTGAGATACCCCCACCTTCTCTCTTCTCCTTATCTAAATCTTAACCAGCCTTTAAGGCCAAAGTTCCACTTTCTTCTTGAAATCTAGGTTATTTTTGGTGTTATTAAATTTTTACACTCATATTTGTATAGCGTATTATTACAAGGTGGCTGATGTTTATACAATTAACAAACATTGTTCTCTATTAATATCCAGGCATTATGAACTAGGAATTTGGAGATTTTAAGAAAAATGTGATTGCTATCCTTCAGGAGCTCATTGCTGTCTCATATAAATGAATATTTTTGTCCTTTTAAAATGAAAACTCTGTTTTAAAAAGGGATCATATTCACATCTAATACTAATAGGACCCCTACATCCAACCCCAAGCTTTTAAAACAGAGATAAGAACATATTTACACACTAATAGTAAATACTAGATTTCCTAATTATACATAGAGTCAAAGGAAAAGTAATGCTTCACCATAAAATGTACTTAAAATTATCTGATGCCGTTTTCTTAGTTTCTAGCCATCAGAAGCTATGTTTTCCATGTTACTCTCAATGCATTTCTCTGCTCCTTTGATTTCTGATGCACTATATAATAATATTTTATTTTACTTATAATAAAGCAGAATGATAAAAAATATGGTATATGGGACCCAACTGCCTGAATTCAAATTCTAGAATTTTACATATATGACTTTGAGTTGTCTGAGTTCCCTCATCTGTAAAATGGGCATGATAACGTATATAATTTAAAAGTCATTATGAAGATTAAACAAGCTGATGCAAATGAAACTACCTATCACACAGAAAATGCTTAGGAATTTTCAATTATGATCATGATACTTATTCATGGAACCATCAAGAGGTCATCAGGTGTTGCTATTTCACTTCTACATATGAAACACTTGAACCAGAAAAAGAATATTTGATATATTCTGAATTACACTGGAAATGATTTCTAAAGGCAGAATGTGAACTCCCTGAATTCACTGGTTTTGAAATAAGCACTGAGCTCTCCTAGCTTCTTCCACAGAACGGTTTGCTTTCAGGTTCAGTCCAGTGCAGTATTTTGAGGTTGCATGAAATGCATGAATAAGACATGGTCTCTTTATTCAAGTTGTTGACTCTCAGGAGTTATGTTAAATAGTGTGGTATTAACTTGTCCTCCTATCATGCTACTAAAATAGATGTTAGTGAAATTTTTCTTAACCAAAATCTAAGAAGGTACACCCTTAATTCTGTTGTACTTGAACTTTCCTGTAACAGTAATAACATGCCAGTAATGGTGAAGATGGTGTATTAGAATAATTAGTCTCGACTCTTCTCTGCAGATGATAGAATCCACTGCAGCTAGTTTAAACAGGACAGGATGTGTTAAAAGGTGTAGGTAGCTTAAAGATTTTCCTTGAGGGCCAGAAAAGTAATTTCATAGTTACATGACCAGAAAAAAGAATAGCTAAGAGAAATGCCAACCCATGACGCAGACTGTTCTGGAAGAAATCTCATTGCTATTATCTCACAAAGCGCGACACCTATGACACGGAGTCTGGGCATTAAACCTCCAGTGTTGCTGACATCAAGGACCAAATTCCTTTGTTAACATGCTTGCAAGAAGATCCAAAGGCCATAGGTATAGACATTTCCTCACATTGGTGACTTTCTCCTTCTAAGTCTTGCAGAGCTGTATGTACTGAGCAAAATCAAAGCCACACCAGAAACCTTCCCTTCAAGAGAATCTGGTTGTTTTATTCACCTCCTCCTCCTCCTCCTCCTCTTTCTTCTTTTGTCTTCCTCATCTTTGTTTGTTTCTATCATTTCAGTTTAGGAAACAGGCAGAAAGGGATTAAAGCAAATGATGAGAGACAATTCAGGATATCCACTACTGCCCACATCTTTGTTATTCAACATCCTCTTCCCCAAATCTGAGCTTCGAAACAGCTGCTCCCACTTAATATAAAGCAATGATTTTTCTTACAAATGAAAATGCTCTTATCCTCTCCCCCAAAGGAGAGATCCAAAGTCTTATTGGGTGATAGTCATTTCTCCGTTAGGCTGGTTGAAATTCTTTCTTAATTCCTATAACCTATGGACTAAATAATAAAGTTAATCATTTTATCAGATGGAGGAGGAAGAGTGGAAGAAAAGCAATTGGTAAATAATATCAACATGTGAATAACAAAGTAGGAAAGTAAACATGGTTAGACACTACAGTCTTCTTTCTACAGCTGCTCATGATGTTTTATGTGATATTCATAACCTTTTCTCT
The DNA here is from genome assembly GCF_964194185.1 of Rhinolophus hipposideros. Classification (NCBI taxonomy): domain Eukaryota; kingdom Metazoa; phylum Chordata; class Mammalia; order Chiroptera; family Rhinolophidae; genus Rhinolophus; species Rhinolophus hipposideros. Next base: position 64,698,025 of record NC_138049.1, on the reverse strand, counting down.
GCCCTCCATTCCAGGTTCTGTCATGCTCAGGGAAAACCGCAGCTGGTTTACGTTCTTCATCTGGTGGGGTGACCCCGGTGTGGGTCTTGGCAGTTTCATCCGTATAGGGTTACTGTAGTTTCTATTAACTTCTCTGTCTCTCTGTCTGTCTCTCTCTCTCTCTCTCTCTCTCTATCTCTCACATACACAGACACACATACACACACACACAGACAGACAGACACACACACACACACACACACATTGTTTGCATAATTTTGGTTGAAATCTGAAAGCCAGAAAAGCCCAGAGATAGTGCCTGGTAAACCAGAGTGCATGACAGTATTCTCCAGCAGGCCTCTGAGGAAAAGAAAGCTGGGTCCCAAACTTGCTTCTCGGCACTGCCTTGCCTTGAGGAATTACTGAGCCCAACTTGATTAAAATTGCAAGGGACACGACTGTGGTTTGAAAAGAAAACCCGCTCCAAATCGCTACATTATGGTGCATTTTCGTGATCAGTGTGAGCAATTTCCGAACCAGGGATTTCTGTCACACACGCTGGTCTAATCAAATTAAGGTAAATGATATCATGACTGCATATTAGATTTAATCAGAGGCAAAGGGCTGCATGTGTGACACATATTTAAATCAGAAGCGACAATCTCTGTGTTCATATAATTCAGTCATACCTGGATCCCCAACGAGGACAGTTGTGCATTTTATAATATAATTAAGGAGAACCTAAGGAAAGAAGTAGGATAAAGGGCATCAAATGAAGGAGGAAGAAATGGGGAGAGGAGTAAAGGAGAACGGATGAAAAGGCAATAGAAGGGATGAAGGAGTTAAAAAAGTAAAAGAAAGTATAACAGGGCGGAATGAGAAGAAAGGCTTCGTCTCTGCTCTTGCTAATACTTTGTAACTCACAGGTGCATGTTTGGCTTTCACAGTAACCTCATTGGATAGAAATTTGTATTCATCTGCTCATTGACTCAAGAAATATCTATTTAAAACCTATTCTGTGTCAGGCCGTGTTCTAGGTTCTGGGAATAAAACAGTGGACAACAGAGATGTAGCCTTTTCTATTATATAACATATTTTAGTATGAAGCGACAATAACAACAGCAACAAAGGTAAAAAAGAATTAAGTAAATAAGATTTTAGAGATGAATCTCAGCGCTTATATTAATTTTCTATTGCTGCTATAATAAATTTTCATAAATTTAGTGACTCAGAACAACACAAATTTATTCTTTTATAGTTGTAGAGATCAGAAATCTAAAATGCATCAGCAGGGCTGTGGTCCTTCTGAAGGCTCTAGGAGCAAATGCCTTTCCTCGCTTTTTCCAGCTTCTAGAGGCTGCCTGCATTCCTCAGGTCATGGCCCTGAATTACTCTGTTTCGGTCATTATATCTCCACCAATGACTCTGACTCTCCTGCTTTCCTCTTATAAGGACCCTGGTGATTACATTGGGCCGGCCCACCTGGATAACCCAGGATTAGTGCAAAATCCTTCACTGAATCACACCTACCAAGTCTCTTTTGCCAAGGAAGATAATATACTCACAGATTTCGGGGATTAGAACAGGGACACCTCTGGAGAGTCGTCATTCAACCTACTGCAGGGCCTTAAGTGAATTGTTCAGCTTCCCGCATCTGGTTAAAATCTTCAGTCTTCTGAATCCAAATGCACTGATCTTTCTTCTTTACCGTGGCTGAATCCCCTGCCCCTCTGTTCATCCTCTGCTTTCTGAAGACAGAAGAGTCCATTGTGATGTTCTTTGACATTTGCTACATTTTTAGCTACCCTCCTTCATTCACGTAGTGTTCTGAAGCTGCTGAGGATACACCTAATTGACTCAAAGGTAACGGTAACTGACAACTGGTTAATATGTCCATCTGTTTAACAGATACTTACTGAGTGCTGCTTAGGTGCTACATGCCGAACTAGAGAGGAAAACAAAACAGAGGTTGCCTTTGCTTTGTTGGAACTTTTCTTCTTGTGGGAGAGATAGATATAAAATTACCTAACACACAGATAACTTACTGTGGGGACAAAGTCCCCAAAAAACAGTTTCCAGACTCTCAGCCTCACATAGAAAGGTGCTGGCTCCGGTAGTAAATGGCCATCAACTGTGATCAGATGGCCGGCAGCTGTGGCTAGTTGGCCGTCAGCTGTAACCCGTAAGCCATTGGCCACTAATATAACTGCTGTGGCTACGCTAGCAGGAAAAAAAATGGGGGCTAGCAAGAAGATGGTGGCTGGCAAGCGCAGACTGCTGTTAGGCAGATTATGTAGATCCTGCTTCCTGTGTCTCTAGCCCAGCCGCCAGCAAGAATATATTGGTTTGACTCCCCTACTTATGGCTCCATGGGTGTTCCTGTTTGGCCTCACCATGTCCTGCGTTCTTATTTGGGGAGTGAGAGCAGAGACCCTGCAAGAGACCCCGCCTGAAACCCTGCACGACACTTATGCATTCTAGTAAGTGGTAAGAAAGGAATGAAAAGGGTTTCATGGCAGATTATAAGTAGGAGATTTAATTAGACAGGAAGGTCAGGAGCAACTTTTCTGGAGGGAACATTGAAGCATGGATTGAGGATGAGCAGAAGCCTTCCTTGTGAGGGGAATGTGGGGGTGAGTGAGAGGAGTGTGAGGGTGAGTGAGGGGAGTGTGGGGATGAGTGAGGGGCGCTTGGATCACAGGGCACAGGTGCTTGGATCTCAGAGGCTCTGAGATGGGAAAGCTCTTGATAGCTTGATAATTATTTTTAAATTTGTGTGACTGAAGAATAACGAGAGAGGGAGTGGGAGGTCTAAGATAAGATAAGCCTGATAGTTAGGGAGAGTGTAGGTCATGCAGGCCATAGACCATGGAAAGAACTGGGTTTGTATTTTAAAGTGCATTGGAAAGGTACTAAATAAAAGATTTTCAGTTGAGAGGAAAGTGATTTAATTATACATATATATATATATATATATATATATATATATATATATATATATATGATGACTTTGGCTGTTGTGAGAATAGATTGTAAAAAGATCCAAGGTCTTTGACTTGGATGACTAATATGGAAACTGCTGTACTGGAGAGGGGGAAGATGGTGGTTTGGACAAGGGCTTGGTTGGGAGGAGGCGAAAAGATGAAAGATTTGAGATGCGTTTTGGAGTAGGTGTAACAGGATTTGCTGAGGGATGAGATATGGGTAGTGAGAGCACATACAAATCAAATTGGACTTCCAGGTCACAAGCCTGAGAATCTAGGTAGATGGTTGGGCTGTTTATTGAAACGGCAAAGGCCAGAAGAGAAATGACATTAGGACAGAAAAATCAATAAATTTCTTTTTAGACCACTTAAGTTTGAGATTTTTGTGATATTTCAATAGGAGATATTAAGTAGGCAGTTAGATAAATAAGACTGGAGGTCAAAGGAGAGACCTGAGGTCGACATACATTTAGAATGTAACATCACAGAGATAGTATTTAAAACTGTGGAAATGGATAATCTTTTTTTTTTCAGGTGTACAATTCTGTATTACATCATCTATAAATCCCATTGTGTGCTCACCACCCAGAGTCAGTTCTCCTTCCATCACCATATATTTGATCCCCCTTACCCTCATCTCCCACCACCTACCCCGCTTACCCTCTGGTAACCACTAAACTATTGTCTGTGTCTATGAGTTTTTGTTTCTCATTTGTTTGTCTTGTTCTTTTGTTGTTTTTGGTTTATATGCCACATATCAGTGAAATCATAGGGTTCTCTGCTTTTTCTGTCTGACTTATTTTGCTTAGCATTATACTCTCAAGATCCATCCATGTTGTCACAAATGATCCTATATCATCTTTTCTTACCACCTAATAGTATTCCGTTGTGTATATATACCACAACTTCTTTATCCATTCATCTATCGAAGGACATTTTGGTTGTTTCCATGTCTTGGCCACCGTAAACAAAGCTGCAATGAACATTGGAGCACATGTGTCTTTGTGTATAAATGTTTTCAGATTTTTTTGGTAGATACCCAGGAGAGGGATTGCTGGGTCATATGGTAATTCTATTTGCAATTTTTTGAGGAACCTCCACACTGCCTTCCATAGTGGCTGCACCAGTCAGCTTTCCCACCAACAGTGTATGAGGGTTCCTTTTTCTCCACAGCCTCTCCAACACTTGTTACTATTTGTCTTATTGATGATAGCCGTTCTGACTGGGGTGAGGTGATATCTCATTGTGGTTTTTGTTTGCATTTCTCTGATGATTAGTGATGTTGAGCATTTTTTCATATGTCTATTTGCCATTTGTATGTCCTCTTTGGAGAAATGTCTTTTCAGGTTGTCTGCCCATTTTTCAGTTGGGTTGTTTGTTTTTTTGTTGTTGAGTTTCATGAGTTCCTTGTATATTTTGGATATTAGCCCCTTATCGGAGGCACTGTTTGCAAAAATCTTCTCCCATTCAGTTGGTTGCCTCTTTATTTTGTCAGTGGTTTCTTTTGCTGTGCAGAAGCTTTTAAGTTTCATATAGTCCCATTCGTTTGGAAATGGATAATCTTGTTCACCTGGTTGAGGTCAGCTAGGGAGAGAGTGTGAAAGCAAAAAATGAAAGAGCTTAGGAGCAAACTCTAGCAAATGTAAACATTCAGAGTTGGAGAAAGGCGGCTGAGAATGAAGGCCAGAGATGTAGAGGAAAGTCAGAGAAGTGCAGTGTCCACAAAGCCAAGAGAAGAGAGTGTTTCGAGAAAAACGCGTGGTGTTGAGTCCACTACAGTCACCATTGTTTTAGTGTCCTAAAGGAAAGCAGTTTTAAACTTCAGAACAGACAGGTACAACAGTGGACTGCATGTTAAGAGGAGATATTTTTCTTGGTGTCTGGGAAAGCAAATAGCAGCCCCTGACTGCTGGAAACGGATGATTACAGCCAGGCCATGCTGTTCTCCTGTTGGACACAAACTCAAGGAATGCCAGACAAAATCGCTCTGACAGCATGATAAAGTGAATCAAAACAAAACCACTATGCAACCCACAAAATAGCAAACACCCCCTGTTCTTGGCTATCGTGGGTGACTGCATCTTCTTTAATAACTTTCTTTACCAACTACAGCTTTCTCCCCATTTTAATCTGTCTTTGCTATAGATCAGATTGATTCAGGTACTCAGTCAGAATTGCCCCTGCTTTCTGACAATACCCAGTGTAGAGTGAACCCCTCCTTCCTGAGGCCATCCTCCAAATTACCCACCCAAAGCCTGCATCCTATAATAGCTTCTTTAACACTCTCTTACCAGGGACCTCACAGTTCTCCCACAGTGAGCATTCACCTCCAGGGCAAGTGGTCTGCAAGAGGTCCCGGTGATCTTTGGCTAAAGAGCATTGACATTTTTAGTCCTTTAAAAAACTGGCAATCTATATTTGCTGAACATGTATAACTCATTAATGAAAATACTAAATTAACCAGAGCTCCCCATTCTCCAATCATTCTAGATGCATTATATCTATTCGTTATACACAAGTTATTTATTATTGCTCCTAAAATACTTGTATTGTAACTTCCTCTTACCTACGTACGATCTTGGTTTCATTAAGACCTCTAATACCGCTGAAGACATTGATTTTTTCTCCCTGTTCCTTACATTGTGCAGCGGATAACTCCTTTTTTACCTGTCACTGGTGCTGCTGATCTTGTTCACCTGGTTTAGGTGGCATCTTTCAGGTTTCATTGTGAAGTTACTAATGTTTTCTTTCCGTACTATATTGTTTGGAAGCAAGTCAGGAAGTCCAACTCACTCTCAATGTGAGAGAACTGAATCTCCATGTACTGGGGTGGTGAGTGGGGAGGAAGTATCTACATACTTTATTTGAAAGTATTTTGTAAGAAAGATCTGTCCCTTCTTCCCTATTTATTTATTTGTTCATGTATTTCTATCTGGATGGACTCTTGGATATTCATTTTATTCTTTGGGTTAAAATCCAATACTCTTATTCCTTATTTTGTTGCTCAAATTGTTCCAGCTTTATACAGTTATCTCTTTCAGTTGACACTTGTGTGCTTTCCACATGTTCTCATCCTTTTTACTTTTTAAAGCACTTTCTTATTTGTGGGGACTACAGAATGCTCTGGTTCACCTTGTGCATTTCCTGTCTCAGCCCAGGATCAGTCACTTCTCCAAGAAGCTGTGGTTCTTTACAGTGGGGAGTTGTATACAGAAACCAAGACTTGGAAGCTGGGTGAGCTCATTGCCACGGGGTTGTCACTGATTCTAGACCCTCTTCGCAGACAGTAAGAAATACCTGCATGCATACTAACCTTTGTATACACACATCTATATATCATTCTATATCCATCTATCTGTATATATGATATAAAAATAAAAACATGTTCATACTGATGTCTCAGACTCTAGCAACACAGGCTGCATCCTAGACTTCCTAATGCTTATTTGTAACAACTTTCCTTGATAATGGGAAAACTGGGTATTATTATCTACAATTTATCGACTTATTTATTAAACCCTGGTATATGGGTATTTTTTAACCTGTACTCCTATGAAAAATAAATTTACCAACTGGAGTATGATTGAGTTATTTTGTGTTTAGCCATATGGTATGTAGTCAAAACATTGTTTTCCAGAGTAACTTAGGGTAGATCTTTTTCTCCTGTCCCTTCAATAAGAATATGTTACACATTTTTAATACATTTAGATTCTTTTGTGATGGTCTGCATTCTATCTTGGATCCCCAGACATTCCAGGTGATATGTTTTGAATGCATACACTGAAGTTCACATTTTATGATGTACCGTCCTTTGGGTTTTGATAAGTGCAGAATAATACATCCATTACCCCAGTAACATACACAGGGTTGCTGAGTTGTATGGTAAATGTATGTTTAACTATGTAAGAAACTGCCAAACCGTCTTCAAAAGTGACTGTACTATTTTACACTTTCAATAGCAATGGATGAGAGTTCTTCTAAAAGTTTTTCTTTTTTTTGAGATGTTATTGGGGAAGGGGAACAGGACTTTGTTGGGGAACAGTGTGTACTTCCAGGACTTTTTTCCAAGTCAAGTTGTTGTCCTTTCAATCTTAGTTGTGGAGGTTGCAGCTCAGCTCCAAGTCCAGTTGCCATTGCTAGTTGCAGAGGGCGCAGCCCACCATCCCTTGAGGGAGTCGCACCGACAACCTTGTGGTTGAGAGGACGCGCTGCAACCAATTGAGCCATCGGGGAGCTCCGCGGCAGGTCAGCTCAAGGTGCCCGTGCTCAATCTTAGTTGCAGGCGGCGTTGCTGAGGGAATCGAACCGGCAGCCTTAGGAGTTAGGAGCATGGAGCATGGAGCTCCAACCGCCTGAGCCACCAGTCCGCCAACCGCCTGAGCCACCAGTCCGCCAACCGCCTGAGCCACCAGTCCGGCCCCTAAAAGTTTTATACTTTTATGTTTTACATTTAAATCTCAAATTTATTTTTGAGTTAATTTTCATATAAAGTGAGAGGTAGATTTAGTTTCCTTTTTAACATGTGAATTACCAATTGCTCCAACACCATTTATTGAAAAAATGATCCTTTTCATGTGAATTACCAATTGCTCCAACACCATTTATTGAAAAAATGATCCTTTTCCATTGAATTGCGTTTGCACCTTTGCAAAAGATCAAATGTCCATATTTGCATGGGTCTATATCTGGGCTTTCTCATATTTGCTCTTGGTCTATGTGTCTATCCTGACACCAGTGTCATATGGCCTTGACTACTGTAGCTTCATAATGTCTTAAAATTGGGTAGAGTGATTCCTCTAACATTGCTCTTGTTTTTCAAAACTGTTTTAGTTACTCAAGTTCCTTTGCCCTTCTATATAAATGTTAGAGTGAGCCTGTCTGTATTAGCAAAACTTCCAGCTGGAATTTTGATTGTTATTATATTAAATCTAGAGATCACTTTGGGGTGAACTGGCATTTTTACTAAGTTGAATCTTCCAATCACGAGCATGGTATGTCTCCCTATTTATTTAGTTCTTCTTTAATTTTTTTTCATCAGAGTTCTGTATTTTTAACATACAAGTACTGCACATGTTTTGTTAGATTGATACCTAAGTATTTCATTTGGGGAGGAAAAATTATAAATGGTATTGAGGTTTAAAAATTTTTTTTATTTCCATTTGTTTATTGTTTATGTATAGAAATACCATTAATTTTTGTGTGTTGACCTTGAATCATGCAGCCTTGACAAACTCACATAATGTCTAGAGTTGTTTATTTTTAGATTCATCGGGATTTTCTGGATAAACATGTTGTCTGCTAATAGGGAAAATTTTATTTCTTCCTATACAATCTGTATGCCTTTTATTTCTTTATGTTTTATTATTCTAGCTAAGGTTTTCAGTATTATGTTCAATAGGAATTTGAGACTGAACATTCTTGCGTTATTCCTAACCTTCTGGGGAAAGCATTCAGTCTCTCACTATTAAGCACGCTGTTAATTACAGGCTGTTTTTAGATGCCTTTAATCAGTGTAATGAACGGAATGTTTCCCCAAAAATGTGTATGTTGAAACTCTAATCCTCAATGCAATGATACTAAAAGGTGAGGCCTTTGGGAGGTAATTAAGTTTAGATGAGAACATGAGGGTGAAGCCCCAGCTGGAATGGCAATCAATCATGAAAGGCTGACACTGGTGGTGAGTTCCTCACAGAGATGTGGGGCTGCAAGTGACAATGAACTGGGTTAGACTCCTCAGTGACATATGCCCTCCCTGCCTGCCCCCGGCAGCACTGTGGACTGATGTCATGTCCATGGCTGAGCTCACCCTTCTGTGTCCTACATCGTTCACATAACGAGTACAAAGGCACACAGAACCTCCTTCAGGGCAACCAGGAACACATAAATTCACTCTCACATCCCTTCCCAAATTCATGTTGAACGTGCACTGTACACATTTATTCTACAGTTTAACAGTTGTTCACAGAATAGGGCCCAGAAGGAAACTCAAATAAATATTGAAATGCAATATGTGATACAGGTGACATCTCAAATCAAGGAAAACCAGATGGTGTATTCAATAAGCTCAAAGAACAGACTCCTCATTTGGAAGGAAATAGGGTTATATTAGAATCTCAAATCATACAGACAAAGTCTAGGTAGAATAATTGTCAAAACATATAAACCAAAATTCTGAAGTAATAATAATAGTCAAAATATTTTTTTCTAATCCTGGATTGGGGAAATCCTTTCTAAACACTATACAAAACTCAGAACTATATAGAAAATGTTTCACAGATGTGGTTGCAAGAATATCGAAAGTATTTGGATGGCAAAAGATGCTGTAAATGAAATTGAAAGACAAGTGAAACACTGAGAGAAATACTTGTAATATGTATAAAGTATATTTTTTAAAGTTCTGCTAATTAATAATAAAAAGGATATATCCTCACTGAAAAATGATCAAATATATAAATAGAAAGTTCACTGAAGAGCAAATGGAATAACTAATACAAAAGTTTCACTTCACTAGTAATGAACAACTCCAATTAAAACAATAGTGAAAAGTTTTGTGCCTTACATATAGGTAAAAATATTAATTTACCAAAGTTTAGTAACGGTTACCTCTGAAGAGTTGGATCGTTTAAGCTTTTAAAATACTATTTAATTACAAAAAAAGGAAAAAAGGAACATTTTTTGGAATCAAAATTTGGAGTTGGAAGAAAATTATAAGGAATAATTTAACTATCTCAATGGACAGGTAAGATATAGAATTTTAGAGAGGTATAACAATTTTCCCAAGTAGCCAGAAAGCATGTATGAAACTAATTAAAATGCTTCCTGCAGACCCAGGAAGATGGTTATTTTATATTAAGTAACTCGTACTAACTCTCAATTCACAAGGTACATTTTAGAAAGTTCTATAATTGTTTCTCGGATTCCAGCAATTTTTTGTAATATTCACCAGGAGGTTACTTGTCAGCATGAAGAGTTGGGTATAAGATAGATAAAGTACAAATGAAAACACCTGTCCCAAGCCTATGTAGACATCATGACCTATTTCAATACGGCAGACAAGCCCTGTGGTGTCACCAAACAGGTATGGCACGGTCCCTAGTATATCCAAGTACTATCTCCATTGCCACCTTCAACCTATTCCCACCAGAAATATTACTAAATCATACTGTTCTTTAGAAACTTCCTGTCCTTACTGATGTTTTCCCTTGTGTGATCTTCCATGTCCTTTATTGTCTTTTACATTTTGGAACTTATTTCTTTCCATTTGCCTTATTGAACAGCTAATGTTTATTGAGTACTACGGGGCAGGCACTATTGATTCCCACAGTCCTCCTAGAAAGTAGGAGGTATAACTACATCATTTTGTATATGAAAATAACTGAGGAAAAGAGAGGTTAGGATTCTAATCCAGATTAGGATTCTAATGCAAGAGTCTGGTGCCAAAATCGGTGTTTTTAACAGCAATGCCATATTGCTTCCTTAAGAATTATCTTCTATAAATATTCATTTCTACTTGCCAGTTTAGTTTTGCAAGTCAACCTCCATAACAAACAGTTGATGGTATCCTGGAATCATAGTGTTTGACATTCTGGTGAGTGCCAGTACGTGAAGGATGCTATCATAAGTTATGACAGACATGTCAGTCATTTTCAACTACAGAAAAAATTCCCTAGGAGATACCATTTGAATCTCAGACACCGAATCAATTGTGTTGTTTGTTCTCAAAAAACATTGAATTCTCGAATCAGTAAAGAGATAACATTATTGACCAAATACATATTAGTCATATTTTTCATCACAGATTTAAATAAAAATTAAGTCCATTAATATGTCATCAGCACCTAACCTAGTGCCTAACATATAGTAAGCTTCCAATAAAAATATGTTAAATGAATGTCAAAAAATAGAGCAGATTTTAAAGAAATACGACCTCTCAGGCATAGTTTTAATACTTTTTCTCATAGGACTCCAACATTATCAATCATTGATTTTTCTAAATCCATTTACTTCTATATATTAAAGTAAAACTTATCATTTTTATCTTGGACTCTGCCTACCCACAGCTTTCAACTGGTTACTTGCCTCTTACTCATGCTGGCTTTTTGGAAAATTTGGTTATAAAATGATGTTAAAGAATATGTCTTTATTCTTGACTTAAATAAATATTGTTGCCTTTTTCTTTCTGTTTTGATTTAAATATGTAAGTATAGTTGGTATACAACCTTGTATTGGTTATATTAGTTTCAAAAGTACAATATAGTGATTCGACATTTTTACACCTTACAATGTGATCACCCCACTAATTCTAATAACCATCTGTCATCCTTAACACAAACTTATCACAATATTATTGACTATATTTCCCTTCACCTTTCCATCCATCCTCCTATGCCCTCCCTTCTGGTAACCATCCCTTTGGTCTCTGTTTCTATATAACATGGATGGATCTAGAGAGTATTATGCTAAGTGAAATAAGTCAGGCAGAGAAAGACAAATACAGTTTGGTTTCACTTCCATGTGGAGTCTAAAAACAAAACAAAACAAAAACAGACTCATAGAAACAGTATTGTTGTCTTCTTAATACCAGTTTTTCCTCAATGAGAGCTTTCTCTTCTAACTGGTACTTCTATTTCTTTTTTAAAAAGCAAAACTTCTTGTAGTTATTTATGCAGTTGGCTTCACCCACCACCTCCATGGATGATGGGAAGTTTTTGTAAAATGCAATCCCAGATGCTATACTTCCACATGATATATAGAGGGTGCCAAAAATTGTATACACAATTTAGGAAAGGAAAAAACTGTATTAGAATTGTAATACTCAATATATGCCAATAACAAAAGATAAATACAAGTTGCATTTGACTTCTGCAATTACAAGAGGTGCTCAAAGTGGTTACCATCAGCGTAGTTTTAATACAGTTTTTTCCTTTCTTAAAATGTGTATACATTTCTTTTGGCACCCTCTGTATTTCTCCATGGACTTTTTCTTTCTCTTTGAAAGTTAGTTCATTTGGAAAAGTTGATCATCTGTCCCTCATTTCAAACATGGTGCTTCAGGATGTTACCAAGTTTCTTTTGTAAAGAATATAAATATTTCTCATAGAGACCATGGATAATGACCACTAGTTTGTTTGTTAGACCTAAGAATTTAGGAATAGATCAGTATTGGTGTATTTCATTGAGATACGTTTGATAAAAAGACAACCATTCAGAAACCTGATTATATAATGGTTTCCATACATTCAACTACTTATCATAAGAAAATATCTTTGTCTTTTATTTTTTTGTGTTTTTCCTACAATACATCACACAGAGTTAGTGCACAGCAGGAATCCAATAAATACTTACAAATTAACTGAATAATTTTATTTTTAATATATTTAAATTACTAAGGAATGGCATATCATGTTTTTTTGACAAACAGTGGAATATATTAGCTTATTTATATTACTGAATAATACGATATAAAATTTAAAGTAAAAATGAAGTTTTTAAGACCTTTTATAAACAGCTGAAGGTTTTTCAATGTTCTTTTGTGTTTTTGAATGCATTGAAAAATGTATGCAAGTGATCAAATGAGTTTTCCTTTTTCCTCAATTGAGCGCCACAGCTAAAAGATGAATTAGCTGTTAATTCATTTTTATATGCTTTCTTCTATTTTCATAAACTAGTTTTTAAACATAGAAGTAATCCATAGCACAGTAACAAAATTTCAAGCAGTAGAGAAGGCCTGGAATGTAAAGTATGACTTTTCCTTTTACTATCTCCCTGCAGCAGCCCTTCTGCTCTGTCTCACAGGTGGAATCTTTGTTAACCTTTTCTTCTGACTTGGTTCTTATTACTGTCATTATAATTCTATTTCTGGATTTATAAACTTTCCACATTGCTTCTACCGTGAAACTTAAAGAATTTATCACATTAATTTTCTTTCCTCCTCTTTTTCTCAGTCCACCCTCCAAACATTTTTAGTTACACCTTTATTTTTACATTTCTAGGGTTCACAATAATCTACCCATCTATTTCTATATCTATCATCTATCTGTCTGGCTTTCTATCTCTGTATTGTCTTATATAAATATAAGTCTTCTGTGCTTTGCCTGTAGGATAATTTAAAAAATGAAACCCATTGGCATGTACAATGTAAACGTGCAAACATTATTCCCTGCAAAATCAAACATTATGGCTGAAGCCATAAATGAGAAATCTGTGTCAATAAAACTTTGCCACTTATAGAAAAAGTGTCCAAGAATCTAGCCTAATGAAACTTCTTTAAATTTGTTGCCATTTTTCTTCTCCTTTCCGCATCATACTAGCTGTCAATATTTCTTATATTCCATACTACCTTCATCCGGAGATTCTTGTTTTGTTTATGCTCCTTTCTTGACAAATTAATGTGTAAATTGTAGCAGAGTAAACCTTCAAAGTTTGTACTTGTCCGAAATGTGTTTGAAAGTCTGTGCTATGAAATTCCACTTTCTAAATCTTTACCTTAAGAATTTTGAAAATATTGCTCAGTTTTCTTTGGCATTCACTGTTAGTGATGAGAAATCTCACATCAGTCTGGTTCTAGTCCTTTGCAGGCAATGTTTTTTCCTCTCTGCTTTTAGAATTCTCTATCCTTCATGTTGTGAATTTTCAGTGGGATATAGCTACAAAGGAATATTTTCCAATGCTATTTGGCACTTGGTAGACTCAAGACCAAAAACTGAAGAGAGACATTTTCTTCTTTTATCTCTTTGATTAAGTCTTCCTATCTACTGTCATTCAACAATCCTCCACCTAAGACTTTTAGTTCTAGGTTGTAGGAATTTTTCTCCAATCTACCATCAATTTTATTAGATCACAGTTTACCAGCTGGGTAATCATATGTGTGCATTTAATAATTTATTTAATCTCATGATTATTTCTTCATTTAATAATTATATACATATTTTTCAAGACCATTTTCTTTTTTCCTTCATTGCTCTTTTTTTTAAAAAAAAAAAAGCGGTGTGTTTTTATGAATATAACAACCTCTTAAATTTTGCAGAGAATAGACTTTTTTAAGATGTTTGCATCTGATACCTGAATTATCTTTGCTTTCTCCAGGGTCAGTTATTCTGTTTGTCTACATTGGTGCTCCTTTTTTATGCTATTGATTTTCTTTAAAATATCTGGAGATCCTTGGTGATTAAATTATGTTGAATAAATAATTTTGTTGCTTAGTGTGAATGTCTGGAAAGGGTTTTCTCAGAGAGTGATAAATCCATTTTTTAAATAGATTCTTCTTTTGAGTAGGTGGGCTTACTACAGGCTTTGTGTGATGGGACAACATTTTGATAAACAGATTTTCTTCAAGTCTAAATAATGGGCAAAAGAAAGATAGGCTGGGGATCTCCATGGTTGCTAAAGTACAGGGACCTAACTCTAGAAGTGGAGTACTTTATTATTTTAGTCTTAGGTGGAGTTGCTTATTCCTTTCTTTACCCCTCTTTTTTTTCTTCTTCTTTCTTTCTTTCTTATTGAAGTTTGGGGTTTAACTCAGGCACTGCTATGCTTTTTTCTCTTGCCATAAAACCTCTGGTGTCTTGAGCTGTAATTGTCTCTGCTTTGATTTCTCCATCAGTCCTGCAGTAGCTGACAGATGTCAAAATGTCTAACCCATTGATGGCATCTTTTCTATTTTACAGTACCATTATGGATTTATTCTTTTAGAAATGTAGCCTCCTGTCATTTCAATAAAACCTTGGGGGAGTGGATGAAAGGTGGGAAAGGAGGATGGACTCCTGTGCTCAAACTGATGTTTTAAACAGGAAATCTGGATTTCAGTTAGAAGTGTCTACCATTCTGTGTTAAAGTAAATGGATTAAGTTCAAAATGCATCTTTTGTTCTCGCTTATATGTGAACTTTTTCAAAGTCACACTTTCCCCACAAAGAGCTTGATATAGAAAAATAGTTTTAACAAATGTAATGAATAACTTAAGCATTTCCAATGGTTTTATGAATTACTATTTGAAGGCAAATTAAAAGCAATAAATATGATAAAAATTTTCATGAAAATTTACGTCTACTACTCTTATAATAAGCTATATTTGACATCTCTAGGCTTAGATTAATGTGGTACATTCTCCCCTGCCCCCCCCCAAAAAGTTCTATTTTCTACACAAACCAAAATACAAAAAAAAATCTAAGTCACAGAGTGACAATATGATCAGCACAGTTTCTTAGAATTTTAATAACTCCTTTAATTAGGCTACCACCCTGAAATTGCCTGTATCGTGTTTCCCTTTGCAGGAGGGAGTGTTCAGTCTTATAAAGCTTTTGCTCCTTCAATAAGTCCAAATAATTAGTTTGTGTATAATTTCTATGTTAAGAAAATGAGTTAACCTTAGTCCCGTGCTGAAGAACCAAATCTCCCTCACAGATTAGCATTTTTTGTGTGTGTGTGTGTGTGATAATTCATTTCCTTCAAAAAGTATTAGACAGAATATTATGAAAAGCACAGCTTCAATAAAACTGTGAAACCATGAAAACAATGTAATAAATGCAAGAGCCAGGCTCTGAGAGGAGAGGTTTGGAGGAATGACAATGGGAATTACACAAGAGACTGCACCAACTAAGGGAAGTTTCTACAGTTGATCACATACAGTCAAGCACCACGTAGGTCATTATTTCCCAGCATTGATAAGATTTTCCATCTTTGCACAAGAGTGTATCAGCCCGTAAAGAAGGAAGGAGCTGCTTGTTCCCCATCCGTACTGAGTATCACCAGGAGCGTGGGCCTGAGCCCCTGCACACCCACGTGCATGGCATGTGCAAGTGCAGAACACATGTAGAGTAGATGCTCTCTGTCAAGAGATTTTAACCTCAGTTTTATTGAAGACCCTTCTCAACAGTTCTGCTGTCTCCCCTTCCTGCCAAAATCCCAAGGAAATTGGGCAGAGGAAAACCCATTCCGGGAGCCTCAGTAAGTGATCAGGAACGGGAAATTAAGCCAGGCTCTGGTGAGCCGGGCTATGAATAGAAGAGACCCCAAGTTCTCCCTGTTTTATGAATCACTCTTATCTAAGGAATAAACTTTGCAGATGAGAGAGAGCAATCTAGAATTAGCAATGACTCTCTTACTTCTTTCCCCAGAAAGAAATGAAAAAGTTCCACATATAAAATTATTAAAGTAGAAGGGACAAATTCAAGCAAGCAACCAAAAACCTCTCTTCTTTTTTATGGTGTTTAACTTTGTGTACTGTGGTTTCAGAGTTAAACCATTAAGTCTAGAGAGAAGAAGAGGTTTTAAACAAAGCCCAACTGAAAGAGAACAAAGGCTCGAGGCAGTTTAACACTTTCAGGTCACTAAGGAAACATTTGGGGATAGCTTTCAACTTTGGAATCCTAACCTGGTAGGTGCTCCCTCTTCCTGCTGTCTTTTCCTGCCTTGCCACCATTTTGATTATCATCATATGAAATAACAATAATGACAAAAGCAATTTCCATTTTTAAAAATCAAATTTTTGTTAAGAACTGTGTTAGGTTTGCAAACATTATCTCATCTAATTTATATAACAATTCTATGAAAAGCATTGCCTCTATTTTTTAAAGGAAGACACTGAAGCTAAAGGAGATTAAATAACTTGCCCAAGGTCACCCAGCTGGTACAGGTGGCAGAGCCAGGATTTAGGTCTGCCCGACTCCATATCTCTGAATACCTCTCACTCTCTCATGAGTGAACAGCACACAGAAAGGCCATTTATTCAAATATGCTGGAGACTCAGAATTTTGGAACTTGAAGAGACCTTAGAGATGACCTCAGCCAAATTCTTCATTTTATAGACAAGGAAATGGAGGCCCAGGAAGGCAAATGATTGATGGACATGGTGCCAGTAGCAGAAACACAGCTCAGGGCTCCTGACTACCAGGAGAGTATCTTTTCCAGGATACCATGGGAAAACACTTAACTAAATAAGATGAAGTCCAAATAACTTTACCAGGATTTTTTTTATTTTTTTATTTTTTACTTTGATGTTTTGAACACACTCAGCCCTGAACATGGACACATGTTTTTCATTTATTTTTAGAAGAGAAAAATTTAAATACTTTGACTAGAATTAATCAACACTCGGTAGTGTTCCAAGTTCAATTATTTTCACATACTAAATTTAGTGTAATTTAAATTTTTATGATTCAGTCCAGTGAACAGGTTCCTATCCAGATCCTCCCAGTGCTTCTATTTGTTGCTGGCGTTAATAATCACTCTAGCTCGTCTCCCTGAAAGTTCTCACTGAAGTGTCTCCCTTCAGATTCTCCATCCTCTGTTCTTCTCGGGAAGATAAATTAGAAAATAATCGTAGAAACTTTGATTAACCAGTGTTTTTGCCATGATTCCCTTCAGGTGTTTTCTTCTCATTTTTAAACCAAGACATTCAAAATGTATATAGTGTCTCTCCCTCCCTAAGTTCTCACCAGTTCGATGTCAAAACCAGAAACTTCCTAGGAATGCTATTTCCAGGGCTCAGCATCCTTGAAGCCTCTAGAGCATCACATTTCAAAGGGCCAATAAAGAGGATGAGTCCACTCAGTTCCTGTCCTCCAATTTGCTCGTTATGTACATCATAATATTCTCATTTCTCTTTGAGACAAAAGTGTTAGAAAAAAACACAACCCTCTGTCCCTTGACTTTCGCTTCCTCTAAAAGTAATTTTGTGTTCTGTGGATATATCTTTGAAATATACCAATATTCAAATATATCATCAATGTAATTGTTTCCTTTCTCTATGATTGCTTTGCTATTCTTTCATATGGAATATTATTCTTTGGTCTTTCTTTCCATTCATTCCTTGAAAAGGAAAAGTCCGTTTTAATTTAGCCAAGGCAATATGTGAATATAAGGTTTTTTTAAAAAGTAACTTATCATCATCAATTATTTTTTGTTACATACAGGACAGATAAAGTAACAGAAGATATGTACCTGCTCCAAAGCAAAAATAGACAGTGATTTTATGCTAAGTGATAAACAATTTTGTCTTTTCCATTTCAGCTTGAAAACAATATCAGAAACATGGGGTCATCCTTGATTTACCCTTTCTTCTCATCCCTCCCAGCCATGATTGAATTCTGTCAGTTTTATATCCAAATTATCTCCCAAATATACCACTTTTCTCCTCTTCCCATCATGATTGAGTTGGTCCAGGTCATCAATTTCCTAGTGGGCTTCCTTGCCTCTACTTTTGTGTCCACTTCCCACCCACTCTCAACACCGCAGCCTGAGACTTCTGGACTACAATTCAGAATGTGTAACTGCCATTTTCAATACAGTAGTCCCTCCTTATTTGCAGGGGATGTATTCCAAGATCCCCAGTGGATGCTTGAAACTGCAGATAGTAACAAACCTCTATATACTATGTTTTTTCCTATACTTACATACCTATGATAAGATTTAATTTAAAAATTAGGGATAGTAAGAGATTAACAACAACAAATAATAAATAGAATAATTATAACAATATACTGTAATAAAAGTTATGTGAATGGCTTTGGGTCCTTATTAAGTAAAATAAGAGTTACTTGAATGCAAGCACTGTCATACTGTGACAGTCGATCTGATAACCAAGACAACTACTAAGTGACTAATGGGAAGGTAGTGTATAAAGTGTGGATGTGCTGGACAAAGGGATGATTTATGTCCTTGGTGGGACAGAGCAGGAATGTATGAGAGTTCATCACACTACTCAGAGTGCCACGCACTTTAAAACTTATGAACTCTTTATTTCTGGAATTTTTCACTTGATATTTTTGGACCATGATTGACCATGGGTAACTGAACCCACAGAAAGCAAAACCACGAATAAGAGAGCGACCATGCTTCGCTCTCTCGGCTTTTGAGTTAGAACAAATTTCAAATGCCTTTAGTTAGGCTAGGGCTTTCAAGGTCTGACCTCTGTAGCTACTGTCATTATTCTCCCTTATACTCTATATTCCAGCCACACCGAACTGCTGGAGCTCTCCAACTACCACACGACTTGCCTCCTTTCTGGGCCTTTGCATAGACTGTCACTTCTTTTCGGAGCATTACCTCTCTCTTCATCTCCTCCATTTCCTCTCTTCTCATCACTAACTTTCCCTTTTGCCCAATTCCTTCTGAGATTGTCGTCCTCAGTTAGGTATCTTTTCCTCTGTGAAAGCTTCCTCATTTCTGCAGGATTGAGACAGGTGCTACTCTGAGAATTCCATCACCCCTTCTGTTTACGACAGTCATAAGACTTATCACACTGGAGAATCATTGCTCACTAAAGGAACCAAAGCTCCTTGGAAAAAATGGCTGATTCTGAGAATGGGGCAGGAAATATACAATATGAGCCTGGAGCATCTTGTAGCACCAGAAGTAAGGAAATTCTCAAAAATAAAACCCCCACAATGATGGGGGTATTTTGAACAGATGTGAGAGCCAACTGAAAGAGTTCCTAATGGTCAAAGCTGGAACAATTTATAACAAAATAAATAACATAATATTGGATTGCAACCCAAAGCCTAAAATCAATATCCATGAGTCCTTATCAACATAAACAAATGATCGATTTAATAAATAAAGAGATGGAGAGAATAGAAAAACCTCCAGTGTAGAATTTATGTAGAGACTCTGTCCTCAAGGAGGTGGAGCCTCCCCACTCTTTTAAGTGTGGGCTGAATATAGTGACTTCCTTCCAAAGAGTATAGTATAGGATGAGGGGGGAGAGAATAATTTAAAGTAGAGAAACCGGAAAAACACTACCTCAGCCAGGTGATCAAAGTAAACATCAACATAATAAGTCATATTGATAATATACATATATCCTTGATATGATATTATGAGAATGGCACTATATTCTGTGATCTTCCTCCCAGAAAAACCCATAACACCAATCTCATCATAAGAAAAATATCAGAAAAATTTCCATTGAAGGACATTCTATAAAAGAGGGGCGTTTTATAAAATACCTGACCAGCATTCCACAAAAGTGCCAAGGTCATCAAAAAACAAGGAAAATCTATAAAATTGTCAAAGCCAAGAGGAGCCTAAGGAGACATGACAACGAAATGCAATGTGGTGTTCTGGGTGGGATCCTGGAACCAAAAAAGAACATTAAGTAAAAATGAAAAACTTTAGTTAAAATATTAAAAATATGGACTTTAGTTAATAATGTGTTCATTAATTGTGACTAAAGTACCATACTAATATAAAATATTAATAATTGATGAAACTGGGGATGGGGTATATGGGAACTCTCTGTTCTACCTAGGCAATTTTTCTGTGAACCAAAATCTGTTCTAAAATTTTTTAAAAGAGCCAAATTAATTCCTGTATCTGTATATAATTCAACTGACGGTGAATAGGTATAGCTCGCCCATTATTAACCTAAAAAGCCAAAGCTTTTATTGAAATTCTTTTATAATTTTCCTTTGCTGAAAATAAAGAA
Organism: Rhinolophus hipposideros; assembly: GCF_964194185.1. Lineage (NCBI taxonomy): Eukaryota > Metazoa > Chordata > Mammalia > Chiroptera > Rhinolophidae > Rhinolophus > Rhinolophus hipposideros. The sequence continues at coordinate 64,677,638 of NC_138049.1, read as the reverse complement.
ATGTTTAATCATAGTTTCTTTTACATACTGATTTAGGAATCCTTTACTTAAAGTTGGTAAAGACATTTTAAATTCAACCCTTTATCTCAAAAATCATTAAAAAGAAGACAGAATAAAAAAAGAGGAAAAAATTCATCTTCAATAAAGCAAATATAATCTTAACATTTTATAAGTGGAGCTAAAGTGTTTATTCCAAAATCAGCTCTGATGGTGTTTTCACTGTGCACTCTTGTCCCCTTGGATGAAAAGGCAGACACAGCCCATGGTTCTTCTGGTCATTCTCAGATCATTAGAAATCCTCTAATACCTTTAGTAAAACTTTAAAGAAAAAAGTGTCTCATTTCAATGATTAATGTATTCATATTTATTTCTTAATTTAATAATAATTAATTTCTCCAACTCATTGTAGTGAAAAAGTCAGTCTCACCCAAATCAAATTTTCTCCCCTCTGGCAAACTTAAGCCAGCTGCAGAGACCCCTACAATGGTAAAGTATAGGAATTGCTTCTTTTTTCAATCTCTCTCTTGGTTTTCTTCTCTTTCCTCTTCTTCTCTCTTTTGCCCCTAAGGGTTGGAGCAGAGGACAGAGAGGAGAATAATTGGTCAACAAAGATATTACTAGGTTAGTACTACAGGCACAGGCGCTCTCTGGGTCTGGCAAGTATTTAAAACCGACTCTTAATCTCAGAGGGCACAAGCAGGGATCCAGTTTGGAGTCAAAATATGTCTGAAGATCTGGTCTACCACCCTCTTGATTACACAAATGTATCTCTACTCTGGTTGTTAATGCTTTTCCTCAGCCCTGGGCATTCTGTGCTACCTTCCAGCTCCTGCCTCCTAAGGTCTCCTCACCCCTAGAGGCAGCTGTCTTGAACTGGGTCCAAGAAAAGTCACCCCTGATAACTCTAACGTATGGCCCTCCTCTGGCCCATGGAGACACTAATACATCTCTGGCTCTAATAAGCTCTGGTAGCTTAACTTGTACCAATGCAATTCTCTCATTCATTTGCCCTGCTGGCAGGGTGGCCTGCCAGAGTCCTGCTCCCTTTAGAATTTTTAAGGTCCCCACAAATCCCCTCCTATCCTTAAAGACTTTTCTATTGTCTAATTTTATTTTTCAAAGGCTGACGGTGGGTTTTCAGCTAAAGGTTAAAAAAATACTTATTTTGGACTACTGCCTCCTTTGTAAGTCCTCCTGGAGGCCTTACAATTCACTTTGTAGTGTGCTACATTTGCCTTGGGGCCTTGGCCAAAACTGAGACTGAAATAGTTTCTTTTGTATACAATCTTATATAAGAAGATAAACAAAATCACAGAGTATCAGGCATACCTGCCAAACACTTTGAAATACGGACCATAATAAAAGAGGAAGCTAACAGCTACCCTTAAGTAGGAAATAGCATTTCCTAATCATAAGTGGCACAATTCTAAAGAAACCTAGTCAATTGTCCTTTCATCAATACAAGTTATAGGAGTCGGTTATCTAAGGGAGAAAAATGGAGAAACTCTGTGGAGAGGTCCAGATTTACAGAAAAGAACAGCAGAGGAGGAGAAACTAAAAGAGGAATTATACTCTCAAACCATTTCAACTTCTCACAACCCAACTTCAACATTAAGTCTTGTGTATAACTAACAATATAGAAGAAGTAATTCATATGTTAATAGTAATCATAACTAACACTTACAGAGCTTTTATTATATGCCAATCATTTCTCCAAGTGAATTTACATGTACTAATTTCATCCTCATAGAAACCGTGTGAGGTGGGCAATGTTATTATCCCACCTCCCATTTGACAGGTGAGGAAACCACAGAGACAGTACGTTGCACAAAATTATACAGCAAGCAAGTGTTGGAGCTAAGATTTTAAATCAGGCAGTCAGACCCCAAAGACCACTCTTAATCATGACTCTAATATTATGGTTCTTTGAGATTGGAATAATTTGATCAACTCATTCATTTGTTTTTAATTTCCCCAGTGATAATCTATAGCCATGCAAAGTTAAGTCAACAAAAGTCTACAAGTTTCAGCCACTAGTTCTTGAGTTTATGACATTATCATCAGTATTCTGGAGGAATACAAAGATGAGTAAGACATAGCCTCTGTCCTCAAAGAACTTAGAAGTTGAATGAGGGTCTGAAATGAATAAGAAAGACTAGATGTACCTTGATCCCCACCGTAACATAAGATTTTATAAGTATTTTTGAGAAGAACCAACAGAGTCCTGTAACAGGGTGAGATAAAAACCTATTGTTAACCCAGTATTTGCATACAGCAGGTGCTCACTCAATATCCACTGACTGAATAAATGAGTGAATGGGGGAAAAACATACTCAGTTGAGGATATTTAAGAAAGATTTCATGACTTAATAAAAAACGACTATTGATTGATGAGCACCTTACTACATGTCATACACACACACACACACACACACACACACACACACACACACTTGTATGTCTGGAAGAATTCTAACCCTACTTTGGTATAGACAAATGGAAGGGGGGGAGCACAACAATTAGAATTTTCTGTAGGTATTATTTATAATAGAAACAAAAACATAGCAACAGCAATTTGCCCCTCATTCTTTTTTGTACATGGGTCAGTACTTGAGGTTCAACAGTGTAACAGAGCCAATGAAAAGATGTCAGTTCTGATGACAGGGCCCAGGGAGAGCCCCCACATGCCTGATTATGTATAGCATGTTTGATCAACATGCTTGTTTGTGTTTTTCCCCATCCAGAGTGCCTGAGGTCCTTGAGGACAGAGCCAAGCCCTGCATTTCCTTTGTATCCTCCACAGGTCTGGGGGCGGAGCAATGGCTGAATAAATGATCCTTTAAAGGGTAACATAAACCATGCAGACACACAAAAGGTTAACAGTTAAAAAGACAGTATTACATTCTAGAGCATGAGTAACATTTACATAAGAGTCTTATTCTCTTCTTGCCAGGAAAATGTCCAAAAACTGTCACTTGACTACAACTAAGATAGTCAGAGGTAAGAACATTTAATGGCTTGGACCTGTGAGAGAATTGCAAATGCTCTGCCCTCCTTTCCAAAAGAGGCACACTTGGAAGGTAGGGAGAGTGAGGGGAGAGAATGAGAAAAAGAGTAAGATTTCTTTTCCATCTTTACATGGTACCCAAGTTGATTGAAGCAGAGAGAAGCAGATGTTTACAACCTCATTCCAAATGCACAGACCATTTAACCAGTTTTCTCTCACCAGTGCTCAGAAATCTCCTATACATAAGTAGAAATATTATGATCCATTTTCTCATAGAGAGAGGCTCATCACACAGATCTGGAACTTTTCCAGCATCACATAAATTGTTAGATTCCTTCCCAAATAGTCCCACGTATCATCTGTCTCCTAGTTGGACATTATTTTTCATAAGTCATGTTGCCAAGAAATGATTTCTCATATAAGTTTACAGATACATTTTCTAAAAGTGACTGATGTTTTTGAATAATTATTCAATTCAGCAATATTCATGAAGTGAACACTTTCTGCCAAGTACTGTGCCAGGTGTTGAGAAACAAACATATTTAAGACTCAGTCCCTACCTACAAGTAATTTCCAGTTCAGTGGAAGAGATATCAGATAACTATTCAACAATGTGGCAAGCACAGCAATGGAGGTTTTCACAGACAATCAGAAGGGTAATTAGGAGAAAAGCCTAAGGCTATCGATTGGAGAAGAGAGGTCAGGAAAGATTTCTAGAGCTCATGATGCCTGAACAGTTCTTTAAAATGGCAGTCTTAAAATTAAAAAAAGAAAAAGAGGTAAATGGAAGGAAGGAATGAGAGTGGAGTTGTATTATAAGGAGAGAGAAAATCATAAACAAAGAATAGCATAGAGGTAAGAAGTGACATGGCATATGTACCAAAGTACACATATTTCGGGGTTGCTGGGACAATAATGATTGGCACAGGATGGGGAGAACGAAAAGTCAAGTCAAGCCATGCATGGAGTATCTTGTGAGCCATCCTAAGGAGCTTGGACTTTATTCTATTAAAAATGGACAAGGAGTCAATGAAGACTTTTAAACAAGTTAATGATATGATCTGATTTGTTTTTAAATAAGTCCGTCAGGCAGTTATCCGTGTGTGGGAAGAGAACAAGAATGAAGGCAGCAAGATCAGACTCTGAGTAAAGGGATGGACAAGAGGAGATTGGAGAAAAGTTTAAGAAAAAGCAATGGAAATGGGTAATTAACTTGATATTGCGGTAAGGAAGTGGGAAAACTCAAAACTTTCAGGTGGGTGCTGAAACCAAGACTACAAGAGGAGAGGGCGGGAAGGGGGACAGAACTGTTGACTCTTTGACATATGTTTGAGGTGCCTCTGGGACAGCTGAGTGGAAATGTGCAGCAGACAGTTGGATATATGGATATGAAATTTGAGATGGATTCTAGACTGGAGATATAATTTGGGAATCAGTTAACCGCTTCTGCTTGTGAACCACTAAAAATATCCTGCCTGCAAATGCTGTAGAAAGTAACCATCCTTAATTGGAAATGGCATATGACTGCCTCATGCTGATAGTTGTTCCAGGTTCTCTTAGGGTTTTGTGAGACTATGATACTTTAAACAACATAAAACTGAAATAAAAACACCCATTAATACAGAAAACAATAACTTTCTCATGTGCTCCTGAGGAGAAGAGAGTCTGACGATGCAATTGTCAGTGGAATTATGTCTTTCTCTAAAACTCAGTGTCAGGTGGGGCTAATAATGCCTTTACTGATTACTTAGCTGGATGCTGATTCAATCAAGAAAAATAACGTTATCTCAAAAAGTAAAAAGGTTTTGCTGTTGGTAGACTTAAAAAGTACCAAGGTGTTTTCATGATTTTTACTTCAGCACCTTATAAATCTTTTTTTCTTATACGACATGAAGATATTATATCAAAGAACCTGAATCTAGGAAAGGAATGAAATCTGCAGCAGCTTTATTTTCATGGGTACAGAGGCCCATGCTTCATTAAGCATGAGTGTGTCCTCAGATACTCTTCATGAAGTCTTCTGTGATACAGGATCTAAAACTCCAAATAGAGACTCGTTTCTATAACACCAGAGCATTGACCTAATTCCATTATAAGTGCAAATGCCAGTGGCTCAAATGGTTTGAAGGATAAGAAAAAGAATAATTAGGTAAGCTTCCAGCCTTAAAATATGAATAGTCATTATCACCAAGTATATGAAAGCTACAAACCTAGAAAAGACACCCTTTGTCATTGGGAATCTGATGACATTGTTGTCCAATGTTAAAGCCACACGGAATGCAGCTAACATCCCTTGGTTCCACTCAATCTCATCATCGCCCAACTTGCCACTCTACAAAATTGCCCTCACTAATCTGGTTTTCCATTGAGTTGATAGACTTTTTATTTACTTATTTCATTTTGGCCCTTGTTTTATACATCCAGTACTAGTGTGTGCTGTTTTTCTGCATTTGTGGTGCGCTGTGTTGACTTCCATTTTAAACTGCCCTTAGAGTGTTTTGCAAACAGGGTCCTGCGGATGGCTCTCTACTTGCGGAGCAAGGATAGGGGGAGACAGCATTTTGTGGTCAAATAAAAATGGGAAATACTGTATTCTGCATTTCCCTCTTGGAGATTGAAAATGAACCTCAGAACACTAACAGCTCTGCAAAAACAAAAACTGCTTATCCTTTTAAATCCAGTATTAAACCTATTTGGTCATAGACCCTTTCTCCTGGGACAGCTATCAACAGTCAGAAACCGATGTTCCAGTGGTTCTACTCTGGGAAATAGCCCCAAAGGATGGGTGGAGAATGGAAGCCCCACATTAAATATTAATAAATGGGAATTGAGTAAATGTTTTCATATAATTCTGTCTGTTCTACTATTTGTATCCAGAGAATAGAGGTACATCAGTCAAGAAACCTGAGTTTCTGCCCTGAATGTGTGACATGAGCATATTATCCTACTTCTCTTTTCCTCATTGTGGGGAAGATAGGGTAACAATGTGACTACAATGAGTCAATACATATTCAAGTACTCTGGGAAATAACAGATGTCATTTTTTAAGTACTTACTGCATGCCAGCTTTATGCTTCAAACTTTAAACCTCATTTTTGAAATTCTCACGATGACCCATGAGGCAGGTACCATTATTGTAAGTTTTTAGGTTTAAAAACTGAGGCTTACCAAGGGAAGTAACAAATTCAAAGTCAACCAGCTAGAAAATGCACTTTAAACCTGGTGTGTTTGATTCTAGAACACAAGGTCCTACGTCCCACTGATACCCAGGCTTATGGCTCAGGGAAAAGGCAACATAATTATTTAAATATCCCACATATTTCAGCTTGAACTTCCTCCATGAAATAAATTCTCCAAAAACTGTGCTACCTCAGTGAGGAAAAGAAGAGTGGGTTTTGTCTTTCCAGCCTGACAGTGTCTGCTTTCCACCCTGTCTCAGGAGCGGTCAGTGCAGAGCAGGAGAGGTGCAGGGTTGGGGTAGGAGAATTAGCCGTGGCAATGATGCTGCAGAACGAAGGTGTCACCATCTTCCCAACATTAAGTGAGCAGCTCATTTTTGCACTAATGTGGAAATCTGTGAGAAAAACACATCGTTTAAGAAGGCCCAATAAACTATAGGCATTTCATTGTAAAGCTGAAGGTGTTTCTCATTAGCCCTGGATCACTGGCCAATAAGGACCATACAAGATTATTCAGTCCATCTCAGCTCTCTTTGCCACACCAAAGCCATGGTTGTAAGGGTGAGGCCAAATAGGGGGTTGTTCTAGCAGTAAAAGTGGAACAGGGAAGGATAAGATGATTCTTTTTTTTCATTCATTCAAATGGTATTTACTGAATGCCTACTATTCTAGCCCTCAGGGATACTAGAGAAAAAAGAACCAAGTCATGGAGTCTTTTTTAATTTTTTGATAGATTGAATTATTGTTCTTAACAATAGGATCTTTGCATCTAATTACATCCCTATTAACTAACATGTGACTTGTCACTATTCCTGTGAAAGGAGTGTATATTCTAATTAACTTTGTGCTTGGCTAACTTTGTGCTCATGACATACTTTGTTTAATGGAATTTGACCAAATTTGACTATCATATCAGGACAATTTTTAAATGAGATTTCCTGGTTTGTTTCTGCCCCTCCTTGTATTCTTGCCCTTTGCCATAACAGTTTATCCTATAGACGGAATAGTTTTTCAACTCAAGTCCTAAAGTGGGAGCAAGCCGAGCTGAGCCTGCCATGTGCTCAGGAAAACAAGAAGAATGGCAGCCTACCCACAGCTATCGTGTGACATAAGCAAGAGATAAATATATTGCAAGCCACCGGAATATTGGGGCCATTAGTTGCTGCGGCAAAATCTGACTGATACATATACTGTTTAGATATACCACAATATGTAAATATCTACTCTGTCAGGTAGTAAAAGGTCTTTACAAAAAAATTAACCCAAGTGACAAGAATGACAGTTTGGGAGTGAAGCTGGCTATTAAGTTAATAAGCAAAGATTTCTCTGCCAGAGTTGTGTTTGATTAGAGACCCGAAAGAAGAGAGATCAAGAAACAGATAATAGAAAAAAATAGAGAAAACATCAAGAGCAAAAGCTCTTTTGTGATGAGAAATAGAGGGGATGAATATAATTTAAATAATTTTTAGATGTTTGTGAGAAGCCAGAGCTGGAAGACATTATAGGATTGTAAAATTTCATTTCTGGAAAGATGTTGGAGGCCAACATCTGGTATCCTCATTTTGCAGAAAAAGAAATTGAAACTCAGAGAAAGAAAGAGATTTGCCTAAAATCACATAGACATAGCTTGGATTAGAATACAGATTTCCTAATTTAAGTTATAAGTCTGAGGGCATGTGTGCATGATGAAAACACACAGCTCGGCAATTGATTCGTGAAGAGATATAACATTCAGGTGTTGGAAGTAAGTAAGTGGTGCTTCCTGTACTATTATCTGAATTGACTAACAACAAACTTAAATTCTCCAAGACAAAATTGTGTTGGACACCACTCAGCTGTCACCACTGATCCAATAATAGCTATTTTCATGGTAACTGCACTTTTAAACGATTGCACATCCCAAAATATGTGGTCAGCTAGATCCCTACCTCTGCAATCAAAATATATATCTGGAGAACCAATATATAAACTTAAATCATAAAAGCACTAGGAAAATATTGTTGATTTTAAAAATAATCTTGCAATGAGAAAGTCTTTTAAAGTATGATAAACCATAAATCATAAAAGAAGCACTGAAAATTTGATGACATATAAATTTTAAACTTTTGAGTCAAAAGAAATTACAGTAAAAGCAGTAAAAAAGCTACTGTGTTTAACATTTAAAAAGCTTTAAAAAAGGTTAAAAATAAACAATGATAAAAAGGGCGAGAGATATACATAGATAATTCATAGAAAAAGAAATAAGTTCACACATCTTTTCATCACCTTATAAATAAACTTATTAATATTGAATCAAATTTGTCAACACTTTAAAACATTTTATTGATTTTTTTCAAATTCATTATTTTGAAGAGTCCCAGAGAGCAGTTTCCAGGCTCTCAGCCTCATGTGGAAAGGTGCTGGCTCAGGTAGTAGATGACCGTCAGCTGTAACTAATTGGCCATCAGCTGTAACCACTTACATTGGCCACTAATATAACTGCCGTGGCTACGCTGGGCTGGTTGTTTGTTGGCAGAGAAGCAGACGGTAGGTTGCGCAAGGTGTGGAGCTTGCTTCCTGTGTCTCCAACCCAGCCCCCAGCGAGAATACAGTGGTATGAGCCCCCCTATTCTTGACTCCGTTGTTGTTCCTTTTTAGCCTCACCATACCTTGTGTTCTGGTGCCGGGAGCGGGACTAGAGACCTGCATGACAGGAACTGTTATAAAGAAAAATAAAGTCTACTTCCCCTGAGACCTTCTCCAACTTACCGTAAACTGTCTTTTACCATCTTTTAACTCCTGCCAGAAGTGTAGGAAAGTTCCTGTTGCTCCACTCTCAACACTTAGCATTGTTTGACTTTAATTGGAATTTTAAAAGACAGTAGCATTGGTTCTAACCACTCTGATAACCACAGCCCTAGTAATCAGCCGGGCTGTGTATCCCTTACCTCTTAAGATAGCTCAGCCCTCACTAGAAAACTCAGCCTTCCTTCCCTCCTCCCTAACTCCCCTTCAACCTTGATCCCTATTTCCTATCATGCTGGGCCATTCTCTGTCCTGCTCCTGCCTCCTTCTCTCTCCCCCATTCCTTTCCTCTTTTCTCCCTGAATTACTGTTAGAACCTTCTCTTCGATTGAACTTTCTGTTTTCAACTGACTCATTTGTTTGACTCCATCTCTTTTCAGCAGCTACTATTTGTTGTATTAATTATAGGCTTTCTACTCTTTGTAATTTCAAGAGACAGATAAGTAGAGCCCAAAATGTCTCTGCGTTAGACATGCCAATCATGATGATATCAATCAGATTCTCTGTCTTAAGGGGAGTAACCTCTGCCAACCGCCCTTGGGCTGTTGTGTTTTTTGAATTATAGACTCATATAATTCCTCCTTAGGTGAAGGCCACTGATTCAGGTGTGGTAGTTGACCCAAAGTCAGTCAATCCATGAATGGGCCAGCAGCTCATGATGTGGCTCTGTAAGAAAAGATGAACCAGGCAATTTGATTCTATCTCTTGGAAATTTCAATAAGGAAACCGTGTTGAGAATGAGGAATTTATCAGTAGAAACAGGAACTGAAAGATAGAGTTTGGAAAGGTCATGGTGGTCCATGTGCAAACTAGAGATATGGGGAAGCAGAAGCTATAAATAGGCATGCACTCCGAAAAGGTTCAGAGCGATTGTGGTAACAGGTGATTAAGAAGTAGAGATTAATTATGGAGCTTAGCATGACTTCTCTTCTTGTGGTCCCAGGTGTCCTGGGACCTGAGTCCCGTTCTGATGAGATGTGGCTGTGCTTATGTTCCTGGATGCCTATGAGGAATCTCTCTTGATTCCTGCCCTATCTACAACCGACTGGTAAACCTTCTCATTACTGGAGGTAAGTCAAGAGATTTTTTTCTGTATATTGCAAGCAAAAAACTGATCTGGAAAAACTCTAAATTAGTTCTGTTTCTTCTCACGTGGGACTTTTAATTGACGTTTCCCTCTGTGAGCCCTCGGCCTTCAATGGAGGCTGCCCTTCAAATGCTACTGTTTACAGCCATTCCAGATCTTATAATTCACATTTGTGTTTGTCTTTTAGCACAGAAAAGTTGTTATGTTTAGTTTGTTAAAGGGGCCACCGGCTGTTAGGTTTTTACATTTTTAACCATAATGTTTATCAAGAGAAACTATTTTTACAAAAAACATTGCAGTGAAGGATGTAGCAATACATGTTCCCAAGTGGAAGCATTTGTGTCTTCACACAGCCCAGTGTAGGGTACCATTGAAGCTAAAGGATAAAAATACAACAGCAGAGATAAGACATGGTAAAAATAAAAACTTACAACATGTGATGCTGAGGGGATAATAAGAATGGCTGATATTAAACTAACATAAACCAGACCCTGAATAATGGCTTCAGATATAAAACTCCACCATCTCTCTGGTTTTAATACAAAATAGATATTTTCTGTGTTGGCTTACTGGAAACTTTTCCAAATATCTTTAACCTGACTATGTGTTCTCACTAGTAACCCTGATGTTATAGATGTAGCAACCATTGAACTTAAATAATTCTATGGTAGAAAACTCTTCAGAAAGAGATCAGTTTAGCCAACAAAACAGAATTATACAATCACAGAAGTTGCAAATGAGAAGGGACCAAGAATTCAACAAATGAGGAAACAAGGTCATTGAGTTGAAGTGATTTACCTGGAATCCTCTAGCTCTAAAGGAGCCAGGACCAAAACTAAATATTGTGTCTCTTTTCTCCAGGGCCTTGTCTATTTAGTTATAAATTTTTATGCTACAAAAATTTATCAGAAAAATTTTGCAGCTGTGGGCAGAGGTTATTACCCTTAGAAAGATAGTGAATATGATTGATATCACAATTGGAGTGTCTAATACAGAGACATTTTGGGGACATGAAATGGGCCCTACTTCTCTGCCTCTTGAAATTAAGAAGAGAACAAAAAAATATCAAAAATTAATCTGCAAAATATTTACCTGTCCTCTCAATTTGAAGTCCAAGGCATACAGTCTTTATGGCGTGTCTTCTCAATATCAGTGTCATCTAGGTTTTGAAGGCAAATATGACTGCATTTAATGGGAGGCAAGTGAGCTGATGCGAGAACGAGGCAATCACAAATCTAGGAAGGCATTTGCATCAGGAAGTACAAGAGGCAGAGAGCCATGAATGGGAGGGGTAGTACACAAAATTTGGCCTACTTCCTAATTATTCTTAGGCCTTGTATTGGCTAAAATGAAGTCAGAATGATTGTCACTATATGCTGATAGACAAAGAAGGAAAAAATAGATGACATAATTCTGGAGGCACATGATTTTGTAAGATGTGAATGATGAAATTAGAAACCCAAAATAAGATCTTGGTTTTGTGTTGCAGGAGATATAAAAGAAAATGTGAAAACATTCTTAACATACAGAGGATGCCAAAAAGATGTATACACGTTTTCAGAAAGGAAAAAACTGTATTAAAATTATAGTACTCAATATATGCCTATGAAAGATATATACATTTCCTTTGGCACCTCCAAAAAGAAGATAAAGGAAAATAGTTTTCATTTTTGGTAGGAAGAGAGTTTTTCTTCTTAGTGCTTTTTCTTTAATGTTTATTTGAGAGAAAAAAAGGGAATTGTGGCAATTTGATAAGATGAACAGTAAGCTTACCTTGAATAATTAACTTTAATTCTCACACAGCTACCCAAAGCATCTTTTCAAAATGCAAATCTGATAATGTCACCCATCGTTGTTAAAAGATGAAAATCCTTAATACCTGTACAAGGCTTTTGTCCCCATGCCACCCCAATTTGCCCCCAAGTCATGCTGGTCATCTTTCAATCCATCTAGCCCCATCTTTCTTTCTGCCCCAGGGCCTTTGTAAGTGTTTCTGCTAATACTTTTCCCTCTGCCTGAACTCCCACCTTCACCTAGTCAGCTCTTACTCATCCTTTAGATTTCAGCCAACATGTCAGTTTTTCAGGAAATACCTCTCTAGTCCTTTTGGCCTCAGTTTAAACTGAGTCACATTCTCATGGCCCACGTATATTTCCTTTATATCAATTTCGATAGTTGTGTGGTTACCTGTAATACATGATTATTTGAATAGGTCTATATTCCCCATCAAACTGTAAGCTCTGCCTGGAGAGTCCTCACTTTTCTTTCTTCTCATCAACCAATATTATCCTGAGTGACTATCATAATATTTGCTACATTTTTTTGTGCCAATAAATATTTGTTCAATTAGTGTTAAACATTATTGTCATGTAAACTAATCTAATATATAAAACTGGAAACCTGTTTTTTCCTGTAATATTAAGAATGAAACATAAGATGAGAATTATCAATCTTTTAACTTGCTGTCATGTTAATGATTCCAGAAGAGCAACCAATGGGGATGAGGTGGGAGGGATTTATTCTTATAAAACCATATGAGATACCTCTCTTGTAGAATTTATTGTGACGATTACATGAATTAATAAGTAGAATGAGTATAAGTCATTTTGTATGATACTTTCTTTTTTTTGGTCATTTCCATATGTTACCTCTATCATTAATAACAATATTTTCTATTTTTATTTAAATCTATATTAAAATGAAATGTTGCATTATTGTCATAAATGGAAAAATAGTATCATAAATAGTTGCCAAAAATACCACAGTAACTATAAAATTTATTATAATAACTAAAAAACAATGTAATAAATTTTGTCTGGCTATTACTGCCTGAAAAGGTTCTGAGTCTGTCTGCCCTGTTTCCATTAAGATGGAAACACGTTCTGAGAACTTATAGACATATCAGCAACAAACTGGACTTTTCTCCTTACACAAAATATTGAAGGAGAATTGAAAATAAGCTATCGCTTTCACAGATACGACTGTGATAGTGCCATGTGAGGGAACCATGTAAAGTCAGCACACCATCATCAGTAGGACATGGACACACCCCACATTTTGAAAAACACAGATCTGAAAATTGGAGGTCATGTTAATAATTCCATGGGTTCTAGAGAATAAAATGAGATGCAATATTTGAAACTCCTTTGTAAGTTTAAAATTCTATATAGAATTTTTTTCATTCAAAAAATGAGATAACATTTATGTGTTCATCTTGCTTTTTATGTTGGAAGGGACAGAGATGAGGTTGGGTACACTTGAGAGATGCAAGTTTATTTTTACTGGGACAGTAGATCCATTTTAGTTCTATCTGCTGTAATATCATCTTTCTCTCCATGCTGTGTGTGTATGTTTCCTGTCTACTGCTGTCTTGTTCTCATCAATCTCCTCTAGATATCGAGATTTGATTAGTAGGTTGGTTAAGCACAAACTGGATGGACAATTTGGGCTCTGTCCTTACTCCCTGGATTATTCTAATCCAGCTACGGTTGCTGGGTTAGTTTTCAGCAAATTACATGTTTCCTTTCTTTCAAAAGAGCATTAAAGAGGAGAGTTACCATCAGACATAGTGAAGTTTGGGGTCCTCTCCAGTACAATAAGCAAAAAGGCTTTGGAAAAAGCACAAAATACTTGTTATATAAACTGTCAGAAATCTAAGTGCAAAGTAATGGTAGGAGGGTACACAGTGGTGGAAACACCAATGAAAATGAGCAAATGAAATGCTGAGTATTTGTACTTATATTGTAAAAGCTGGATTCCTGCTTCCCCCGACCTCCCAGCAAACCTGTCTCCCATACCCAATTTTCTCTCTCTCTCTCTCTCTCTCTCTCTCTCTCTCTCTCTCTCTCTCTCTCTCTCTCTCTCTCTCTCTCTCTCTCTCTCACACACACACACACACACACACACACACACACACACACACACACACACACACACACACACGTATTATTGAAAAGACTAAAGTACTCATCCCCAAAGACACTTTTAAGCAGTTATTCAGTGGCTCATCCTCACTAAGTAAGACTTTCTTCTTGTCTTTGACATAGGCAGCTGAGATATCTAAAATAGCAGGTATTCTTGTCTGATTTCAGGCAAGATAGGTTCTAGGCTCACATAAATGCCAAGCATAGCCACAGTCTTTCAAGATATTGTGCACTCTGAGGACCTCGCCAGAGGGCAGGTGGAGGTGAAGGGGAAAAATAAACATTTCTGTGTTGTTTAAAAGTCTGAAAATAGGATAAAACGAGATGTCTCTGGAGATGGAAAAAAAGGCATGCAAAGCCTACAATTTGAAAAAAAAGCCTATTGTGCATTTCCAGAGCAAAAGAGCAGTGAGGGAGGCAGAGTGAGACCTCCACTCCGGTGAAATGAGTAAGACCTCTTCCTCTGTACAGAATGTCTCTCCCAGAACCAGGTGAAAGAATTCTTTACAGGTGTGGTTCCCAAGTTTTAACGTGTGGAGAGCAGAATCATCTGGAGGGCTTTGTAACACTCAGAGTTTCTGCTTCAGTAAGTCTTGGGTGGGGCACAAAAATGTGCATTTTTAACAAGTTCTCAAGTGATGCTGACACTGTAGGTCCACATTATGGGCTGGGACTTGGCACCAAGTGCAGGGAGATAAAAAATGATAAATACATGGTGATGGAAGGAGAACTGACTCTGGGTGGTGAACACACAATGGGATTTATAGATGATGTAATACAGAATTGTACACCTGAAATCTATGTAACTTTACTAACAATTGTCACCCCAATAAATTTAATTAAAAAAAAAGAAAAAAAAATGATAAATGCCCTTGCCCTCTAGAAGCCTGACTAAGTCATCTGTGGGCCCTGTGTAACAAGTCTCCCTGTGTTCCTATGAGACTCACAGACACTACATGTGTCACTTAATGACCCCTGCCAAACCTAGCAAAGGTGTTTTCACATGTGTAATATCAGTTGTACCTCACAATGAGAGTGTAGGCAGATCAAGCATTTTCATGAACACTTTAGAGGTGTATAAACAAGATAAACTAAGACCTAGAGGGAATAAATGATTAGTTCAAAGTCACATAGTGGGTAAATGAAAGATCAGGATCTAAAACTCAGATCTTTTTTGATTAAAGGCTGTACTCTTTTCAGTAAACTTCTTCATTACAAGAAGGTATAATGAATCTTAGCTGTGAACCAAAAGGGGTTAGCATATATGTGGCTATAACGTGATATAAACTTGTTTGTATTTTGTACAATATATCCAGCTAATTCCTTTAACCTCGTATAATAACGAAGGCATTTACAAAAACACCACAGATGATAACACAAAGAGAAGTCAACTACATTGCATCAAACAAATGCAAATTCCTTCCATTCACATACTCATACCTTATTCTCCCTCTCCCCACTCATACATTTTCCTAACTAGAAAAATAAATTATTATTTAACTGGGTAGTAACAAAACAGCTTGATAACTGTGAATTCCTTGTCAACTGAGAGTCACTTTCTTTCTACAGAAGGCAGTAACAAGTTTGTCTTATGCAGAGCACTGGTCCATGGCCAAGGTTTCAATTTAGTTGGCTGGTTTGCTGTTCAGAGTGGTGACACACAGATCACAACTCCAGGTTGGCTGTGTCACAGGCCAAAATCATCTCAAAGGATCTGTTCCTTATTTCTCTATGCCCAAGCATCTCCTGCTCTTGTAGAGGGTCCAATAATGTCTTGGAGCAGGAGGCAACCCAGGAGACCAGGAAAATTCAGAATCCCACAATTTATGGCTGAGAAAAGGGAAGCCCAAGATTGTATAAGTGAGTTGGTCAGTGCTGGTCTTCTAATTAGTAGCAGCGCCATAGCTCCAACACAGATTTTCTAAATTCCAGACTAGTGTTTTACAAAAACAGTCTCTCCTGATCATTTAATTAAAAATTTTTTTTATTGAGTACCTATTAAACTTACAGAATGTCAGATTTTAAAGAACTTTATAAATAATCCAAACCATTTTTATCTGTTTGAAATTTTTGTTTTATCTCTTTTAAATTGCATTTAAATGTATCTTATGATTTTTTAAATTTGTAGAACAGATATGAGCTACTTTAAAAATATTAAACAATACAATAATACATCTAATAACAATGAACACAGTTCTACATCTCCCATCTAAATGTACTTACCACCCCAGAAATAACGACTTTATACCAGAAGTCTGTGATTCATTTCATATGTTCATGTTTATGTGTGTGTATTCTCTTAAAGTGATTCATAGGTCTGTGACTTATGCATTTCACTTAACATTATCTCATAGATTATATTGAATGTCAAGAATTGGACTACATTATTCTATATAATGATTAGAATAATTATCCTTTTAGGGATTACCATGTTTTTTAAACAATATTCCTTCTATAAACATTTATGCTCTACCCTATTTTTTTCTTTAAGAAACAATGCTGGAGGAAGTTCTGATACTGTTACCGAAGCGTGGGGCCCTCCTCAAGGAGATGTCCAGGCTCGACTCTCACACTGGGGTTGAACCCGGCAGAGTCTGGATAGCTTCCCACATGGGATTGAACCCAGGCCTTGGGGAGGAGAAGTGGGAAACTTAGCTGCTACGTTACAGGAGGATGGGCCCTCCTTGGCCCGGTGTCCAGGTTCTTGGCATCTCAAGCAAAGAATTGAACTAGACACACAGGTAAAGTGTTGAAAAAGTTTATTAGAAGAGATAGTACACTCCTAAGAAATAGGAGCCGGCTAAGTGCTAAGAAAAGCAGCTCAAGGCTTAAGGCTCAAGGTGGTATTATTATTAGGAGAGAAAGTACACTCCAACGGGTTTGGACTGGGCCCAGCAAAGGCAGGGCTCAAGGCTCAATGCTCATGAGGCAGCAGTTCACAGAAGCCTGGGAGTTTTATCTTTTTTATCTCTGGGATGGGCTGTCCCTCTCCAGGAGCCTGATTGACACCTGTGATTAGTAAGGAGCCATTATCTCACCCTCTTAGATTCTGCATGTCCCTTCCCAGAGTTCAGTCTGTTATATTGGTATTAATGAATTACTGGGCATATGTATGATACTATAAAGATGGTATAATGAGGCTAGAGTGAGATGGAGGTCATGGTGGCCCTCTACTGTGAAGGACCTGTCTAATTTGTTGTTTTTTAGTCTCCTCACAGTAGCTAATGGTTAGGGCAGATAAGGGGAAAATTTGGGAAGTCTCCAGGCAGTGCTCCCTGTAGATTGTGTTGGACATGCAGGAATGCAGAGACCCCATTACTTGTCTTTAACTGCCTGCCTTGTTTTCCCTGAGAGATGTGATCCCCATAAATCTCTGTGGGGAGTTAAGGGACAGGAGGTCTCTTCTTCTGTATCTGCTTCAAGCTGAGAAGTGGGGTAGAGCTGTCCCTACCTAATGGGGATTCATGAAACTCTCACCCTATCTGTTCTTAAATAATTTTTAAAAAGGGGTCTCTTCTTCCTTGGTCAGGGTGCACTGGAAGCCTCGCTGGGACATAACTCACATCCTGATGGCCCCTAGACAAGGAGAGACAGGTGTTAGTTAGCAAATTAAAAGCACTGGCTCCAGGAGTAGGACTTGAGGGCCAATTTTCTTAACTTTACCCAGGGGTTAGGTATGGACTGGCCTGGAGGAGTGTTAAAACCCATTTGGATTCTGGGATGGCGTTTGTTTCTCTGCGAGTTAGGTCTGGGGGAATGCTGGGCTACAATGACTACAGTAAACAAGCTTTTAAGTAGTTATCTGAAGCAGGGGTGAGCAACATTTTGTGATTTAGGCTAGGAGCAATCTTTAGTTTAGAACTAAGAATCTGATTAAAAGAGTGGTTAAGACCAGGGGCTAAAGAGCTAAGAAACAAGGGAAAAGGAGACTTAACATTTCTATAGTTGAGGGGGCTCTCCCATATCAATACTGCTTTGGTGGTGCACACAAGCCCCTGGTAGCTGGCTCATCCCTCCAGAGGAATGCTGCTCTCCCACGGGAAGTAGGCCAGGGCAGGCTGCCTATGCAGGAGAAAAAGCACTGATTCACTGCCTCTCAGTTCTCAGCCCTCCTTTTTCAACTAGCAGACAAAAACAGACATAGAGTACCGAACAAGGCATTTAACGAGTACTGGTGCTGGTACCTTCTTAACCAATCTGGTAGTAGGATTTTTGTTTTTTAAACTCCATGGTATAATCAAGGTATGGTAAAGGATCTTAAGTTTAACCAGGACAGCCAAACAGTTATTATGCCCTGGGGGTTATTTAAGCCAGAGTGGAGCTGAGGGGAGGCCAAGGAACATTACCAACTTCTATAGTATTTTTTCATACTATATTTAACATATAAAATATGTTAAATTTGTAATCCTTTGCAATTTTTCTATTTTGGACTCATAGTCTTTAGGGCATACTGTCTATCTCTGGGCTTTGCAGTTTACTTTTAGAAAACAATGAAATATCCATGCTTTTGAACACTTTAGAAAGAGCAATCCATCAGGCTTTCTTTGCCCCTGAAGTCCCTGGAATTATTCCACAGCAACTCCAGTGATTAGCAGTCGCCTTCTTTCACCTTTGACCTATATTTCTCCTCCTTCGTTATTAAATAGTGGAAATATGGTCACTTTAGGTAAATGCTAAGGTTCTGTGCTCCTAGTTCTAATTCATTTAATCGGAAATAATTTTTTTAATTTGACAGTAAGAATTCTCTACTAAAAAGTAAGTGCATATTATTATATTTGTTAATCTTCATGTTGAGTTTTCTGCATCAGGATTTTTGCATAAAGTAAATCATATCCTGAGAAATTGGAGACATTTTGGCGTACATATGGCAAAATCGGCTTTACAGTTTATTGACAAGAAGCTTCTCTACTGTTCAGTATCTTATTTTTGACACCCAGACTCGATTTGCCCAGACTCTCTGAAATGTCTCCTGAAATTCACTGTATTATGTTCTTTTTTCTTGTTTTTAATAATTTTTTTCCAGTTTTATTGAGACAAGTTGACAAATTTGTAGTTTATAAATAAAATTGTATTAAATTTAAAGTACACATCATAATTTGATATACATATATTTTGTGATATGGATACCTCAATCAAGTTAATTGGTTGTGGTAATCATATCACAAAGTATACATCCATCCCCTCATGCAGTTACCTTTTTTGGGGGGGGGGGGGTTAGAATGCCTAACATCTACTCTTTTAGCAAATTTTAATTATACAATGCAACATTATCAACAACAGTCACCATGCTACACATTAGATTCGCAAAACTTATTCTTCTAATAACTGAAAGTTTTTACCATTTTATCAACCTCTCCCCATTTCTCACACTCCCCAGCCCATGGGAACAACCTTTTTTTTTTCAGATTCCACGCATAAATGATACCATGCAGTGTTTATCTTTCTCTACCTGGTTTATTTCACTTAACATAATGGATAAATACCCAGAACTGAGATTGCTGTATCATATGGTAGTTCTACTTTTTATTTTTTGAGGAACTTCCATACTGTTTTTCATAATGGTTGTACCAATTGACACTCCCACCAATGGTGTGCAAGAGTTTCCCTTTTCTCCACATCCTCCTCAGCAGTTTTTTAATCTTTTGATTTTTAACAATTGACATTCTAACAGATTCAAAGTGATATCTCATTGTGCTTTTGATTTGCATTTCCCTGATGACTAGTGATGTTGAGCACCCCTTCATGTACCTGTTAGCCATTTGTATGTCTTCTTTGGAAAAAAATGTTTATTCAGGTCCTTTGCCCATTTTTAAATTGTGTTATTTGTTTCTTTGCTTTTGAGTTGTATGAGCTCTTTATGTATTTTGGATATTTAACTCCTTATTAGGTATGTGGTTTTAAAACATTTTCTCTCATTCCACAGGTTGCCTTTTTATTTTGTTGATGGTTTCCTGTGCTGTGTAGAGCACTCTAGTTTGTTGTAGTTGTACTTGTTTATTTTCAGTTTTATTGCCTTTGCTTTGGTTTCAAATCCAAAAAATCAATGCCAAGACTAATGTCAAGGAAGTTATCTCCTACATTTTCTTCTAAAAGTTTTATAGTTTTAGGTTTTACATTCATGTGTTTAATCCACTTTGAGTTGATTTTTTGTGGATGGTATAAGATAAGGGTATGATTTCATTGGAGTTGATTTCTGGAGTTTTATCTTAATCTTCTATTTGGAACATATTCCCTTGTTTTTTCTGAAATAGAAGTTAAGACACTAAAAAAATAAAATACATGTATTTAAATACTCTATACAAATCTTCAACTATTAGGTAAAAGAAACAGATATTGTCCAAACTTTTTGTTTTCATATGCTAAAACTAAGGTTCAGAAACAGTCATAACATTAGCCTTTTCTCCAGGCTTCTAAGCAAACATTTCTTGCATTATATTATGCCTCCCATGGAATTATTGCTCAATTGTATTTTGAATTATAACTTTTTGAGTTGTAGCACTTTTATTACAATATGGCTAAATGGATCATGAGAAGAGTTTTTTCCTACTTGGTCCATTTGCATCGAAGTTATAAATGAAGCTCAAAAAATAAAAGTGGTTGCTGGAAGATAGAAAGTAGCTCTAGAAGCAAAAGCCTTGGGTAGAGCTTAGGGGAATACTTATATTAAGGGACAGAACAGGAAAAAACAAAACAAACAAAACACACAGCCTGCAAAAGAGACAGAGAAATTGTCTTTAGAGTTTAAGAAGCGAATCATTGACCTATAGCTGGAGTTAGAAGTCATTCAACTTCGGGGGGTGAGGAAAGGGGGGTCAAGGAAGAGAAGTGAGAAAAACAGTATAAAGAAGATTGAAGGGAAAAGAAGAAAAAAGGCGGGGACGAGAAAGGGAAAGACCCAACAGTAGCTAAAAAAGGGTGCTAAGAAAACATTAAAAAATACAAAGGACTTGATTGTTTATCTACGTATAAAAAAACAGATTGCCAATATAAGTTACAAAAGAGATTATTAATGAAATTAGGTCCTAGAGGAGGCAGGAGGAAATGAAACTGACACCCTGGAAGAGGGATTGATGCTTCTTTGGGACAGGTGGGAAGAAGAGGCAGGATGGAGAAGGTGAGATGTGAAGAAGCTTTCACTAAAGAGCCTGGGTTTCAGTAAATTACTAGATGAGGATATCTGCCAAAAGGGAAGAGAAGGTACAGGGGATGGCAAACATTTGAAACAATCATTCCCAGGTTTTTGAGAGCAATTGCTCCTCGCTTGAGCCAGACGGCCTCATGGTGAGACTCCCACATACTAGGTAGTGGGAGAGAAGGGAGGGAACGACAAGTTCCACTATCCACATAGATAAAGCCAAAGAAATGAGAAGCACTCTGCTTTCCCACCACTTACACACCGATTTATTGCAATCAGTGTGCCAAAGATGTGACTTTGACAAAATTATGATGGTCTCAGACACTCCTAAGAAAACCACATCCCTTGTTACACTTGTGCACATCCACGGCAGCACAGTGAAGGAAGTAAATGCTAGTGGGTGGAAAGGTAAGGAAAAGGCTACAATCCAGACCCCAGGCCATGCTTCCTCCCCTACCTTGGTGTTTTCATGTCTATGTAAAACAAAGTTTCCCATGCAGAATATGTCTGGGAAGGTGGATGGATGGCTTTTGAAGATCAGAGTGAATGTGAATTAGAAACTGCTAAACCAACAAATATCTTCTAGGTTTATTTATTTATTTTTTAATGTGAGTCCATCATAAAACCAACCACTGAGTCCTTTGAAAATTCAGACCAGCTTGGTCAAAAGTTAACTGAATTCTCAAAGTATTGTCTGGAATGAAAATGAGCATGAGTTGCTTTTAAAAAATCCCGAATGTTGGAGGAGCTTGTGCCAAGAGAGTGTTTGAAGATTTTTCTAAAATTTGAGTTTAAAATGCAGTCTTTCACAAATTGTGTTACGTTTAAGTCCTGGGGTAGCACCAGTCTATAGTTGCTATAATTCTATATGGAACACAACTTCACAGCTGGTGAGCATTTTATTTATATCAGCTAAAATGTTTTACTCCCATCTAATTTTCACCCACGGAAAAAGTATTATTGAGGAGTTTTAACTGTCATTCTTGGCAACAATACATACAAATTTTGACTTTCTGTTATACTAAAGAAGATAATTTTAGACCATAATAGAGAAAATTTAAACTGGGCTGGATTCCCGCTGAAGCAGAAGAGGACATGTGTTTCAATCTGAGAGAATTAACTGAGGTCCTCATCACTTTAAGAGGTTTTTGAGAAAAAAGGAAATATGTTGTGTGAATATAGAAACGTTACAAGCTTTGGAGCATTGGATCTTTGAAAAAAAGGCACACAAGAACTCTTTTAGTTTTTTCTCCATCCCTTAAGCTTCCTACAACTAAAGTTCTTTTCTTTCCAGAAAATAATTTCATATCATCTCTGGAACTGTTTGTGGATAAGCTCATACGTATGAACATAATGTGGCCCCAGGCTACTTACCTTCACACTGTTACCTCCTACCCTTTTGCCTCATGAACTTCTTATTGTTCCTGTGACAGAGATAGCTAACTGCCCACCCACATTTGTGCAGCTTTTCTACATTATAGAATGGTTTCTGGAAAATGACTGCCCAACCCAGGATTACATTTCCCAGCTATCCTTCTTTCTAAGTAGAGAAACATGACTGCTTCTCACCTCTGAAACGTGAGCAAATGCTGCATGGCATTTATGTTCAAGGAAGATAAGTGGTAATGCCAGATAAGTACATGTGCCTTCTCCATCTTGTTTTTCTCATCCTTCGATTGGATGCAGAACACTCTGAGGCCATAGGTGACTGCAGAGCCACAATATGTGAGAGGCCTGGGTCCCTGAATTACCATGTAGAGGAAAGCCACCAGCCATCCAGGAACATTCATATTGGGCATTTACGTGAGTGAAAAATAAAATTATAGTGTGTGACATTACTAAAACTTGGGGGCTTATTTGTTATATCAGCTAGCATTACCTTAACTAATACAGGTTAGTCAGTCTCGTTTCTTTTACCTCTTTTAATGTGTTTCTTTGGCTTGGAACGCTATTGCCCTTTTTCCTATGTGCCAGATATTGTTTGGAAAACAATAAAAGTGAGCAAAATAGAGAGCTATTTTCGTGGAGCGTGAAGTATAATGAACTACAACTTATCCTTCAAGGAAAAGCTTAGTGTCACTTGCCTTTAATTTTTCCTGATCTGCTTTTTTATTCATCCCTTAAGCAAAAATAATTTTTCCCTTATTTGTAGACTAGTAGAAATCAGGATCACTAACAAGTTGCACAACTCCAGGTGGCAGTCTCCTAGATGAAAATAGTAAAAGTCTAGACATATGGACCTAAAATTATTTGCTTATACATTTCATCTTCTGCATTGTGGTCTCAGACAGATCAGGGACTGTGTCATTTTGGTTCTTGTCAATGTAGTTTCAAGCATGATAAAGAGTGTTTCTGGAATTGAATTACATTTTATCAACTATTCTTTTTCAAGAAGGGTTTTATGAGGAATGTTTTTTTTTTCTCCTTCTTGGTTCTGAGGTACAAATACTGATGTTATAAAAAGTAGCAGATGGAAGTTGTGCTGAATATAGTTCCATTGTTAGAATGGTGCTTGATACACAAACATCCAATCATCTTATTCCTCCCAAGGCACAGTACCATTTTTCAGAACTGGATATCAGCCAGTAACTCTTCATCAGATCCCAGGCATAGGTACCTTTTCTGTTTTCAGCAGATTTCTTCAGGGTTGCCATTTTTAGACAACCATTTATTAAGTAATACAAAAAAGAATCAAACAAAATTGTTGTTCCATAGTACATTATGTATCATCTCAATTTACAATAAGTTTTTGAACTCTCATAACCCCCTTGACATGGACAAAAGGTACATCAGAAGCTTAGCAATGGGGTAAGTGAGTGTATAGGAGAGAGCTGAGAATAGGCAGACTGGGGTTAGGTGATGAAACTGGTGGGTCCAGGATTGGTTCATGCCTTGTGCTCTGAGATATCAGGATAAGCTTGGGCCACCCACAACCGTGAACTGGAGTAATAGGGTTGGAAAACAGTTTTTTTTACTGATTTAATAAGTACTTATTTAATAAGTAATTTAATATTTCTTAAATGTATGTATAGCTCACATTTATTTCAATGTTTAATATTAGAAGAGTTTTCAGTCTTTATTTAGAAGTTTGGTAATATTTTTGTGATCAGAAATATGCCACAGGAAATGATCTCTGGTTTATATCAAGTAGCCGAGGGTAAAATTGGTTTCGTTATATGTCGTTGCATTAGTCAGTTTCCAGAACCTATCCATTATGTTAAGTGAGGACTTACTGTATGTCTAAAACCTATCATGTCATCTTTCCACGGCTTATTCCCAGACCTGCTCTTCCCGAAGTGTTTAATTCAACAAATAACACCACATCTACCCAGGTGTCCAAACAAGGAACTATTTGCAAATCTTCCTTGTCCCTCACTACTCAATTAATTACCAAGTAATCACCATGTTCTAGGTAACCACCGTGTTCCGCTAGTCCTATCTCCTTAAGAAGGAGCTGTCCTCTAGCACGTCTTTCCTATTCCCACCGCTACTGCCTCTGTTCAGACATTACCATTTCTCATGTGCATCATTGCAGCAGTCTCTTATCTGCTCTTTCTACTTCCACTTTCACCCCACTGTGTACTGATGCCAGACCAATGTTCCTGTAGCACAAATCCAATGACATCAGTCTCTTTCTGTGCCCTGACACTGTATTAAAATGTACCCAGGACAAGACTGCTATTGAAAAGATAGTTTGCTACTCAATTCCTAAGAAGAGAAAGCATGCCCCAGCCTGCAGAACCACTCAGGAAATGCCAGTGTTGGTTGAAGACAGAAGCAGGTGAGGAGAAAGCAAAGGCCAGAGACTACGGGGGTTTTTGCAGGAAGGAATGAGTGAGGCAGGGTAGGGATAAGTGAGCTTGTGTTTGACCTGATTGAGTAATTTTGGTGGGCTCTAGGCTATAAGGGTGGTCCCTATTTGTCAGGTACATGGCTGTGGGTTGATTTAGGGCAGGGAGAATATTTGTTTGATGTGTGAGAGTTTGATAAAAGACATGGTTGGGGTATGGGCTCTGATTGGTTGGTTGATGTATCAAAGGTGAGCTTGTTCTTTGCTCTCTCTAGAAGTTAGCTAACCCTGGGAGGGCCAGTCCCTCCTAGGGATCCACAAGGCTCCTAAGATGTCAAAGCATAGAAAATAAGAAACATGATTAATACGCACGCCCTCCTACACACACACACACACACACACACACACACACACACACACACTCCCAAACACTTAAATGGGCATAGGCAATGGGAAGCAAGGGAAGGATTTTTTTTTTAATTAAAGTTTATTGGGGTAACAATTGTTAATAAAGTTACATAGATTTCTGGTGTACAATTCTGTATTACATCATCTATAAATCATATTATGTGTTCACCACCCAGAGTCAGTTCTCCTTCCATCACCATATATTTGATCCCCCTTACCCGCATCTTCCACCCCCCACCTCCCTTACCCTCGCCTGTGTCTGTGAGTTTTTGTTTCTCAATTGTTTGTCTTGTTCTTTTGTTGTTTTCGTTTTATATACCACATATCAGTGAAATCATATGGTTCTCTGCTTTTTCTGTCTGACTTATTTTGCTTAGCATTATAATCTCAAGATCCATCCATGTTGTCACAAATGGTCCTATTTCATCTTTTCTTACTTCTGAATAGTATTCCATTGTGTATATATACCACAACTTCTTTATCCATTTATCAATCGAAGGATATTTTGGTTGTTTACAAGTTTGGCCACCATAAATAAAGCTGCAATTAACATTGGAGCACACGTCTTTATGGATAAATGTTTTCAGATTTTTGGGGTTGATACCCAGGAGAGGGAGTACTGGGTCATATAACAATTCTATTCGTAATTTTTTGAGGAACCTCCACACTGCCTTCCATAGTGGCTGCACCAGTTTGCATTCCCACAAACAGTGTATCAAAGATCCTTTTTCTCCACAGCCTTTCCAACAACTTGTTAATATCCGCCTTGTTGATGGTAGCCATTCTGACTGGGGTGAGGTGATATCTCATTGTGTTTTTTATTTGCATTTCTCTGATGAGTAGCGATGTTGAGCATTTTTTCATCTATTTGCCATTTGTAAGTCCGCTTTGGAGAAATGTCTCGTCAGGTCCTCTGCCCATTTTCCAATTGGGTTGTTTGTTTTTTTGTTGTTGAGTTTCATGAGTTCCTTGTACATTTTGGATATTAGACCCTTATCGGAGGAACTGTTTGCAAAAATCTTCTCCCATTCAGTCGGTTGCCTCTTTATTTTGTCGATGGTTTCTACTGCTGTGCAGAGACTTTCAAGTTTCATATAGTCCCATTTGTTTATTTTGGCTGTTACTTCCATTGCCTTTGGAGTCAAATTCATAAAATGCTCTTTGAACCCAAGGTCCATAAGTTTAGTACCTATGTTTTCTTCTATGCAGTTTATTGTGTCAGGTCTTAGGCCTAAGTCTTTGATCCATTTTGAATTAATTTTGGAACATGGTGACAGATAGCAGTCCAGTTTCATTCTTTTGCACGTGGCTATCCAATTCTCCCAGCACCATTTATTGAAGAGGCTGTCTTTCCTCCATTGTATGTTTTTAGCTTCTTTGTCAAAAATTGTCCGTCCATATTTATGCGGTTTTATTTCTGGGTTCTCAATTCTATTCCATTGGTCTATGTGTCTGTTTCTCTGCCAATACCATGCTGTTTTGATTATTGTAGCCCTGTAGTACAAGTTAAAGTCAGGCAGTGTGATACCTCCAGCATTGTTCTTTTTTCTTAAGATTGCTTTGGCTATTCGAGGTCTTTTGTGGTTCCAAGCAAATCTGATGATTTTTTTGTTCTATTTATTTAAAAGATGCCATTGGGATTTTGATGGGGATTGCATTAAATCTGCATGTTGCTTTGGGTAATATGACCATTTTAACTATGTTGATTCTTCCAATCCATGAGCATGGAATGTCTTTCCATTTCTTTGTGTCATCTTCAGTTTCTTTCAAAAATGTCTTATAGGTTTCAGCATATAAATCCTTCACATCCTTGGTTAAGTTTATTCCTAGGTATTTTATTCTTTTTGCTGCAATTGCAAAGGGAATTGTTTTTTTTTGTTTGTTTCTTTTTCTGAGATTTCATTGTTAGTATATAGGAATGCAATGGACTTTTGTACGTTGATTTTGTAGCCAGCAACTTTACTGTATTCGTTGATTGTTTCTAACAGCTTTTTGGTGGAGTCTTTAGGGTTTTCTATATATAGCATCATGTCATCTGCAAAGAGTGATATTTTAACTTCTTCATTCCCAATTTGGAGGCCTTTTATTTCTTTCTCTTGCCTGATGGCTCTGGCAAGGACTTCCGACACTATGTTGAAAAGCGGAGGTGATAGGGGACAGCCCTGTCGTGTTCCTGAACGTAGAGCAAAGGGCTTCAGTTTTTCACCCTTAATTATGAGATTAGCTGAGGGCTTGTCATAGATGGCCTTTATTATGTTAAGGTATTTTCCTTCTATACTTATTAAGTGTTTTAATCATAAATGGATGTTGTATCTTGTCAAGTGCTTTCTCTGCATCAATTGATATAATCATTTGATTTTTGTCCTTTATTTTGTTTATGTGCTGTATCACATTGATGGATTTGCGGATGTTGAACCATCCTTGTGCCCCAGGGATGAACCCCACTTGGTCATGATGAATAATCTCTTTAATGCATTGTTGTATTCGATTTGCTAAAATTTTGTTTAGGATTTTTGCATCAGTATTCATCAGAGATATAGGTCTGTAGTTTTTGTTTTTTTGTGTTGTCCTTACCAGGTTTTGCTAGCAGGGTAATGTTGGCCTCATAAAAAGAGTTAGGGAGGACTGGCTCTTCTTCAATTTTTTGGAAGAGTTTCAGCAGGATTGGTATGAGATCCTGTTTGAAGGTTTGGTAGAATTCACTAGTGAAGCCATCTGGTCCCGGACTTTTGCTTTTGGGAAGGTTTTGGATGACTGATTCAATTTCTTTACTGGTGGTTGGTCTGTTTAGATTATCCAGTTCTTCATGGTTCAGCCTTGGAAGGCTATATGTTTCTAAGAACTTGTCCATTTCTTCTAGGTTATTGAATTTGGTGGCATGTAGTCCTTCATAGTATTCTTGAATGATCCTTTGTATTTCTGTGGTGTCCGTGATAACTTCCCCTTTTTCATTTCTGATTTTGTTAATCAGTGTCTTCTCTCTTTTTATCTTAGTGAGTCTAGCCCAAGGGTTTGTCGATTTTATTAATTTTTTCAAGGAACCAGCTCTTTGTCACATTAATTTTTTCTATTGTCTTTTTGTTCTCTGTTTCACTGAGCTCTGCTCTGATTTTTGTTATTTCCTTTCTTCTGCTGACCTTGGGTTTCACTTGTCCTTCTTTTTCTAGTTCTTTGAGGTGTAACATGAGGTTATTTATTTGGGATTTTTCTTGTTTCTTGAGCTAGGCCTGTAATGATGTAAATTTCCCTCTTAAAACTGCTTTCGCTGCATCCCCAAAATTTTGGTAGGATGTATTTTCATTGTCATTTGTTTCTATGTATGTTTTGCTCTTCTCCTCTAATTTCTTCTTTGACCCAGTCGTTCTTTAAAAGTATGTGGTTTGATCTCCACGTATTTGTGATTTATCCTGCTTTCTTTTCACGGTTGGTATCCAATTTCAAAGCCTTGTGATCAGAGAATATGCTTGGTATGACTTCAATCTTCTTAAATTTGCTGAGGCTGCTTTTATGCCCCACTATATGGTCTATCCTTGAGAATGTTCCACGTACACTCGAAAAGAATGTATACTCTGATGTTTTAGGATGAAGTGCTCTATATATGTCACTGATGTGCATTTCATCTAATGTGTCATTTAGGGCTGCTATTTCGTTATTTATTTTCTGTTTGGATGATCTATCCTTAGCTGTCAATGATGTATTGAAGTCCCCCAGTATAATTGTGCTTTGGTCAATTTTTCCCTTTAGTTCTGTTAGTAGTTGCTTGGTATATTTTGGTGCTCCCTGATTGGGGGCATAAATATTGATGACTGTTATGTCTTCTTGTTGTATAGTCCCCTGTACCATTATGAAATGTCCACCTTTGTCTCTTGTTATCTTTTTCACCCTGAAGTCTGTTTCATCTGATATCATTATGGCTACACCTGATTTTCGCTGGGTACCATTTGCTTGGAGTCGATTTCCACCCTTTCACTTTGAGTCTACGCTTGTCCTCGTAGCTGAGATGTGTCTCTTGTAGACAGCATATGGTTGGGTTTAGTTTTTTGATCCATTCTGCTACTTTGTGCCTTTTTATTGGTGAGTTCAGTCCATTTACATTTAGGGTGATTATTGATACGTGAGGAATTCCTGTCATTCTATCTTTAGTTTTCTGGTAAGGCTGTGTCTCCATTGTTTCTTTGCCTTTTTGTTGTTGTCTATTATTTCTGTGTGGTGGTATTCTATGATGTTTCCCTCTGTTTCTTCTTTTATTACAGTACATATTTCAGTTCTGGATTTTTTTTGAGTGGTTACCCTTAAGATTATGTAGAAGAAAGTTTGATACTTAGAGTATTCCATTTTCTTCAGCACGCTTACTTTCTCCGTGCCCATATTCCGGTTCAGGCCTTTACTCTCCCCGTTTTTATGTTTTGGTTGCCACAAATTGTCCCTGTTGATGGTGGTCGAATAGCCTCCTTTAGTATTTCTTGTAGTTCAGGTCGTGTATTGGAAAATTCCCTCAGCTTCTGTATGTCTGGAAAGGTCTTTATTCCTCCTTCATGTCTATAGGAGATCTTTGCTGGATATGTTATTCTTGGCTCATGATTTCCCTCTTTCGACAGTTTGAATATTTGGTTCCACTCCCTCCTGGCTTTTAGAGTTTCTGCTGAAAAAATCTGATGATAATCTAACAGGCTTTCCGTTGTAGGTTACCATCTTCTTCTCCTTGGCTGCCTTGAGGATTCTTTCTTTGTGATAGATTTTTGACAGCTTCAATACAATGTGCCTTGGAGAAGGCCTGTTTGGATTGAGGTAATTAGGTGTTCTGTTTGCTTCTTGGATTCGAGGATCCAGTTCTTCCCATAAGTTTGGGAAGTTGTCATCAACTATTTGTTTGAATATATTCTCTGTTCCCTTTTCTTCTCTCTTCTCCTTCTGGTATGCCCTTTAGTCTTTAATTGCTCTTTCTGGTGGAATCAGAAAGTTTTTGTAGAGTTCTTTCATTTGAGTTTCAAGTCTTTCTTTTTTTGTCCGTATCATTTCCAGATTTCTTTTTTTTTTTTTTCCGCTCTTCAGTAACTTTCCTTTATTTCATTTTTATTTTTTTTAAATTTATTTATTGGGGTGACAATTGTTAATGAAATTACATAATTTCAGGTGTACAATTCTGTATTACATCATCTATAAATCCCATTGTGTGTTCACCACCCAGAGTCCGACTGTTCTCCTTCCACCACCATATATTTGATCCCCCTTACCCTCATCTCCCTCCCCCCACCCCCCTTACCCTCTGGTAACCACTAAACTATTGTCTGTGTCTATGAGTTTTTGTTTCTCATTTGTTTGTCTTGTTCTTTTGTTGTTTTCGTTTTATATACCACATATCAGTGAAATCATAGGGTTCTCTGCTTTTTCTGTCTGACTTATTTTGCTTAGCATTATACTCTCAAGATCCATCATGTTGTCACAAATGGTCCTATATCATCTTTCCTTAATGCCGAATAGTATTCCATTGTGTATATATACCACAACTTCTTTATCCATTCATCTATCGAAGGACATTTTGGTTGTTTCAATGTCTTGGCCACTGTAAACACAGCTGCAATGAACATTGGAGCACTCGTGTCTTTATGTATAAATGATTTCAAATTCTTTGGGTAGATACCCAGGAGAGGGATTCCTGGGTCATATGGTAATTCTATTTGTAGTTTTTTGAGGAACCTCCACACTGCCTTCCATAGCGGCTGCACCAGTCTGCATTCCCACCAACAGTGTATCAGGGTTCCTTTTTCTCCACAGCCTCTCCAACACTTGTTGCTATTTGTCTTGTTGATGATAGCCATTCTGACTGGGGTGAGGTGATATCTCATTGTGGTTTTTATTTGCATTTCTCTGATGAGTAGCGATGTTGAGCATTTTTTCATCTGTCTATTTGCCATTTGTAAGTCCTCTTTGGAGAAATGTCTCGTCAGGTCCTCTGCCCATTTTCCAATTGGGTTGTTTGTTTTTTTGTTGTTGAGTTTCATGAGTTCCTTGTACATTTTGGATATTAGACCCTTATCGGAGGAACTGTTTGCAAAAATCTTCTCCCATTCAGTCGGTTGCCTCTTTATTTTGTCGATGGTTTCTACTGCTGTGCAGAGACTTTCAAGTTTCATATAGTCCCATTTGTTTATTTTGGCTGTTACTTCCATTGCCTTTGGAGTCAAATTCATAAAATGCTCTTTGAACCCAAGGTCCATAAGTTTAGTACCTATGTTTTCTTCTATGCAGTTTATTGTGTCAGGTCTTAGGCCTAAGTCTTTGATCCATTTTGAATTAATTTTGGAACATGGTGACAGATAGCAGTCCAGTTTCATTCTTTTGCACGTGGCTATCCAATTCTCCCAGCACCATTTATTGAAGAGGCTGTCTTTCCTCCATTGTATGTTTTTAGCTTCTTTGTCAAAAATTGTCCGTCCATATTTATGCGGTTTTATTTCTGGGTTCTCAATTCTATTCCATTGGTCTATGTGTCTGTTTCTCTGCCAATACCATGCTGTTTTGATTATTGTAGCCCTGTAGTACAAGTTAAAGTCAGGCAGTGTGATACCTCCAGCATTGTTCTTTTTTCTTAAGATTGCTTTGGCTATTCGAGGTCTTTTGTGGTTCCAAGCAAATCTGATGATTTTTTTGTTCTATTTATTTAAAAGATGCCATTGGGAATTTGATGGGGATTGCATTAAATCTGCATGTTGCTTTGGGTAATATGACCATTTTAACTATGTTGATTCTTCCAATCCATGAGCATGGAATGTCTTTCCATTTCTTTGTGTCATCTTCAGTTTCTTTCAAAAATGTCTTATAGGTTTCAGCATATAAATCCTTCACATCCTTGGTTAAGTTTATTCCTAGGTATTTTATTCTTTTTGCTGCAATTGCAAAGGGAATTGTTTTTTTTGTTTGTTTGTTTCTTTTTCTGAGATTTCATTGTTAGTATATAGGAATGCAATGGACTTTTGTACGTTGATTTTGTAGCCAGCAACTTTACTGTATTCGTTGATTGTTTCTAACAGCTTTTTGGTGGAGTCTTTAGGGTTTTCTATATATAGCATCATGTCATCTGCAAAGAGTGATATTTTAACTTCTTCATTCCCAATTTGGAGGCCTTTTATTTCTTTCTCTTGCCTGATGGCTCTGGCAAGGACTTCCGACACTATGTTGAAAAGCGGAGGTGATAGGGGACAGCCCTGTCGTGTTCCTGAACGTAGAGCAAAGGGCTTCAGTTTTTCACCCTTAATTATGAGATTAGCTGAGGGCTTGTCATAGATGGCCTTTATTATGTTAAGGTATTTTCCTTCTATACTTATTAAGTGTTTTAATCATAAATGGATGTTGTATCTTGTCAAGTGCTTTCTCTGCATCAATTGATATAATCATTTGATTTTTGTCCTTTATTTTGTTTATGTGCTGTATCACATTGATGGATTTGCGGATGTTGAACCATCCTTGTGCCCCAGGGATGAACCCCACTTGGTCATGATGAATAATCTCTTTAATGCATTGTTGTATTCGATTTGCTAAAATTTTGTTTAGGATTTTTGCATCAGTATTCATCAGAGATATAGGTCTGTAGTTTTTGTTTTTTTGTGTTGTCCTTACCAGGTTTTGCTAGCAGGGTAATGTTGGCCTCATAAAAAGAGTTAGGGAGGACTGGCTCTTCTTCAATTTTTTGGAAGAGTTTCAGCAGGATTGGTATGAGATCCTGTTTGAAGGTTTGGTAGAATTCACTAGTGAAGCCATCTGGTCCCGGACTTTTGCTTTTGGGAAGGTTTTGGATGACTGATTCAATTTCTTTACTGGTGGTTGGTCTGTTTAGATTATCCAGTTCTTCATGGTTCAGCCTTGGAAGGCTATATGTTTCTAAGAACTTGTCCATTTCTTCTAGGTTATTGAATTTGGTGGCATGTAGTCCTTCATAGTATTCTTGAATGATCCTTTGTATTTCTGTGGTGTCCGTGATAACTTCCCCTTTTTCATTTCTGATTTTGTTAATCAGTGTCTTCTCTCTTTTTATCTTAGTGAGTCTAGCCCAAGGGTTTGTCGATTTTATTAATTTTTTCAAGGAACCAGCTCTTTGTCACATTAATTTTTTCTATTGTCTTTTTGTTCTCTGTTTCACTGAGCTCTGCTCTGATTTTTGTTATTTCCTTTCTTCTGCTGACCTTGGGTTTCACTTGTCCTTCTTTTTCTAGTTCTTTGAGGTGTAACATGAGGTTATTTATTTGGGATTTTTCTTGTTTCTTGAGCTAGGCCTGTAATGATGTAAATTTCCCTCTTAAAACTGCTTTCGCTGCATCCCCAAAATTTTGGTAGGATGTATTTTCATTGTCATTTGTTTCTATGTATGTTTTGCTCTTCTCCTCTAATTTCTTCTTTGACCCAGTCGTTCTTTAAAAGTATGTGGTTTGATCTCCACGTATTTGTGATTTATCCTGCTTTCTTTTCACGGTTGGTATCCAATTTCAAAGCCTTGTGATCAGAGAATATGCTTGGTATGACTTCAATCTTCTTAAATTTGCTGAGGCTGCTTTTATGCCCCACTATATGGTCTATCCTTGAGAATGTTCCACGTACACTCGAAAAGAATGTATACTCTGATGTTTTAGGATGAAGTGCTCTATATATGTCACTGATGTGCATTTCATCTAATGTGTCATTTAGGGCTGCTATTTCGTTATTTATTTTCTGTTTGGATGATCTATCCTTAGCTGTCAATGATGTATTGAAGTCCCCCAGTATAATTGTGCTTTGGTCAATTTTTCCCTTTAGTTCTGTTAGTAGTTGCTTGGTATATTTTGGTGCTCCCTGATTGGGGGCATAAATATTGATGACTGTTATGTCTTCTTGTTGTATAGTCCCCTGTACCATTATGAAATGTCCACCTTTGTCTCTTGTTATCTTTTTCACCCTGAAGTCTGTTTCATCTGATATCATTATGGCTACACCTGATTTTCGCTGGGTACCATTTGCTTGGAGTCGATTTCCACCCTTTCACTTTGAGTCTACGCTTGTCCTCGTAGCTGAGATGTGTCTCTTGTAGACAGCATATGGTTGGGTTTAGTTTTTTGATCCATTCTGCTACTTTGTGCCTTTTTATTGGTGAGTTCAGTCCATTTACATTTAGGGTGATTATTGATACGTGAGGAATTCCTGTCATTCTATCTTTAGTTTTCTGGTAAGGCTGTGTCTCCATTGTTTCTTTGCCTTTTTGTTGTTGTCTATTATTTCTGTGTGGTGGTATTCTATGATGTTTCCCTCTGTTTCTTCTTTTATTACAGTACATATTTCAGTTCTGGATTTTTTTTGAGTGGTTACCCTTAAGATTATGTAGAAGAAAGTTTGATACTTAGAGTATTCCATTTTCTTCAGCACGCTTACTTTCTCCGTGCCCATATTCCGGTTCAGGCCTTTACTCTCCCCGTTTTTATGTTTTGGTTGCCACAAATTGTCCCTGTTGATGGTGGTCGAATAGCCTCCTTTAGTATTTCTTGTAGTTCAGGTCGTGTATTGGAAAATTCCCTCAGCTTCTGTATGTCTGGAAAGGTCTTTATTCCTCCTTCATGTCTATAGGAGATCTTTGCTGGATATGTTATTCTTGGCTCATGATTTCCCTCTTTCGACAGTTTGAATATTTGGTTCCACTCCCTCCTGGCTTTTAGAGTTTCTGCTGAAAAAATCTGATGATAATCTAACAGGCTTTCCGTTGTAGGTTACCATCTTCTTCTCCTTGGCTGCCTTGAGGATTCTTTCTTTGTGATAGATTTTTGACAGCTTCAATACAATGTGCCTTGGAGAAGGCCTGTTTGGATTGAGGTAATTAGGTGTTCTGTTTGCTTCTTGGATTCGAGGATCCAGTTCTTCCCATAAGTTTGGGAAGTTGTCATCAACTATTTGTTTGAATATATTCTCTGTTCCCTTTTCTTCTCTCTTCTCCTTCTGGTATGCCCTTTAGTCTTTAATTGCTCTTTCTGGTGGAATCAGAAAGTTTTTGTAGAGTTCTTTCATTTGAGTTTCAAGTCTTTCTTTTTTTGTCCGTATCATTTCCAGATTTCTTTTTTTTTTTTTTCCGCTCTTCAGTAACTTTCCTTTATTTCATTTTTATTTTTTTTAAATTTATTTATTGGGGTGACAATTGTTAATGAAATTACATAATTTCAGGTGTACAATTCTGTATTACATCATCTATAAATCCCATTGTGTGTTCACCACCCAGAGTCCGACTGTTCTCCTTCCACCACCATATATTTGATCCCCCTTACCCTCATCTCCCTCCCCCCACCCCCCTTACCCTCTGGTAACCACTAAACTATTGTCTGTGTCTATGAGTTTTTGTTTCTCATTTGTTTGTCTTGTTCTTTTGTTGTTTTCGTTTTATATACCACATATCAGTGAAATCATAGGGTTCTCTGCTTTTTCTGTCTGACTTATTTTGCTTAGCATTATACTCTCAAGATCCATCCATGTTGTCACAAATGGTCCTATATCATCTTTCCTTAATGCCGAATAGTATTCCATTGTGTATATATACCACAACTTCTTTATCCATTCATCTATCGAAGGACATTTTGGTTGTTTCAATGTCTTGGCCACTGTAAACACAGCTGCAATGAACATTGGAGCACTCGTGTCTTTATGTATAAATGATTTCAAATTCTTTGGGTAGATACCCAGGAGAGGGATTCCTGGGTCATATGGTAATTCTATTTGTAGTTTTTTGAGGAACCTCCACACTGCCTTCCATAGCGGCTGCACCAGTCTGCATTCCCACCAACAGTGTATCAGGGTTCCTTTTTCTCCACAGCCTCTCCAACACTTGTTGCTATTTGTCTTGTTGATGATAGCCATTCTGACTGGGGTGAGGTGATATCTCATTGTGGTTTTTATTTGCATTTCTCTGATGAGTAGCGATGTTGAGCATTTTTTCATCTGTCTATTTGCCATTTGTAAGTCCTCTTTGGAGAAATGTCTCGTCAGGTCCTCTGCCCATTTTCCAATTGGGTTGTTTGTTTTTTTGTTGTTGAGTTTCATGAGTTCCTTGTACATTTTGGATATTAGACCCTTATCGGAGGAACTGTTTGCAAAAATCTTCTCCCATTCAGTCGGTTGCCTCTTTATTTTGTCGATGGTTTCTACTGCTGTGCAGAGACTTTCAAGTTTCATATAGTCCCATTTGTTTATTTTGGCTGTTACTTCCATTGCCTTTGGAGTCAAATTCATAAAATGCTCTTTGAACCCAAGGTCCATAAGTTTAGTACCTATGTTTTCTTCTATGCAGTTTATTGTGTCAGGTCTTAGGCCTAAGTCTTTGATCCATTTTGAATTAATTTTGGAACATGGTGACAGATAGCAGTCCAGTTTCATTCTTTTGCACGTGGCTATCCAATTCTCCCAGCACCATTTATTGAAGAGGCTGTCTTTCCTCCATTGTATGTTTTTAGCTTCTTTGTC
Source organism: Rhinolophus hipposideros (assembly GCF_964194185.1). Lineage (NCBI taxonomy): Eukaryota > Metazoa > Chordata > Mammalia > Chiroptera > Rhinolophidae > Rhinolophus > Rhinolophus hipposideros. The sequence goes on along the minus strand of NC_138049.1, from coordinate 64,640,859 downwards.
AAAAATTGTCCGTCCATATTTATGCGGTTTTATTTCTGGGTTCTCAATTCTATTCCATTGGTCTATGTGTCTGTTTCTCTGCCAATACCATGCTGTTTTGATTATTGTAGCCCTGTAGTACAAGTTAAAGTCAGGCAGTGTGATACCTCCAGCATTGTTCTTTTTTCTTAAGATTGCTTTGGCTATTCGAGGTCTTTTGTGGTTCCAAGCAAATCTGATGATTTTTTTGTTCTATTTATTTAAAAGATGCCATTGGGAATTTGATGGGGATTGCATTAAATCTGCATGTTGCTTTGGGTAATATGACCATTTTAACTATGTTGATTCTTCCAATCCATGAGCATGGAATGTCTTTCCATTTCTTTGTGTCATCTTCAGTTTCTTTCAAAAATGTCTTATAGGTTTCAGCATATAAATCCTTCACATCCTTGGTTAAGTTTATTCCTAGGTATTTTATTCTTTTTGCTGCAATTGCAAAGGGAATTGTTTTTTTTGTTTGTTTGTTTCTTTTTCTGAGATTTCATTGTTAGTATATAGGAATGCAATGGACTTTTGTACGTTGATTTTGTAGCCAGCAACTTTACTGTATTCGTTGATTGTTTCTAACAGCTTTTTGGTGGAGTCTTTAGGGTTTTCTATATATAGCATCATGTCATCTGCAAAGAGTGATATTTTAACTTCTTCATTCCCAATTTGGAGGCCTTTTATTTCTTTCTCTTGCCTGATGGCTCTGGCAAGGACTTCCGACACTATGTTGAAAAGCGGAGGTGATAGGGGACAGCCCTGTCGTGTTCCTGAACGTAGAGCAAAGGGCTTCAGTTTTTCACCCTTAATTATGAGATTAGCTGAGGGCTTGTCATAGATGGCCTTTATTATGTTAAGGTATTTTCCTTCTATACTTATTAAGTGTTTTAATCATAAATGGATGTTGTATCTTGTCAAGTGCTTTCTCTGCATCAATTGATATAATCATTTGATTTTTGTCCTTTATTTTGTTTATGTGCTGTATCACATTGATGGATTTGCGGATGTTGAACCATCCTTGTGCCCCAGGGATGAACCCCACTTGGTCATGATGAATAATCTCTTTAATGCATTGTTGTATTCGATTTGCTAAAATTTTGTTTAGGATTTTTGCATCAGTATTCATCAGAGATATAGGTCTGTAGTTTTTGTTTTTTTGTGTTGTCCTTACCAGGTTTTGCTAGCAGGGTAATGTTGGCCTCATAAAAAGAGTTAGGGAGGACTGGCTCTTCTTCAATTTTTTGGAAGAGTTTCAGCAGGATTGGTATGAGATCCTGTTTGAAGGTTTGGTAGAATTCACTAGTGAAGCCATCTGGTCCCGGACTTTTGCTTTTGGGAAGGTTTTGGATGACTGATTCAATTTCTTTACTGGTGGTTGGTCTGTTTAGATTATCCAGTTCTTCATGGTTCAGCCTTGGAAGGCTATATGTTTCTAAGAACTTGTCCATTTCTTCTAGGTTATTGAATTTGGTGGCATGTAGTCCTTCATAGTATTCTTGAATGATCCTTTGTATTTCTGTGGTGTCCGTGATAACTTCCCCTTTTTCATTTCTGATTTTGTTAATCAGTGTCTTCTCTCTTTTTATCTTAGTGAGTCTAGCCCAAGGGTTTGTCGATTTTATTAATTTTTTCAAGGAACCAGCTCTTTGTCACATTAATTTTTTCTATTGTCTTTTTGTTCTCTGTTTCACTGAGCTCTGCTCTGATTTTTGTTATTTCCTTTCTTCTGCTGACCTTGGGTTTCACTTGTCCTTCTTTTTCTAGTTCTTTGAGGTGTAACATGAGGTTATTTATTTGGGATTTTTCTTGTTTCTTGAGCTAGGCCTGTAATGATGTAAATTTCCCTCTTAAAACTGCTTTCGCTGCATCCCCAAAATTTTGGTAGGATGTATTTTCATTGTCATTTGTTTCTATGTATGTTTTGCTCTTCTCCTCTAATTTCTTCTTTGACCCAGTCGTTCTTTAAAAGTATGTGGTTTGATCTCCACGTATTTGTGATTTATCCTGCTTTCTTTTCACGGTTGGTATCCAATTTCAAAGCCTTGTGATCAGAGAATATGCTTGGTATGACTTCAATCTTCTTAAATTTGCTGAGGCTGCTTTTATGCCCCACTATATGGTCTATCCTTGAGAATGTTCCACGTACACTCGAAAAGAATGTATACTCTGATGTTTTAGGATGAAGTGCTCTATATATGTCACTGATGTGCATTTCATCTAATGTGTCATTTAGGGCTGCTATTTCGTTATTTATTTTCTGTTTGGATGATCTATCCTTAGCTGTCAATGATGTATTGAAGTCCCCAGTATAATTGTGCTTTGGTCAATTTTTCCCTTTAGTTCTGTTAGTAGTTGCTTGGTATATTTTGGTGCTCCCTGATTGGGGGCATAAATATTGATGACTGTTATGTCTTCTTGTTGTATAGTCCCCTGTACCATTATGAAATGTCCACCTTTGTCTCTTGTTATCTTTTTCACCTGAAGTCTGTTTCATCTGATATCATTATGGCTACACCTGATTTTCGCTGGGTACCATTTGCTTGGAGTCGATTTCCACCCTTTCACTTTGAGTCTACGCTTGTCCTCGTAGCTGAGATGTGTCTCTTGTAGACAGCATATGGTTGGGTTTAGTTTTTTGATCCACTTCTGCTACTTTGTGCCTTTTTATTTGGTGAGTTCAGTCCATTTACATTTAGGGTGATTATTGATACGTGAGGAATTCCTGTCATTCTATCTTTAGTTTTCTGGTAAGGCTGTGTCTCATTGTTTCTTTGCCTTTTTAGTTGTTGTCTATTATTTCTGTGTGGTGGTATTCTATGATGTTTCCCTCTGTTTCTTCTTTTATTTCAGTACATATTTCAGTTCTGGATTTTTTTTGAGTGGTTACCCTTAAGATTATGTAGAAGAAAGTTTGATACTTAGAGTATTCCATTTTCTTCAGCACGCTTACTTTCTCCGTGCCCATATTCCGGTTCAGGCCTTTACTCTCCCCGTTTTTATGTTTTGGTTGCCACAAATTGTCCCTGTTGATGGTGGTCGAATAGCCTCCCTTTAGTATTCTTGTAGTTCAGGTCGTGTATTGGGAAAATTCCCTCAGCTCTGTATGTTTCTGAAGGTCTTTATTCCTCTTTCATGTCTATAGGAGATCTTTGCTGGATATGTTATTCTTGGCTCATGATTCCCTCTTTCGACAGTTTGAATATTTGGTTCCACTCCCTCCTGCTTTAGAGTTTCTGCTGAAAAAATCTGATGATAATCTAACAGGCTTTCCGTTGTAGGTTACCATCTTCTTCTCCTTGGCTGCCTTGAGGATTCTTTCTTGTGATAGATTTTTGACAGCTTCAATACAATGTGCCTTGGAGAAGGCCTGTTTGGATTGAGGTAATTAGGTGTTCTGTTTGCTTCTTGGATTCGAGGATCCAGTTCTTCCCATAAGTTTGGGAAGTTGTCATCAACTATTTGTTTGAATATATTCTCTGTTCCCTTTCTTCTCTCTTCTCCTTCTGGTATGCCCTTTAGTCTTTAATTGCTCTTTCTGGTGGAATCAGAAAGTTTTTGTAGAGTTCTTTCATTTGAGTTTCAAGTCTTCTTTTTTTGTCCGTATCATTTCCAGATTTCTTTTTTTTTTTTTCCGCTCTTCAGTAACTTTCCTTTATTTCATTTTTATTTTTTTAAATTTATTTATTGGGGTGACAATGTTAATGAAATTACATAATTTCAGGTGTACAATTCTGTATTTATTACATCATCTATAAATCCCATTGTGTGTTCACCACCCAGAGTCCGACTGTTCTCCTTCCACCACCATATATTTGATCCCCCTTACCCTCATCTCCCTCCCCCCACCC